>NW_005841989.1:2376296-2398309 GCF_000455745.1 Alligator sinensis
CTGAGCAGGGATGGAGGCTGGTATGACCCACCAACAAATAACAGGCCACATGAAGCATCAGGGCAACAAGACTGGAGACAGGCACAGTATCAAGATACCATAGGATAAGATGGGATGGAAACATGCAGCATCTCATTGGCCCTGTGGTAATTCCTCATGTGCACCATACTCCACAGTAAATGCAAGATAGGAAAGTGGGTGAGCTATCTTCAGGTTAGGAGTGTGCACGCAGGCTGTTGTTGCAGGATAGCTAATGCACCGTAAGTTCACATTCTGCTTTGTCTCCTGGTAACTGCCCATACTCTTATCCTCAAGCATTTGATATGGGCAAGTGGCAACACTTAAAAATACATGGCCTACACTTCACATGGAGTCCAAATTGGAACATGCTTCAGCATATTTCCTGGCTAAAGTAAATTTCCAAATGCTCCTAGTTTTCCAAAGTAGAGATAAATGCTGATATCCTTTAAGAACCCCCTCTTTGCATCCAGCACATATTTTGCCTGGTACACACAGCCTTTTCCCAAATCCCAAACAAGATCCAACGTTCAGTCCCTTTTAGGTGGATCAATATCCAGGGCACCGCTACTCTCCCCATCTGGATTCCAGTCTCTGCTCACAGTTCACTGTGCATCAGAGCTCATATCAAAATTGGGCTGGGGGCTTAAAAATTAAAGGAGAGCATTCCCTTCTTTATGTTGGTGCTATTCTAGAAGTCCGGAACTGGGGCTGCACAACCAGGATGTACTTCATCACTTCTTGTGGTTTGTCCTCAGTGCAAGGAGCATTTGAATGAGATCAAGCAAGGATTCACTCAGACTGTACAGTTAGGCACAGTGGCAGCATGTGAATGCAGCTCAAGTTTTTGTTTAGGTGTCACTGGGAAATAAAAAGGGACCTCCATTCAAAACTCTGAAATCCATACCCATGGGGAGGGGGGAAGGGATGTCAGGAACAAGCTTCAGATTCATAATCAAAAAGCCTGGCAAGCCTGTGAACTTGAATTCAACCTTAATCCCTGCCAGCCAAGCAGCTGCATTTGGGTTTCTTTCCCATGTCCCTTTGTTTCACAATCCCCCCCTGATGTGCACCACACTCAGGGCTTCTAGTCTACATAGTACTGACACAAATAAAAGCTTTAAGAGTTCACCTTCTGCTCTAACTAAAGTCCATCAGCTGTTTAGTAACAAGCTATAATGGCCCTAAGCCAAGACTAATATGGAATCCCCAGAACTCCCCACCATGAAATTATTTCAGTGAAAGGGCTCTGCTGCAAAGCTTGGCTCTCAGTCTGAGCAATCAGAGACCTGTTACCTTTTGGCACCTGCCTCTTAAGGAAACCTTGGCCTATCTTGGGGCCTTGACACCAGTGTGGCAACACAAGTGATAACTTTGCTGTCAGGGGAAGCCACAATGGTACCAGTCCCATTTTGTGCCGATGCAGCATCTCTCCCAGAGTTTCCATATATAGGAAGGAAGGAGGAATTAACTTCCCTCAAGCCTCCAGGCTGCAGGAGCCAGATGGATCTGGTTCAGGTAAAATTTGATACATTTTTTATGCCCACACCTGCAAGTAGTTGACTGCACTGAAGGGAACCATAGAAATAATCCTACTTTGCCATTTCAGAGAGACTTCCATCTAGGGAAAGCAAAACAATTTATATACATTCATTAATTAGCCAACATCCTGGAATGGAGGAAAAGGTTGTTCCTGTCATTTTACAGCTCATTAACTTCAGCAGGTTCAATAACTTAGTCAGGCTCAAGCAGCAAGTCAATAGCAGAGGCAAGAGCCGAACTAAGGAGTCCAGAGTTACTTTTCTTTAAAGTATTATTGGGTTCAATGAAGGAGGAACTGGGACATGTTCTCTGGCCTCTGACATACTGGAGGACAACCAGATAAACCAACAGTCCCTTGTAGCTTTAAAAAAGTGGTCACAAACTGGTCAATCATGATCAACTGGTCGATTGTGGAGCCTCTCACAGTCGATCTCAGTCTGGGGGGCTGAGAGTGTGCATGCTCAGCCCCCCCAGACTGAGATCAGCCATCAGAGGCTCCACGATCGGGAATGGCTGGATACACGTGGGGAGTAGCTGGGACGCAGTCCAGGAGTGGCAGGCCATACGAGCAGCGGGACAGCGATGGGTTGCACGTAGCTGGGCTGAGCCACACCCCCTGCCACCTGGGCCAGGCAAGTGGGACGATCCCCTTCTGTACCCTGCCGCACCCGCTGCCACCAGGTGAGTGCAGCTCCGGCCAGGCTGGGGGAGGGTCAGAGCCCCGGCTGCTTGTCCAGGTGCGCGGGGGGGGCTCCCCTAATCTGTGTGTGGGGCGGAGGCAGCTGCTGCTGCGTGCTAGGCTTTATGCCCTGAGCCCCATGCACAGATCAGGTGAGCATGCACCCCCGGGCCTCCGCCAGGAGCCACATCTAGATGGGCAGCCCAGGCACCAACCCTCCCACCACCTGGCCCAGCCAGGGCCTCACTCATCCCTGCCACTGCCCCACTCCCTCCCTCACCATGGGGGCCTTGATCTGCCCTTCCCCGACCCCCCACAGACTGACTTGCTGGGCAGTAGATCCTGGGTTGCCCTTTACTTCAAAAAGTGATCTTCTCCTTAAAAAGGTTGGAGACCACTGCTTTAAAATCTCTCATTACTGCAGTGCCCTACTCTGATCCCTAGACAACACTTGTATTCTCTCTGCTGTCTGTCCCCTGTCCCTGGGCGGGGAGCAGAGGGGATCTCTCACCCTGCCAGTCCTTGGTGCCCGCTGTTAGTGACCATTTGGAATGTTAGTGACCGTTTGGAATCCGCCTTTTGTTGCAATCGTGCGACTCCCCCCAGGCAAAGCATCAGGCAGTCTGATTAAAGCACTCACACTGCTAGAAAAGGACGGTGCTTTGAGGGGTCAGAAGGGAAAACTGCATGTGAGGCACGGTTACAGCACCTCAATGTTGAACCTGGATCGGATACAACTATTAAAACCTGTGCACATGGCAAAGCTCATATCACTTCCCAGCACAAGGCACAGCAACAGCAGGACCCTGACACACACAGTGTCAGAGCAAGTGAACACCAAGGAGAGAGCCTCAAAAAAGGCACTTCTTCACCCCTTTTGAAAAACTGGGCCAGCTGAAGAATCAGGTTCCCATTCCCATGAGCCACAAGCCTGAAAGCCCTTAATCATCTGCTTCAAACCCATCAACTTCAACGGGACTTATGCATTCACTGGGCCTTACGGAAGAGCTTATCGGCTTTGCTGAACAGGGAGCGACTTTGCTGACTCGGGGCTCTAGGCAGCCAATGCAATGCGTACACAGCAGGTGTGCTGCTATCAAGCAGTCCAGACCACACAGCAGGTTAGTAGTGTTAGCACAAACAGCAGATAAACTGTTCTATAGTCCCCATGAAGGAGGAGTTAAATAAGAGGACAAATATAAGGGCACCCTGTGCAAGCTGTATGGCTGGAGAGAACACAGCACAACTCTTTATGCACAGCTGGTTTTAAAATTGATGTAGTCTCCGATGCAAATTAACCCTGAATGCATTTTCAGGTTCGAATTTAGTCTGGCTTAGGAGCTCTACACTCAGGAGCTCCTTTCCAACTCCTGCCAATGCTACTGTACCTTCTACCCTCTGGTTAAAAATTACTGTCACCATCACTGTACAGGGTGGAACTCAGCTATGGTAAATCTCCCCACAGAGAAGCGACAAGAAATCTAATTCAGTCTCCTTAACCCATGCTACAGGGGACCTTCACTTCTCATGGGCTGGTTTCGACGTCAGTCTCAGAGTTCTCTGTTCTCATCCCCTGCTCTCACTGAACAGGAGACAAGAGAAGTTTCCACTACCCTAGAGGGAGAGGAAGAAGTCCCATTTCCTAGTCTTGCTGAAATCACTTGCTAGAAGCACTACAAAAATCACCGTGGCTTGCCACTTCTCTCAGTGGTAAGTGCAGTGATCCTTGGCTAGCCACAACCCTTTGCATTACAGAATTAATTAATTTACAGGAAGGCATTTGCTTGTTTCTACAAATTCAGAAATAGAAAATAAAAAACCCAGATATGAAATGCACAAACTTAGCAACAACAAAGAAACAAAGAACTGCCAGAGACTAAAAAAAAGGAAAAAAAAGAACATAAGACTCCTCTGGATATTGACTCAGGTTAACAGATCACTCCTGATGGAAAATAAATATCTGCCTTCATGTACATTTTAGGGACTTGGATGCATCTTTAAGTGATATAGTTATCTGATAAGTTGGATTTTCGAATAAATAAAGTTAAAAAAAAAATCAACTACCCATGCCAGTGATATCAGCAATTCAATCACCAGTGGCAGCAAGATGGCATTGTGCTATAACAGGGGCTTTCAACCGTTTTTTAAGCAGGGCACCCCTTCTGGTGGGTACCCCTTCTGGACGCAGAGCTGTCAGGCGCTGATAGACAGCCAGACACGGTGTCTGCCACGTGGAGAACTTGCATGTGGCTGCCACTGCCATCTATACACACCACATCACCGCTGGGCGCCTCTTTCCCGCGCCCAAGTATCCCCGCTTCTCTGCACCACTGGCTTCATGTCTGGCCATCCGTCAGCACCCCCTCCCTCCCCCAGTGCGTGGTGGCAGAGTGGGGAGCTTGCACGCAGCAGCTGCCCCCACTGCCATCTATACGCTCAGTGCTGTCGCAGTGCACCAGGGACGGGAGCAGATGGTGACAGCCAGCCACACATGAAGCCAGCAATGTGGAGAAGCAGGGATACTTGTGCACAGGAAAGTGGCACCCGGCAGCAGCACAGAGTGATGGATGGTGACAGTGGCCCTGCCCCATGCCGCTTTCCTGTGCCCAAGTATCCCCACTTCTCTGCGCCGCCAGCTTTGCATGTGGCCGGCCATCAGCACCCCCTCCCTGCGCAGCGATGGCTCTGAGTGTATAGATGGCAGCAGGGGTTGGGGGGTGCTGTTGGCCAGCCAGACGTGAAGCCGGAGGTGCTGACAAGTGGGGATTCTTGGGCATGGGAAAGCAGCATGCAGCGCCTGGCATCGGTGGCATGGCGTGATGGATGGAAGTGGCCCCGTCCCCTGTGCTTCTGCTTCCCAGGTATCCCCGCTTCTCTGCACCACCATCTTCGCATCCAGCTGACTGTCAGCAACGCCCCTTTCCCCCCCAGCCGGCAAGACATCAGTGGCACAGAGAAGCAGGGGTACTTGGGTGCGGGGAAATGGCACGTGGCAGCAACACGGAGAGATGGATGGCGGTGGCAGCCCCACCCCCCATGCCACCACTTCCCAAATACCCCTGCTTCTCTGCACTGCTGCCATGTACCCCTAGGGCTTCCCAAGTACCCCCAGGGGTACACATACCCCCGGCTGACAACCCCTGTGCTTTAACATACACGTATGCTCTTTGCCCTTGCACTTGACTCTGGGTTCACATTTCCCCAGCTCTTCGCTAACTTGATTTGGAATCATGTGGAACAACTAATAGCTGGCAGGGCCTAATCAGGACCGTTGTGGCTTCTGTGGGCACAAACAGGCAATGCAGCCTGTGCTGGATCTAGATGTCCTCCATGCACCAATACAAGTGCGTCCACTTAGCTTCACGTGGAAGGAATGCAGGCTTCAGCAAACCCCTGAAGCAATACTGGGCTGTAGCTGGTATCAATCCTACTTTCCATTGGCCAATAATCTAGCAGACCAATACACTTTTACTTCACCACAAGAGAATAAGGTAAACGTAGTTCTGAGGAAGATTCAAGGCTGGGTTTGGGACCCACAGACGCATAGGACAATTGCTTTTTGGTGGCAAGTCGAGTCACAGTCAGCAGTTAACATGCTAACTGTAAAGAGAGGTCTGGCAGGTCCATGGAGTCAGAGACCACCCACCAGACATGTTAAAGGAGAACTTCCTGGGTAAGGAGAGGTGCTACAAGGAAAACTAATGATTCTCTCGGCAGGAAACACGGGCTCCCCATCTCGGAAGTGTAACAGCTGTCACTGAGAACCTTCCTACAGCGGAGGCTGTCAATGCCATGGGACCTCCCTGCCTTTCCTACCTTGCTAAGTGGGAGAGGATCCCAGTGTGGACAGTAGTTTTACTATCACATTGTCAGTGTAGCTCCCTGCAGCTTGCTGTCCTCCTTACCTTGGAGGGAAAAATGTTAAAAAGAACAATGAAGTGGGGGGAGAGGAGGAAGAGAAAATGCTACTTACCGTCTGTGCACTCGTTCTGAAGCAGAGATTGCAGCACCTCTGTGGCGTGGGTCTCTACACTCCTGCTCTCTCTTCCCCTATCAAAGGAGGCAAGAGACAGAAGTCTTTAGCAAAGGGGCATATGGACAATTATGCAGGGCTGTGAGAGCTCTCTGTGCTCGGAGGTAAGTTAGAAGACAAGAAGTTCCCCATACTTCCTGCCACACCCAGGATATCCTCAGAAAAGACAGCTCTTACCCCTGTTACCACAATCCAGAAACAAGCAGTTCCTGGCCCTTGCTGGGATGATTCTTTCACCTCTGACATTTGGTCAGGCTGTTATCAACCCTGGCTGTCAAACAAATGGAGATGGCTCTCCGAGATCAGCGTGGCAGCGCATACTACTTGAAAAACAGAGTGGGCTGCACCACTGCCAAGAAGCAGAACTACCTCCTGCAACAGTAGCGCACATGACCACAAGCCACTGCCTGATCAGACTCAGTACCGACCGCATCCAGCCCTGTGTAGCAAGCGTACTCAAGAGGAAGCTTGTACACATTAACTGCAAGCAGGACCACCCCGCGGTGTGTAGTGCCTCAGTGGTGCTGCAATCTTAAAACCAACAAGCAAGCAGCTCTTTGGGTAAAGGTGGGGCCACCATGCTGCTGACTCCCACAGGAAGGTGCTTGTATGGCAGGCACAGCACATTCAACAGCACTAAAAGAAAACCACACCAAACTGACTCTCCAATACCTGGATTTTTCTAGGCTCTGAGGTTCCCTCTCACTGAAACAGACTTTTGCTGTGCTAAAAAAGTTCAGAACTTAGGCATAAAAATACCTCCCCTACATACACACAATTCTCTTCTCCTAGTGCATTTACATGTGGTCATGGAGAGCTGTAGGCATGGAGTCTGCTGCTCCACTAGGGATCATGAACATCCCAGCCCTTGCAGAACTGGCTAAGAGAACATAGCCATTGGGAATCCTGATGGTAAGCCTCTGCATGGCAATCGACGGAAAGCCGTGGTATTGGGAGATGTGTTGGTCTTCAACAGAATGGATTCCTACAGATCTCATGGTTCCTGGAGAGGGTTCTGCAAAGGTAACAGCAGGATCTAGTCAGACTGTCAGTCAGCCTGCTGCTAAGGGAAGCAGCAGAAGCCCTACCACCCTGCCATTAAAAAGAGAGAGGGGGAGATCACCTCTTCCCTATCAATAGGCCAAGGTTACTGCCCAGAGCCTACTTCTCCTACCACCTTCTCAATCAGCTTTACTATAGCCACATCAGCAGCTGTCCCAGCTCGGACATCCAGGAGAGCTGCTCTTATACCATTCCCTATCTCAGGAATTCAACTCAAATATACTCTCTCTCCTTTGTCATCACGGTTAAATTCTATTGTTATATCAAAATCTGTTGCCTCTCTTTGTAAGTTCTTGCAGCGCTCAGTCAATCCACGCAGTCTTCTGGACACTGTTCATCATCTGTAAATTGTCATTCATGCTAGGACCCATGGTCCTGACATTCCAGCTTCCCAGCCAGAAGGTTTTACAGTTTATTTTTGTTGCCCAGTACTTGATTTGCTGTCTGTTTTTCGACTTATTTGCTGCGTGGGGCTGGACCAAGAGGCAGGAAGATCATGGTGGGTCAACACCTTAGTGGCTGGCAGCTGCCCAGGTTAAGGCAGGTGGTAGCTGACCACTGGAACACAACTGGTTCCTCCCACTGACAAAGGTGACCCGTGGTACTCTATGCCAACTGAGTTGAGCTTATAACCCGTGACTACCCCTTTCTGTGTTGTGCCCATGAAAGTAGCAAAGATGGAGTGTCCTCTCCATTCAGTTTTGGCTGCAATGGCCTGGGCAGTTGATATGGAGACACTTTTTGCCCATATATTGATGCCCCCCTCTCAGCCTAGCTGGTTGACCCCAAAGGAAAGGCAAAAGCCAGTACATTTGGAGCCAGCTTGGCTGCACGAGCTGCCATTATGAAGGTCTTCAATCCATCTGCTTTTCGGGGCTCCGCTCCTAGACCAATTGACAACCAGAGCTGGAGAGCCCAATCTACCATGCCATGGCATCTGCCTTCTGGTACCATTTCTCAACCAGGGGTTAGAACTAGTACCATCTAGGTTGCTCCTCCACCCAAAGCTGTTGGCTCCATAGAGGTTGCTAGCCTATTTCCCGTTGCCCAGCTCTCAGCACTGACAGCTGCAGGTAGTGTCATAATGGTAGCAGACCTGGCTTGGGTGACCTGACCTGAAAAGGCTGGAAAAAAGAAAAGAAAAAAAAAGAAGAGCTGCAAAAACTTACCACTGACATTGCAGCCTTGCAGGAAACAAGAGGCTTCTCCTCCTAGGGGCCTTTAATGAGCAAGTAGGCACAGATCACAACTCCTCACCACCCTTCCTGGGACATCATGGTAACAGGAAAATGAATGAAAATAAACAACATCTTCTCAAACTCTGCGTCTTAAACCACATGTGTATCTCTAACACCTATCTGATGGGCAAAAAGCATCATGGAGACACCCATGATCTGACCACTGGCATCAATTAGACCTCATGATCACCAGGAGGAAAAGACTTGCCCAGTGTACTACACACTCATAGTTATCACAGAGTAGATTGTGACGTAAACCACACGCTTATTGTCAGCAAAGTGCAAGTGATACCAAAGAAGCTGCATAGAGCCAAGTCAGACAACATTTCAAAGGACCTTTGAGCTAGCTATGTCTATGAAAGCAACAACTGCAAATGCTGAAGGAGCTTGGAGTAAACTAAGAATAGTCATCCAGGAAACAGCCACAGAAGTATTTGGGGAAAATAAATTGTCAAATAAAGACTGGTTTGAGGCACACACAGAAGAGACGCTACCTTTTGTTGAAGCCAAGAACACAGCCTACCTGAAACACAACCAGAACCCAACAGAAAGTTCCAAGGCTAAGCTAAAGCATGTTAGGGCAATGGTAAAGAAAACAGCCAGACACTGAGCAAACCAGTATTGGATTGATTTATGTCAAGAGTTACAGTTTGCCTCAGATGCAAGAAACCTGTGAGTTATGTATGACAGCCTGAAGAAAGCTCTTGGCCCAAATGTCACTAAAGTCACCCCCCTCAAGTGTCAAGATGGCAAAGTAATAATCACTGACAAGAACAAACAGCCATGAGGCTGGACTGAACATCACTTAGAGTTTACTCCCATGAAACACATTTCAGAAGAGGCACTAGATCAACTTCCAACTCCTAGTATACTGACACAGCTAGACAAAGAACCTACAACTCAAAGAATTTAGCAAGGCCACAGACTTTCTAGCAAGCAGAAAAGCACCAGGGGAGGACACATCCCAGCTAAGGCTCTCAAGTGCAGGAAGGGTAGCCTGCTTCCACATCTTCATCAACTCATGTGCTGCGGGAAGGAAGGTCAAGTACCCCAGGACATTCATGACACTAACATCATCACTCTCTACAAGAACAAGAGAGAACAAGAGAGACAAAGGTCATCCTGATACACTTGCAACAACTTGCTGACCATATCTACCCAAAATCACAGTGTGGCTTCAGAGCAGGGAGATCAACAATGGACATTCATATTCTCCTTATGCCAACTGCAAGAAAAATGCAGAGAACAAAATAAGCCATTGTACATAGCATTTGTCAACCTGATGAAAGCCTTTGACACTGCCAGCAGAGCAGGTTTGTTCAAGGTCCTGGTAAAGACTGGATGCCCCCCAACTTTACTCAGCATGACATGCTCCATCCATGAAAACATGCAGGCCATAGTTCAGTTTGATGCATCAACTTTAACAGATTTGAGATGAGAAGTAGAGTGAAGCAGGGTTATTTTGGTGCCCACACTCTTTGGGAGCTTCTTTTCTATGCTGCTGCACTACACTTTTGCTGGCTTGGAGGAAGGCATATACCTTCAAACAAGATCACATGGAAAACTCTACAATCTATTGCATCTAAAATCCAAGACAAAAGTGAGGCACATACTTATTAAGGAGTTTTGTTCTCCTGATGCTGCTGCACTCACTGCTCAGGAAGAAAGTCAACTACAAATACCCACAGAATCATAGAACTGGACGGGACCTGCAAGATCATCAAGTCCAGTCCCCTGCTGTGGGCAGGAAGTTATTGGGCTCCAGTGAGCTCAACACGGTGCTTATCCAGCTTCATCTTGAACACTTCCAAGGATGGCGACTGCACCCTCAGCTGGGAGTGTGTTCCAGATTCTGGTAACCCTCATGGAAAAAAAGTTCTCTCCTATGTCCACCCTAAATTTTCCCTCCATTTTAGCTTGTCCCTATTGGTCCTCATCCTCCCTTGCGGTGCCTTCCTGAAGAGTTGCCCCTGAAGTGCTTGTAGGCGGCTATCAAGTCATCTCTCAGTCTTCTCTTACTTAGACTGAAAGGCCCAGTTCCCGGAGTCTCTCCCCATAGGGCCTATCCTCCAAGGCCCTAATCATACAGGTGGCCTTTTTTATACCCTCTTGAGCTTATCCACATCCTTCCTGAAGTGTAGTGCCCAGAACTGAACACAGTATTCCAGCTCTGGCCTCACCAGCACATAATAGGGAAGCAGAAGCACTTCCGTGGATCTATTGGCCACATGTTGGCTGATGCAGGCCAGAGTTCAGCTTGTCCTTCTGGCAACCTCATCGCACTGTTGGCTCATGTTCATCTTCCAGTCTATCACGACCCCCAGGTCCCATTCAGATGCTGTGCCAGCCAGTGGACCACCATCTATCCTATAGTTATGGTGAAGTTTCTTCCCACTCAAATGAGGAACCCTGCACGTCTCCCTGCTAAACCTCATCTGATTCCATTCCGCCCATAAAACCAGTCTGTCATGGTCATCCTGGATCCTTACCCTATTCTCTGATGTACCCATGTTTCCCCACAGTATCATCCACAAACTTAATTAATGAGCTTTCCACCCCCCTCATCCAAGTCACTAATAAATATGTTAAAGAGCACGAGTGCAAGCAAAGATCCCTGGGGGACACCACTGGAGATGGCCGTCCAAGATGAAACCATCCCATCAATTACAACTCTCTGGGAACAGCCTCCACACCAGTTGCCCATCTACCTCACTGTAAACTGGCCCAGTCCAACCCTTCAATTTAGTTGACAGAATCTTGTGGGAAACAGAATCAAAGGCTTTACCAAAGTCCAAGTAAATGACATCAACTTCATGTCCCTTGTCCAGATGGTTAGTTACCTGGTCATAGAACGACACCAGGTTTCTGAGGCATGATCTAACCTTGACAAAGCTGTGCTGGTTACTTCTTAACACCCCACCAGTTACCCACTTCTAATTGATGGCCTCCTTAACAAATTTTTCAAAATTTGTTCCCAGGACCGAAGTCAGACTGTAGTTTGCAGGGTCACCCCTCTTCTGTTTCTTGGAGACAGGTACTGTGTTGGCCCTCTTCCAGTCGTCCAGGACCACTCCTGAGTTTCACAACTCTTTGAACAGCCTTGCCAGTGGCTCTGCTATAAGCTCAGCCAGTTCTTTCAGGACTCTCAGATGCAGGTCATCTGGCCCAGCAGACTTGAAAAAGGTCCAAGTGCTCTAAGAGATCCCTCACCTGTTCGGGACTGATTTCATGTAGTCTCCTATCATCCCCATATTCCCTGGGCCTCTGGACAGGTGAACAGCCCCTGTTTGATTTCAGGAATACTGATGTGAAGTATGTATTTAGGAGCTCTGCCTTTTTGTGAGGATCAACTGTGGGCTGCCCCTCCATATTCAGTAAGGGTCCCACAGTGGAGCCTGATTTTTTCTTGCTCCCTATGTATCTATAGAAGGATTTTTTGTTGTCCTTTATTTCAGTTGCCAGCTTGATCTCCATACCTGCCTTGGCTTTCCATGTCTCATACCTGCAGACCCAGGTGATATAAGTGTACTCCTCTCTGGTTGCTGAATCATTCTTCCACTGCTTGTAAGCTTCTTTTTTCTTTTTCAATAGTTCCTTAACATCACTGTTGAGCCAAGAGGGTCTCTTGGCTCCTTTCCTGCTTTTTGTCGGCATGGGGATGGCCTCTTTTTGAGCAGTAAGAATTGCCCCCTTAAGGAAGCACCACCATTCTTGCACTCCCAAATCATGCAGTGACTGGTTGAAGAGGGGCTCTCCAACTAACATCCTGAGTTTGCCAAAGTCTGCCCTTTTGAAGTCTAGGGCTTCTGTTCTACTCACTGACTGCCCAGCCTTTCGGTGGACGGTAAACCTAATGAAGTCATGATCATGGTTGCCCAAAGTACCTCCAATCCTCAGATCACCTATCACAGGGGTAGGCAATGTTTTTTGGCCGGAGTGCCAAAAAACTCACAATGTCTACCTTGGAAGGTGCCGGAGTGCCGGCATGCCAGAAAAACAAAATGAAGGCAAGGGGGTGTACATGGCAGGACACACTGCATATTAGTATATTTGATAATCATAAATGTTGCCTTTGTTGTTGTGTATTCCTTTTTTGTTGACCATGTTGCAATGAGAGAGAAAAAAAGAGACAAAGACGACAAAGAGAAGAGAGAGAGAGAGAACCAGATACACACACACACACACACACACGCATACACACACACGCACAACCATGTGCACAAATGCAGAGAACCAGAACACACCCATAAAAGACGCATGCACACACACATCCAGAACCAGACACGTGTGCACACACAGGACCAGACAGAGGCAGATGCACAGGCACACAGAGCTGGGCTCCTGGGCCACTGGACAAAGTCCGCTCTGAGGCACGTGTGCACTCGCCGGTATGGAGCTAATGCCAGAGCCCAGAGCAGATGTTTGCAGCCTCCCAGCTGCAGCCGGCCCAGGCTCTGGGTAGCTGCTGCGAACCACAGCAGGGCTTGCAGCCACCCAGCCACTTGGTGGGAGCAGCCTGGGCTTCGTGGCTGGCAGCAGCTGCCTAGAGCCTAGGCCGGCGGCGGCATGCTGAGCAAAATGGCCTTGCATGCTGTGCTCGGCACACGTGCTGGGGGTTGCTGACCCCTGACCTATTATGTCCTCCCATTTGGTCAGCACTAAATCCAAAGTAGCCTTACCCATAGTAGGCCCTTCCACAACCTGTGTCAGGAACAGATCATCAATAGCTGCCAAGAAGTTGGCTGACCTGCTGAAGCTGGCCGAATGGTCCTCCCAACAGATGTCAGGGTAGTTGAAGTCCCCCATGACAATCACGTCTTTAGTTCTGGCTGCCTCAGTCAGTTCCCCAGAGAATGCCTGATCGCTGTCCTCTTCTTGGGAGGGAGGCCTGTAGTAGACTCCCACCATCAGGTCTCCCTCTCCTGATCCCCCGTGTATCTTGACCCAGAGGGTCTCAAGGGACTTTTCCCTACTATCAAACGTGACCTGCAGGGAGGGGTACCACTCTTTCACAGAGAGGGCCACACCTCCTCCCTTCTTCCCAACCCAATCCTTCCTATAAAGCCTATAGCCCTCAATATCCACTGCCCCATCATACGTGTCATCCCACCAGGTGTCCGTCAACCCAATGAGATCAAATTCCTCATCTACCAGGAGTGCCAGCTCCTCTTGTTTTTCTCATGAATTGCCTCTCCCATGTTTGCAGGATTTTTGCCCTGACCATCAGCATCAAGACAACTGTGGTTCTGGGACAGAGTGTTTGCCAGTCATCATCTCTCAGCCTTGACAACACACCTCGAGGTAGTGAACAAGTTCTGCTACCTTGGATCCACAGTCAGCGACAACCTATCACTGGATGAAGAGCTAAATGTGTGCATTGGAAAGGCCGCTACCACTTTCAGTAATCTCTCCAAATGAGTCTAGAACAATACAAAACTCACAATCAAAACTAAGCTGCTTATGTACAAAACCTGTGTCCTCAGTGTCCTTATGTATAGCAGTGAGACATGGTCAAAATATGCATATCAAGAAAAGAAGCTGAACAGCTTCCACCTATGCTGTTTATGGAGCATCCTCGACATTGAGGGGCAAGAAAAAAAACCAACACAGAGGTCATTGCCAAAGCTAACCTGCCAACCATCACTGCACCATTCAAACCGCGGTGCCTATGCTGGCTTGGCCATCTTCACAGGATGGAAGATGGGTGCATCCCAAAGAGGGGTAGGGACAAACTGCAAGTGGGGAGAGAAGTGTAGGGGGCCATAAACTGTTTCAAAGACATCTGCAAGCAGAATATGAAGGCTTTTGGAATCAACCCAAACCTTTGGGAGGCCTTAGCAGGAGACTGGACAAAGTGGCACTTCTTTCTCAGTCATGGAGTCCAACATCACAATAAGAAATGTTCACTCGAATTACAACGGAAATGTGATGAAAGCAAAGAGCCTGTCAGTACAGCAGCCCCCAATGCCATGTACAGCTGTGACCACTGTGGCAGGAACTGCAAATCTAACATTGGTCTTTATAGCCACAAGAGAAAACGTACCACCAGTCAGCAGAACAGCTGCAATATCTACCATTACTCACTGATCAACTGCCATAGCTTTGTAAGCAATGGGCAGCACTGAACCTAGCAGTCAGAGCAGAGAGTGGCCAGCCTGTGCTTCAAGCTTGGCTGCAGAATTGCTTTGGACTAGTCTCTGCTACTGGTTCCCCATCTCTAAAATGGAGCTGTTAATATTTGCCTACTTAGAGTGCTGCAAGGCTTACAGTCTGAAGTGTTCTGAATGCCTCTAATTAATAATGTGAATCAAAATATCATCATAGAAATATTGCAACAAAGCAGAAATGCAGATATATTACATAAGATTCAGTAGCCTGCATGTCAGGTGCAGCTGGAAATGAAACTATCACGGTCTCCTGCCAACACTTCCCAGGCTCGTATAGACAAGAAGCTGCGTTCCTTCTTGTGCCCAGCACAAATATGTGGTCAATTTATTGCCCACCATCATCCTATTCTCTTTGCCAGTGGAGCTCTGAATTGCTCTAATTCTGCATCTCCACTGACTGCCCTTTCATAGGCTCACTAGTGGTTGATTTTTTACATGAACCTCATCTCTGCTCTGACCAATTTTCCAAACACTTCAGATCTCCAGCACACAGGACCAGAAGGGACCTGTTGGGCCACTGAGACCAGTCCCCTGGGTTTGCAGAGAACCATTCATCCCAGGAGTCCTAAAAATCACCCACTCCAACCTCTTACACATAACACCTTCCCCTGGATTTTAATAGAACATCTAGGCTTCCTTTGCCCTATCACTTGAATTCAGCCAGTGGGATTAGCTTTCGAGGACATTAGACAGGTATGTTGAATCATATCCCAGTGCCTCAGGGTTCAGTAAGTCACTTAACATTTCCTCATCCTCCCAGTCAGTCTGATAATCCTTCATTACCTGCCTGTGAGCAAACTATTCATCTATCCCAGCGGTTCCTAAACTGACAGACTACGCACCACCAATTTAAAATGGTACAACCTTAAGTACCGCCAGCACATTTTTCAGTTCAACGTTAAGTACTGCCAGCACATTTGTCATATATAAAAGTAATTCTAATAAATCTGTTAATGCGTACCACTGACAGGCTGTCTACGTACCACTGGTGGTACCCATACCACAGACTGAGAACTGCTGATCTACCCTGTTAAGCAACATGCCTCTGATCTCTCCATAATCGCATCACATCCAGATACCAACCCATACCTATGGCCACAACTGACATTAGATCCATCATCTAGTTGGTCAAGAGAGTACGGTCTCACTGGCCCAGCCTTTCCCAGGCTGGCCATTACCAAGCAGCTTTGGTCTCCTCCAGTTCCTCAGAAATAAGTTGCCTTAGTGGGGTTTGTCCACAAGAAGCATAGGTATAGGAAGGCTGGAAAGTTTCAAATCAGCAGCCCTGGGTTAGATTCTACGTTTAGCCCCATGAAGTCACCTAGCAGCTGCCAGCTTCCCTGGCAACACTATTACAAACGTATCCCAAACCAGCCCTGAAGATGTCCCCCATAGAAGACCAAACCCCACAATTCCTTGCCTTCGGCCTTTTTGCCAGAACTGCCATTTTTGTTTGGAAAATACAGTTGGACGCCTATCCCACTAGGAGAAGAAAGGAGCTCAGCTGATTTCATATATACCCCAAACTGCCAATCAGGGACAAAAAACCATGACATAAGAGGAATCAAAGGGGTAAGTTCGGCAGTAACCTCTTAAGTTCTCCAGGTCTCCGTGGCAGGCAACTTGGGAGTACATTGAGCGCTATATTTCCAGAGAAAATTCTTGCAAGGATTCCAGGCAAAGCGATGTAAGGAGTCCTTCCAGGAAGGACAAAACAATGCAAGTTCTCCTTTCTCCATTCGTTACAGTAAAATGTCACCTACTGCTTGCTGAAATCGCAGCTGCACTCAAACTCAAAATGCCAGAGAAAACAGGTGCCAAAGATCCCATCAAAACAGACCTGAGCAGGTTCGGGTCAAATCCCTGCAGCTGTGTGGACAGAGGCGGCAATGTGATAGTACAGCATACACAAGAGATCTTCCACATTGTGCGTGGTCAGTGCTTCAGGAGTGGCAAGTGGCAAACTCTCTGGGCTTCATTCCAACTGGACTCTGCTTTTTAACCACTCAAAACAAGCTCAGCTGGATTCAAAACCTCAAGCTGGAAGCTAAATTCACAAACTCCCACACCTCCCAATGGCAACTCAGACAAGCCCACATAAGCCGACTGACAGAGATGGCTAGGTGCAGGTTCTCCATACTTCCAATATCTGAGGAAGTAGTACATGAGGAATGGAGTAAATACCCTTTCCGGGCTCACACTGTAGGTTCAGATACAAGGGCAAATCGTACACCCAGGAAGGGAACATCCGCTTGCCCATGGCCAAAAATAGAGACTGAATAATGTGGTCAGTCGGCTAAGTGACAAGAAAATCTGTAGCCTATAATTACTGCAAAAGCCTGGAGGACACTTACCACATTTCCTATTTTTAGACTCAAAGTACTTCTTAAAGGCGGGCAAGGTACCATTAACTATTTTACAGAGAAGAAAACTGCTACACCTTTCTGTGCATTTAATGTGGCCAAGGTCACACATCAAATCGCTGGCAGAGCCAAGTCCGTCTTAGACAACTGCCTTTCCCAAGCAGCCAAAACAGTCCTCAACTGGTGTGTTACCGCTGCATGCTGGCAACCTGCTGATGTGATGCATCACAGGGATGACTGGGATTCAGCCAGCAGTGGGATGGTCCATAAATCAGGCAAGCAGGAACACATCACCATATGGTTTATAATGGCTTTATTAACAGGAATTGGATATAGTGTTGCTCACAATGGGGCAATGCAAGTTTGCCAACTAGCCTCATAAAGCCTTTTATTCCACAACATAGAAGGTAACTCTCAGGTCAGAACTTCACCATGACTTTATGAAGTCAAAGAAAAATGGCTCAGCTGATTTGAGCAAAACATGTTTTGGTGACAAACTGAAAAGTGACAATGAGGCATCCCATTTCCACATCTTCAGAACAAGATATTCCCCCTCCGCGGTGCAATGGCTAGGATACCATATATTTTCATTGTGTATCTTGTATAAAGAGGCAGAATAGACTCATTTCAGCTTTGCAGAATATTCAAAAAACAAACTGTGGTTCAAAACAAAGTGTCAGAGTTTTCCTTCACAGAAATTTTAAATGATCCAAATTCCTTTCCAGTTCAAAATTAAACCAAATCTCAAAACGCTTTTGCAAAACAGAACTGCCACCCTCCTTCATGCTTCCCTAGGAACTGTCCCCTGCAAGATTACACACAATAAAACCAAATCTAGCAGCTGCTCTGATCTGAAGTTTCCTACAATCTGTAGTTCTGGCTTTTGGTTTTACATTTCAGGCAAATGACAGCTTCACCAGCAACAGCCTGCCTGTCACTTGGGGAAGCTACCTGTCACTACACCAATGCAGAAGGATGAGGGCCACTTCACAAGTAACAAATATCTCTTCCTGTGGGGTGGAAAATATTTCCCATTCAAGTCCTGACCGAGCCAGACCCTGCTCCATTTGCGAGGAACTGATATAATAATCTAAGCTGATGTAACTTCTGCCTGCAAAACAACAATTTTCTTTTCATGTCACATTACACACTGCCTTGTGACTACCGTGTAATGAAAGATCCCATTGTAAGGAACAACTGAAGTCTCAACCTCAGTGTTGCATTAATATATGCTGCCCATTCAGGCATTCATAGCACGTGCATGCACGCATTCACACTCGCACACTGCTGCTGAGACCTCTTAGACTGGCTTGCAGGAATAAAACCATCCCAAAGCAGGTAAAATGGGGGAGGGAAATATTAAAGATGCAAGATTTCAGCACAGCTGTCAAACATCATCAACATTCAGGTCTCACAGCCCCACCAAACACCCTTTAAGTGAGCGCATGCCATATCACAGTGCTAACTGCTGGGAATTCGACTTTTGTACACCCTGCTCTCTTGCCGCAGAGCTGATTTTATAAGCAGAGAAGCAGCAAATCACAAAAGAATCAAACTGGCTCCCACAACAGGCTCAAGTGAGCTAATGGAAGTTTCCTATTCTTTTATGCTGCAGACAGACCCTGCTCTTTCTGCTTCCGCCCTTGCAGAACATGCTGCCAATCTTAGACCTGATAAAGCATGTCAAGGGTTGGAGATGGAGGACAGCTGGCTGATAAGAAAACGCTGACCCATCACTGTGAAAGGACAAACCCCACAGAAGCAGTTTTGCAGAATTCAGTAATGATTTGCACCAGACATATTGCCTAACATTTAAGCACAGACTGCTACATTTTATTCCAGCTCTGTAAAGCTTAACAGTTCTGCATCTCACTTCGCCCATCTCTACAACAGTGACAACAACACTTTTCTCCAGAGGGGAACTGTGACCTCCTGGCAGCACTCCACGAGCACCAAATGGAAGGCATTACAGTGGAACAAAGTATTGTTCTCACCAACATTGTCATTGCTCCGGTGACAAGTTCTCTGCATATACACAGCCTCCCTGGGGCCGAAGCAAACTGGTGTTACTGGGGGCAGAATGAGGCCCCGAGTCTTCACAGGATACACTTTATAAAATTAGACGACTGGAAAAAAAAAGAACTAACCAACTTCATGCAATGCACGATGGTTATACTGACTCTGGAGTAGCTACCTGAAGTCCAGCTCAGATCTAAATCAATGCCTCCACCTCTATCCAGTGCCATCCATGCCAACCTGGAATGCAAAAAGGAATAAACTTCACCTGTTTTGCTAACAGAACCAGCCAGGGTTCAGAACTAATCTGTTCTTCTCCAGCAGAGGTCATCAGTGCACGCACGCACACAAGCCATGGCCTCACAGTCTAATATAGAAAGCAGACCACACACAAGCACAGATCAAAGCGCCTGTGAAAAAAGAAATCTGGAGTCTGTGCATTTTTACAACTGTAACAGTGGCATCCTCTTCAGTTCTGCAGGAGGCTGCAGCAAGAAGTACATTAGGAGCTCTTGCCTTTCCGGCTCTTGTAGAGAGAGTCAGTTTATTTGGCTACACTTTACTGTGTCCTCTAAAACTGTTGATTTTGTTCGTTTATGGAGAAGTGAAAAATTATAAATGAAATGGAGCAATATGTATAAGCCAGAAAAATGCGAAGGCGTTCTGTAGCTAATGCACCACAAAATAGAAAGCGGCAGCTCAATCTCGGCATTTTTTCCCCCTGTGTTAATCGTGGTTAATTTTAGATCATCACTTCCTGAAAGTGAAAATTTATTTATCTTTTCAAGAGAAAAAAACCCTCTTCTGATTGTTCTGGGCTGCAAGATGAGGTCTTGTACCTAATTATAAGGCCTGTATTTTTAGGCAGAAATGAATAGAAATACCACAATGCATCTGCTCTCTCAGCTTTGGCTACTAAAAGTTTGTGTCATCAAGAGACCCATTCATTGCTCTGACATTGCTCTGTGATGGACTGAAAAAGTGCTAAAGGTCAAAGCCCTTGGCAACACCAGCCAATGTCAGCAATGTTCATAAAGGCTGAACTAAAGTAATACCTGATGCCAAACTTCTCATAAGTGCAGTTTCTCTTGCACTGAACATCACAGAGACCCTGCACAGGTGTCTGGCTGGCCACAGAATTGAGGCCTGGTACCTTGCTCCCGAGTTGCACACACTAAAGATACAGCTGCCTTTTGTGGGGGGGAGAGATAGCAACGTTAGTGGAGTCCTTATGCAGAAAGTGGACATGAGCTCAGCAGCTGTTCTGCTAGTCCTGCTGCAGCAAAAAGTTGTTTCACCCAGGTAGGAGCACACCTCTAACACAGAACTTCAAGGCAGCTGCATAGAAGAGGTGTCCTACCCTCCCATCTGGAAGGAGCCACACTCGATAGGGCTGCCTGTGAAAGCACTGAGGAATGCTCATTCAGTCACCATGAACCCTGCCCCAATCAGGGTGTCTGCTCTGAGACTGAATTTAAGCCCACACCTCCAGGCTATCTACTCTGTAACCCTTTAAAGCTTGAGGCCCGGCAGCCATGCAACCTAAGCCTGGAAGCCCAACTGAACTGCAGGGCCTGAAGCGGAGCACAGTGCACCCCTCACCTTTCCACCTGCCTATTTTTGTGGTGTATTCAGAGCTCACCCAGGTGTTGCATATGTCTGGAGCCCAGGAAGTTCACCTGCAGCATTCCCATACCTCCCTTCTCCTGACCTCCAGTCATTTGGCACGCTGCCTCCAGCCTCTAGGACTTAGATGCAGGAAAAAAACCAAGGAGAGAGGAGCAGTCCACAGACCAATCCCCAACTTGCCATGTAAGAAGCACAATGTGACAGCTCTGGTGCATGTGGTGAGGAAGGCCGACTCATGGGGCTGGACTGGTGGAGGGTGATCTCTAGTTAAGCTTGAGATCAGTAGAAGTGGAACCAATACGTCACCTGGCCAAACAGCTCAGTTCAGTCAGGGTCTCTGGAGCTTCTTATATCCTAAAGAAGGTCTAACTCTCGCCATCCACGATGGCAAGGAGCTGGTAGGCAGGCTTTGGTGTGCTCCATGCAGAATCTAGTCTGAGCTAGCTGAGCTCCTTTTTGGTTATCTCTTGTATTTATTCAGCTGCTTAACTGGGGGACTTTTGAAAACCTGTATTTGTACAGCTGCTCCCAAGGAGGGAAAAAATAAAAGCATGAAATGTAAAAGGATCTCCCCGTCATCCCCCCCCCCCAGTCCAAGAGGAGAGAAAACAACATTTGACACTAGGAAGCAGAGAGCTTGTTCAATATTTAAAGAGCTTGGAGACACCTAAGAAAGGCCTTCTAGTTTCACAGAGCAAAGGGAAAGGAAGAGAAAGCTTCAGAAGAACAAGTTTCAGCATCTATTTCTAAACAAGTGAAAGTGACTGTAAAAATAGGCATCTAAGGAAACACCTTGACAGCAAAGGCTAGTGGCAAAGTAAACTGGGAAGGGAATGCCCAAGGTTTCCATCAACAGAAAGGGAAGGCCGTACACAGGAGGATACAAACAGGTTTGGTCTAGTCTGGAGCAGTTACCATTCACATCCCAATATGGAAGCATACTGAAAGATCTGACAAACAATTCAGGAGCACATGGGAGCATTAGCTGAACTGAACTGTAAAGATAAAAGGAGGAAGCCAAGACTAAAACAGCAGGACAAAAGTGAAGAGTTTGTGATTGGATTCAGAACTGGGCAGAGGACCAGAGCAGCAGGGAAGGCTGCGTGAAGAGAGATGTGCACTGGCAGAGCTGTGTGAACCCAGCCACTCCTTCCCTGACATTACTTTCCTTGCAACCCCTGCCTTCAGGAGCCCATAACTATGCTTTGAATGTCTTTTCCAGGCACAGTCCAAAGGTATTCGTACATAGGTAGCAAAACTAAACAC
>NW_005841989.1:2398319-2407158 GCF_000455745.1 Alligator sinensis
CATGGGATCAGAGAAGTCCCTTGAAGGAGGGGGGACGGGGGGGGAGGCAACCGCCCCAGGCCCCGTGCTTTGCAGGGCCCCACAGACAGTGCTGTACACGTCCTGTCAGCCACCGCACACTGCTCACCACCCCTCCCTCCCCCCTCAAGCAGGCCCTGCACAGCCTGGTATGCCCCAGGTCCCGCACACCCATAGGGTCGGCTCTGCATGGGACATATGTTCCATAAAATTCCCAGAGCATGCAGGGTAAATGGAAATTGCTAGCATATTATGAAAATCAGACCTGCACTCTGCTTCCAGATCTCATTTTCACTAATGCAAAAATTCAGCCAATTATGCTAATTTAAGGACAATTATCATTTCCTTTCATTCCCTTTCTGAAATACCCCTGTATAAAAAACTCATGGATTGCAAGTCTGCACACTGCTAAACTGCAGGGCCAAATATGATAGACTTAGCTTTCTTTTTCTGATCTTTAGTTGCATTGGGGGGTGGGGGGGAAGCAGCTTATAAGATTTTCCATATTTTGGGACTATTTACTATAGAAAAAGTCCAAATCCATTCTGCAGCCACAGCTGAATAGATGCAGTTTTATCAAGTTCATGCTTCTGCATATTAGTTAGCATCACAGAATAACATGAAAAAGGATTACTAAGTCCTTGCACTATAGGACAACTAGCTGCGACACCTATCAGATTTGGAAGGTGTTCTGTGCTTGCCAACTAGACAGCAAAACATGCCACTTGTTCCAGAAGACCAAAGTACATTCCCCAGATTTCTTCATGTACTGAGTAAGATCCTCCTGTTCAGTCCACAATGCTGTGCTGATTTCCATCAGCCAAAGGCCTAGCCCAGGGACTCAAAGTGATTTTCACACGGAGTTTAGAACTGGCAAAGACTTTGCATTTCACATTGTTTCTGGAGATGTTGGGTTTTTTCTAACAGATGGCCAATTTAATGTTTTCCAGGAAATCTGCAATGATCTTGGAAGTAACACAGTGTTATGAAGGCACCATTCCCTTTGCAGCCTGCAAAACCCCGCAGGAGTGATCAGAGACCTACATTATGTACAATGCAGCAATACAGAAAGAATCCGTAAACCTTAACATGCAGGTAGGAAAAGCAGAAGGGGCTGTTTCTGGAATCCACTTCTACTCCACGGTTTTGAAACCACGTGTATTAAAGTCATTCTGGCTATGAATCAGAAGCAAACTCAGCAGGGCCCTGCACTGGTTCTCTGTGTGCAGGCCTGTTAGTATAACTATGCTCAAGAAGTAGCCTCATCAAACAGAGGAATTTTTGTGAACAAACACACACAACAACAATACACACCAGGCACCTGTTAATTAGTAAATGCAGCTGTTTTGTGACCTGGCTTCTGAGCCAGCTCTGTTCGCAGCAAGGAATCAGGCTGGAAGAGAAGCACCCAGGAGTGTTCCTAAATGGGATCTTTCAATAGATATGATCGAATTATTTAGTTGGCCTAATAAAAGGTAAGAAAGTTCTTTGTAAGTTTTCGGGCACAAACACACTCCTTCAGGCATTGAGAGACTCTGGTGCTGTTATGAGTTCTCCAAGGTAGAAAAGAAGCTATGAGTGGAAGTTTGGAAGACAATGAGTAGAGATAGGAGGGGAGGGGGCGATGGGAGGGAAAAGAGTGTGAAGGAATGCCAGTGGTCAGCTAAAGGCAGGTTGCCTGGTATGTTAGACGTCAGGCAGGTTGTAAAGTGTCATAAATCCAATGTCTATTTTAAGTCCATGATTTTTTGTATCCTGTAGCTTGATGAAGTGAAGTTCGTAGGCTCATCTATGAAAGGTGTTTTGTAAATCCCCTTTGAGGATTAGAACACAGATTGGAGAGGGAATAATTGTCTTGTGAGAAGTAGACACCCACAGGTAATTGGATATTTTGCCTTTGATGGATTTTCAGTGTGCATTCATTCCTGTACACAGTTGTTGTCAGGCGGTACAAGCAACAACCCTGAGTGGGATCTGCCTGCAGCTTTGGGGAGGAGCAGCCAGGTTCCAATGCAGATAGATGCCTTCCACATTGAGAAGGAAGCCTGTGCCTAAGGCTCCTACACCCGTGTAACAAGATCAGGGCTTACTCCCATTTTTGAGAAACTGTGGCAACAAGGAGACAGACTCATCCCATCCTGGCAGCCTGCTGTACTGCGGGGCAGGGGAGAGGAGGAGCAGCACGGGCACTGGCCCAGCTCAATAGCCATCTGCAGAACGTGCCTCAGCTCCCACAGGAAGCCTCCAGTTCAGATACCCCCAGCCTCCACATACAAGTAATGAGCTAGCTCAAGGGACCACAGCAACTGGGGAGGACTCCTTGAGGGGCCCTGCGAGGAAAGTCACAGCATGACAGACTAATGGGACCTTGGGCACACTCATTCATCTTGCTGTTAATGTCAGCTCGTGAGGCACCATACAACAGGAAATGGCTAAAGATCAAGGCAAATCAGCACTGGCCTTTAGGTGCACCCCAATCCCCAAACAGTACTGCATCTCCAGATTATTTCCTGTGTGGTAGAGATGTTCCTTCTTCAGACACTAGTGTCCAATTCAGGGTCACCCCTGGCTTCCCAGTGCAAGGGTAATCAGACAGTAGGCCTGTTCCAAGTAGAATGCGATTAAATTACATATATCTGTCCTGGAATGATATGGTCACACAGCAAGCGCAACAATCCCTTCTTCCACACATCTCAGCCAACTTGTACCCCCTACCCAGGGAACAATTCTGCCTCAACAGTTGATTCTAATTGGAAAGCAAGGCAGAAGTCATATCAGGTTTGAATATGCAGCACATCCAAGCACCGTACATGAACTGCAGAGCAGCACCGCAACTTCTCTTTATGCCACCTGCCCATATGTGTGCACACTATAAATAGTCACAAACAGGGAAGAAAGTATGTGAAGCATAACTTAGGCCAGTGGTCTCAAATGTACAGCCCACGGGCCAGATCCAGTTTTTCTGGACTGCTGGACCAACCCCATGCACCAACACCAGCCCCGGCCCTGGCCCCACACACTACATGCAGCATGCAGGCAGGTCCTGGTGCCATGCACGCCCTGCACACCACAGGCACTGTACGCCGTCTGGATTCCTGTGTTGCACGTAGTGTGGCTGACAGCACATACCCTGTGCTGGTCCCAGGCGCCATGCTCACAATGATCCCTGGGGTCAGTGCGTGCTGTACATGGTACACAGGGCTGGACCAGCCATATGTGCTACACATGGCACAGGGGAATGGCAAGAAGCCAGAGCCAGTACATGGGGCGAGCCTGGAAGGGTGGTGAATAGACTGCAGCACACATGACTGGTAGAGACGCATGTGCTGTGTACAGGACACAACAGCCCTGGGGCTTGCTGTGCATGTGGTCCCCTGGGCAGGCACGTGGCGCACACTGCCCACAGCAAATGGGCTTGATTTGGTGCTGCATGTTGTGCAGGGGACAACTGCATGTGGTACCCTGGACTGACTTCATGTGCCGCCTGCAGCACTGAGTCGAGCCTGTGCACAACAGGCAGCATGTGCCACGGGCTGGCCTTGGGAGCCACCGCATGCTGCACAAGGGGTTGGTCCCACCCCCGCTGTAGACCAGTCCAGAGACACTCATCCAAGCCTGTGGGGACAAATGAGTTTGACATCCCTGACTTAGGCCAAACCACAAAGAAAAAAAGTCACGTATATCAACCTGTAGGAGGCCTAATATGAATCAATACTACACCTCTAGCAGTATGCTGTATTGCACTCATACAAGCACAGTACTGATGACTGGTAAGAGGGCTTCGAGATCTTCTGATGAGTGCTAGGTACTGTATTTTCCTCACATACAAACACACCCCAGAATAAGATCCTGCTCTTCACAAACAAGGTGCATATGAAAGAAAAAAAAAAAGAAAATCCTGGTAGGTAGCAGTAAAAAACTGTGAAGCAGCAGCTAGGGAGCCCAGTGTGGTTATTTTGTGCTGCTTCATGTAGAACAAGTGCAATCTTATTTTCACTTCTTCTGCCACCCACTCTTACTCATGCTACTGAAACTATTATTACCATTTTTCCTTGCTTATACCGTGCACCCCAATTTCCAGCAGCAGAATTTTTGGGGAAAGGTGCATATTGTATTTAAGAAAATATAGGGTGTTAGTATTAATTTACAAACTGTAGGCTGCAAGACCTGCTCACCCCCAAAAAATAGTTTCATTGCGAAAAAACAATATTTTATATACAGCTGATGCAGCGTATGGTAGAAAATTTGAAAAAAAAAAACAAATTCCAATTCAAAAGAGGAGCGGAGGTGAAGAGAGTGGCCCAGGGACTGGTCAGGGCCGCAACACTCAGTAGTACTCTTAACTCTGGATACAGCTCCCCAGTGCTTGAGACATGTTTCCTTGGGTTCTTAGCCTGAATGTGGTTCAGCCTAAACATTATATTTCATTGTAAAGGCTCCATTTAGGGAGTGAAAAAACAAATGAACCAAATGAACAAAGCCTTTTTATTTTAAGATACTAGGAACCTCTACCAACTAAACTCCTTTAATTTCATCACTAGGCTAGGGACAGACATTACACATAAACCGGTTTAAGTGATCAGAAACTAGTTTAAACCTGTAACAGAACAGCCATTCGGTGCACTTAAACCAGTTTCAAAATGGCTGAAACCAGTTTGAAATAAACCTGGTTGAATGTAGTATCAGACTTAACTGATTTGGGTCAAACTGGTTTATGCAATGTCTGTCCCAGACCCCTTCCTGGTTTAAGTTAAACCAGAGTCCCCCAGCATCCCAGATGCTTCACAGCCCTGGGTGGGGCTGGGCTGGGCTGGGCTGGGCTGGGCAGTTCTCTCTGCTCCAAAGAACAGGCTGGCCCTGCCCCTCTCCTCGGTAGCCAGAGCTCTGGGGGAGGCGGCAGGCACACCAGGGTCTGCCTGGCTTCCCTCGCTGCTCAAGCAGGGATTCCCCCCGTCCCTGCCTCCCATCTCCCACACCACAGACCCCAGCCCTACAGACCCTAGGCATGTGGTATGCTAGCTAATGCTGAGAGGTGTCTGTTTGTGTGCGTCTCCCATTTCACTGGGACAGGGCAAAGGCAAAGATAGCAGTGTCTGCTTAGGGCTTTTTGAAGCTAATCAACAAGCCAGCTGGTAATGCCCCTCCTTGGAAAAAGATGTTTAAGAAGAGTTTGAACTAATGTGAGAGGGTTTTGTTTTGCTGATGGGCTAATAAACACTGTGCTTTTATCAGCCCCGACCCCTGCTGGTTCACATCCCTGTCAGGTTTACAGACAGGTTTGTAGACAGAGAGAGGGAGATTGAAAACCTCAGTATCACCGACAGACGCATGCACTGCACACCACCACCGCCCCCCCCCGCCCTTCTTTGCCTCCGAGTGCTAGCCTGGGGCTGATGGCTGCAAACACTCCTGCCCCTTGAGCAGCCAACTGGGGATGTGGGGGTGAAAGCCTGAGAGTGCAGGCCAGAACGGGGGTTTATATCCATCCCTAATCAGAGCAGGGCCTGGCCAAACCCCACCCCTCAGCTTAGCACTGTGGAAGGGAAAAAAGGGCTGCTCTAGCACCCCCCCAGCTTCTAGCCTGAGCCATTCCAGGCATGTGCCTGCATTTCTGGAATGAAATTCCACCTCCAAATCAGTTCAAGCTTTGCAGGTTAGACTGACCTGAAAAGATTGAATCAATTCAGGCTTAGGCTTTTTGAATGTCTGCCCTAGCCTACATGCTAGACAGGCCATCTGGAGCGAGGAGTCTCTGAAGCATTAGGATATAAACTCTACTCTGGTTCTTATACTAGGCCCATTATTTCTGACTCCTCCTACTCAGACAGTAGTGACGGTACTTGCATGTGCCCCTGCAATAGAATGGTGAAGTGATCTTTCCTTCCCCCACAATGACCCCAGACAAGCTTCCATTTGATCTCTCCAGCCTGTTTTTCCAAGACATTAGCGCATAAGCTAAACCAAGAGGTTTCTGGCACCACACTGAATCCTAAGTGTAGTTAAAATGGGAGCAGACACATGTTCAAGCAGTTTAGCGGGTGTTGCAGAGTTATTCCTTTTCAGGCAAGGGGGTCTCTCTGAAACGCATCCTAACTTTAATAAGTCACTACATTCTAATATTTTGCAACTGGTGCAAGTGAACATGTGGCACCACCCTCACTTGTGTTTCAGAATAAAGTCACAGGAGTCAAAAGACGAGCTGTGAACAGGAACAGGATGCTGGGGAGAAAGAAGGTGTTTTGACCTGGCCCATTAACAGAGTGTAGTGCAGGAGTAGCTAGACATGATCAAGTTAATGTCTAATGTACCGGGATCAGTTGGGTCTAAGTCGGTTCCAACAAACCATGACTCTTTTCTTGCCTGCCAGGGGCAGGGGTCAGACTAGATGGCCCATTGAGGTCCCCTCCAACTCTATGAATTCCATTTAAAGCCATGAATTTCATACTCTGTTAAGGCAGCTAAATTCTCCCCAGGGAGGTGCTGCTAACACAGAATTTCATGGTACAGCTTCATACCAGTGTCCTATATGAGCAAGCACATGATCCTGGCAGTGCTCTGCAGGTGCACACAGACAATCAGCATGCACACTGCTGGGGTCAGCACCCTGAGTTTAAGGCAATGCCCCAGGGGACAGGAAAAGCACAAGACAATGTTATAGGAAAAAGCTGGATCCTGTGGTCCTGAATGAAGGAAGAGTCCCACATCAGAGCTCCCAGACCTCACAGTGGAGTAACAACTGGCATACAAAATGAGGTACTTTGTCCCACCAGAATAATTCTCTGTACACCCTCTATACAAAGATGACAGTCTTCCAGCAAATAGGAAAGTCATCAGCGAGTGCACAGATGACTGAGGAGGTCAGGCCAAGATCTGCCTCCAAAGTACAGCATGGGTATCAGCTGTCAAAATACACCCCGTGAGTAAGCGGAAGAGCATGGAGAACTATCACATCAGTACAGAGATAAAACCTGCATAAAAACGCAGCCAGAGCCCATCCCCCGACCCCGTCCCCAATGCTCCGTGGTATTGGAGCTCATCCAAAGAGGCGACAACAGAGCACTGTTGTCGAGGCATAGTCAAATTAGGGCATGAAAAAGCCAGCCACCGCTCCCACAAAACACCAGTGGCTCAGGCAAACACAAATTAATGTTAAAAACTCAACCAAAAATGGGCAAAATACATATCTGCTTCTATAGAAAGTTTCCAAGAAAAAACAATAAAAATCAATGAGAAAAACATCCTCAGCAGCTCCAGTTACACTGACACTTCCACAGCCCACACATGAGCTTATAGGGCCTATATGCCTATGCAGAGACTAGCCAATTGTGGATACTCATACCTGTACTACCCACAACGTGCCCCTCTGACATGCCAACAAGCATTCCAGCAGTAAGGTCAAGTGATTTATTGGGACAGCATGAAATGGGACTGGTCATTAATGACCCAATCAATGCCCTTGGCACTGCCGTTGAACAGAGACTACTCACTCTAATACCACTGTCTGAATTGGACCAGCATGGCTAACGTGGTTCAGGCACACAATAGGCCAATGTCACAGCTAGGCACTTTCAACTCCCCAACCCGAACAAGCAAGTGCCAATTCACATCTTGGAACAGGGGTTAGGGAAGGCCTCCAACACCCGTCTAGAGTGAGTCTTGAACTACTGCCTCTAGGGCCACAGCAAGACACCTTAGCTCTGCTGCTGCTGCCCTCCAATGCGAGGAATAATGTCATAGGCAAACAAGGTTCTTTGGGTGACTCTGATATCTTTTATTAGACCAACTTAACTAGTTGGGGGAAAAAATTTAGCAAGCTTTTGCGTTTAAAAACCCTTTGTCAGGCTGAGGAAGCCTCTGCAGTTGGTGTGTGCTTTTCCTGGATGGATGGAATGAATAATGTCATGCATTGGGCGTAGCAAGAAGGGACTGCACAAGGCAGTGAACACTGCCCTCTGCTAGTTAAAGCACATTAATTTTCCTTTTGCTGGCTCAAGTAATGGAGCAGTTCTTTGAAGAAACTGGGTGGAAAGGGTGTCACGTGGATAAATATACCAAGTTCTATTCTCTCTGGTGCACAGGGGAAACAACTTGCTGGTGGCCTTAGCTGAAAAGGTAGCTGTGGCACTATGTGTGTAACCATGTCACTGCCAGTGCAGAGCTCACAAGATCAGCAGAGTTAAGGCCGACTAGTTTTTGAAAAGGAGACTTCCTCAAGACCTAGACAGCTGGACTGCACTTGGATGGTACAACAACAAGTGACTTGAGAGAGACCAGGAAGCTGCAAATAGCAGTACTCTCTCTTTTGAGGCAGCGCTGAAAACCACAACTTAAAAAGACACTGAGCACACATACATCAGTTTGCCCACAACACTGATTGCCTGGCAGCTTGTTCTGGGGTGAGTAATTAAACGCCTCCAATTTTTTCAGAGGTTTCTGTTTTGCTTCCTCTCCTCAGCTGCTCTGCTCTCTTCTGCTCTGCAGAACGCTGCTACTAAAGAGCTGCTATAGTCTTCATGGCAGATGGCTGTATTTCAGAGGTGGATTAAAGATCTCTGGGGGTGCAATTTTGTTCCCTAGGTCTATAAGGTCTGACAAAGCTTGCATGTCAGGTCCAGGTGATGCTAAGGAGGCTTTGTTCCGTCTCTGTGCCTTCCCAAAACCAAACTGCTAAGGGGCCAAAAAGTGCCTGGGCAGGTAGTCCAAGGGGACTGCTTGGGAGTTGTACTCGCCTCTCTGAGCTAATTCTGGCCAATGCATCTGCTCCACTCCTGCACTGCAGGACTCCTCCCCTGCCTGCTCCAAGGCTCTGATGGTCCTTCTG
>NW_005841989.1:2407169-2412361 GCF_000455745.1 Alligator sinensis
GCAGGAATGGGGCTGAGCAGGAAGAAGAGCCCCACCCTATGTTTTAGGCATGTTTGCAAACAAATAGGAAGGCTGGAAAGCCACTGGCATCTCTAGAGTTAAGGAGCACTACATTGAATAAGAGGACATTGTGCATTTACCCATTAATTGATTTCAGCCTAGGAATTCTTCCAATGCTGTGCTTCCTGGGGTAATTACAAGAGCATTAAATCTTATGCGTGGCATAAATCCCAGGACTCGAGAGATGACCTCCCTATCTCATATATTTTCCTTGCAATTCAGAAACAGCCCCCACCCACAAACCAGAGGGTGCCTTCTTCTGTTACTACCATCCTGTTTGTATTTCCTCCCCATGGCCACTGACAGACCTGCCGCGCAGATTAGCATGAGGTAGGCAGCTGCAGTCAGCTGGACCGGGCTGCTATCTGTGCGCTGCAAAAGTGGCTCAGCAGAAGTCAGGCTTGTTTCCCTTTGGGAAGGTCTTTCCCAGGGAGCCAGCTGTGTGGGTGACCGAGAGGCTGCAGTATTTGCTGTGCTAGGTGTACGTAGAAGAGATGGGAGCTTGTGATTACAGCAGCGTCCCATTGCAAGATGCTGAAGCCAGGGAATGAAGCAGACTGGCCCAGCTGACAGTCTCGACAAATAATGAGCGACAAGTTGTGGATTTGACTTGGGGGGCAGAGGACAGGCAGAGAAGGACTCTGGTCAGATGCACTGTTGTATCCTGTTCACACCCTTGGGATCCATCCAAATCAGGCACTGGTTGGTAGATAAATGGTGCTGGTATGATGCAGGACTGGGTAGTTTTAGGCAGCCTTTGACCGGGCAGAGCCTGTTGTGTGCAGGTGGTACTTCCTCAGTGAACACACTTTCAGCCTCTGGTTAAGGTCGCCTTCCTCTCCCCAGGATTTCTGGTGTTGCTGGCCAGCAAAACTAGGCTGCCTTCCCTCCTCGCTCCTGGCAGTGATCCAGTCATGAAGGCCAGGTGTGCTGGCCCAGATGCACTGAACTACCCTTCCTCTGAGGTTCCCAGAGGGGGCTTGGAGATGTACAGAGAAGCTCCTCACTGAGAAGGCCCCAAGGCCTCAGACATGTGGCTCTTGGCACTCCAGATGTTCCCAGCTTTTCTTGCTCTGGGTTGTGTAATGTAATCATTGAGTCAACTTGAAACCTTTCCTGCTGGAGAGTGGAATAGTGGGATCCACCCTCCTCTCCCAGCTCTCTTAACCCCTTCCTTCATGGGACAGCAGAGGCCAGTAAGATGGCTGCAAGCTCTCCCCAGCCCTAGGTAGAAGGGCCTAATGGCTTGCACCTCAGTGGACAGTGCAGATGGAGTGTATTCTCAGTGGTTCATTTAAATGAAAAACAGCGGTGAGCTGGTTGAAGCTGCTGAAGCAGAGAGGAGTTTGTGCTGGAGCTGGCTGTGGAAGGAGAGCACATGGACCAGCACCAGAAGGGTTAACAGAAGACGGCCCCACAAGGTTCTCCAGAGGAAAAGCTCTCCAACTTTGAGAAAAAATAAGTTCCAGTGGCAGGGGGAGTCCTGGAGGCTGCTCACGGAGAAGTCAGAGAGATAAATAATCATCATTAAGCCTTTAGGCACAGGCACATACAGAGCAAGATACACAAACATGCACAGACACAGCAGAGTGGCAGCCAGGAAGAGAAAGGGCACAGGAAAAGCCTCGCTGCTGGCCATGACCCAGACTCAACAGATGCCAAGATCAGATGAAAGAATGGCTCTGAATGAGATCGTGTACTGCTCACCCACTGGTGAGGACTGGTGAAAGTCTCCTGGACACACAATGCCACGAGTTTGCTGCATGGTGCAATGGAGCACTTTGTAAAGCCTAAACACTCTTGGTAAATGCATCAGGAAGGAAACCAGAGCTCCTGCAGTTAAGGAGCAACATTGGCATGAGTATAAGTGGAGATATACTTAGCCATGCCCAATTTAAGCTGGAAATGAGAAGGCCACTAACCATCAGACAAGGGAGGGTCTGGAGCAGCCCCCCAGTAGAAGCAATAGAGGCATAAAACCCTTAACTCACCTTTAACCAGAAGTAGATACACTCACAAATGGGAACATGGATGTGGTGCCTGTAACAGCAGAGATCTAGACTCAATGCCTGAGGTCCCCTCAGATTGATCACCGTATTTGGGGTCAGAAAGGAATTTTTCCCCTGGTCAGACTGGTATGGACTGAGGGGGGGGGTTGTCTTCCTCTGTAGTGGGGGGCATGGCCCTCTGCCCAGGATCTCTTGGGCATATATTTGACAACATTTCATAGAAGCAGGACATGGGCTGACATGGTTCCTCAGCTTTACTTGTGACAGATGAGGGTGTTAGATCTATGTTGCATCAAGGTTGAGGGTTGTCTTATGTAGCACTTAGATTGTGGTTGTATGGGATGGTTTGGACAGGTGTGATCCTGCCGCAGGCAGGGGGGTTGCACTAGATCAGTGGTACTCAACTTTTTTTGTACCAAGACCCTTTCATAAACAGCAATGGCCAGTCCTGACCCAGTGCCCCTCACTCCCAACCCACTGCCCCCTGCCCTCAAGCCCCGCAGTGTGTGGAGCAGGAAGGAACAGGGGGGACCCAAGCAGCCCCTTGCAGGCTGGAACTGCCAGCCTGCAAGGGAAAAGCCACTATTTCTGTTTTTCTTTTTTAAAGAACAATTCATTTCTAAAAGTTTATTCACGACCCTTTCGTATTTTCTTGCGACCCACCTGTGGGTCATGATCCACGGACTGAGAAATGGTGGATTAGACCTCAGGAACTCCCTTCCAGCCCGACTTCTCTAGGACTAAGAACTGCAGGAGGAACAGCCAACATTGCCAGCAGTCACGGGGATGGGGGGTCACCCTTCACTCCCATTATGTCATTGATTCATTCTTCTCCCCTTGTCCCTCTCCCTCCCCGCAAGGGCACATTCCTCTCTGCTCATTACTGTCGTCATCTCCTCTCTCTGCTGCCTCAGGTCTCTATCCCATGTGCTTTGCATGAGACTCCAGACTCCAAAGGAGTCTCAGGCTATGTGGCTGCCTGCAGCAGATGCAGCCATCAGGCCAATTGTTCCCCGCTTCAATCAGCAGACCCAACAGTTCCACACAGATAAAGACCAGCCTGCCTCCAGCGCCCGGACAGCGCAGCACTTACTTTACTCGTCAGCATCTGAGAGCAGTAGAGACTGCACAGTGGTGTTGCAGCCAGGCTCCTGAGCCCGATAAAGATCCCTCCTCCTCCAGTGCAAGCGGGCAGAAAGAGAGAGCCTAGTTGGCGGCTGTGTAGTAAAAGGTCAACTATAACAGTATCCCAGCTGAACTCAACATTTACTGGGGATGTCCCTGCTGATGAGCTAAAACCAGTCACTAGGGCCCCACTTGGCCACCAACCCAAGCTAGGGACAAATAGGCAGCGAGGAGCAAAGAAGAAACTGCAGCAAGAGCTGCAGCAGGGAGGACTGGGTAGGAATGACCCTAGCAGCCTGACAGACGTGAGCTCAGAGTGGGCTGGTTTGGGCAGAGGCAGAGAATTTGTGGGCACCCACAGTCTTCTCCACACTCCTCCCACAGTCTGGGCTGGCTTTGCTTGCTTGCACTGCAGTCTGAGCTGCTGATGCCAGTGCAAAGATTTTGCTGCTGTCTTGCACCTAATTCCTGCCATCTGTTGGCTGAGTCAGATGTAATTCAGCCTTTACCCCTGCTGGTATACTTGGCACTGCAGGCTTTCCATGCAATGAGAGAGGCAGGAGCTGGGTTAGATCAGGCAGCCAGTTCCCAGAGCTCAGCAGAAAGACACCCTAAGAAGCAAGCTTTCTCTTGGAACAACTGGGAAGGGCTGTGGTTAATATATAATAGGCCATGAAGTAGACGTAAGGGAACTAAAATATGAATGGCTAAATCAGCTACAAGATGAGGATGCCAAGCAAACTGGTTTCCAGCAGCGGCTCTTTCTCAGCTCCCACACCCAGGGATCTATCATAGCGCCACTACAGCAGAGCAAGATGGCACAGGGCACGTCTGCCCAGAAAGCAGAATCCTGGTGTTCTGCTCCTCTGTGCCGAGCCTCAGCCATGCCACGCTATCTACCACAGCATCTCTCTCAGACACAGGACTCAGTACTGGTGACCCCCAGCCATGCTCAAATGGGGCAGGTTTTTGCCCCCTACTAGGAGCAAGTGTGGTCTGGCAGCTGGGGGACCAGACAGGAAGTCAAGAAACCTGAGTCCTATCCCTGGCTCTGCCTAATTAACCTGTGTAGGACCTCAGGCAAGTCACTCTGCCTCTCTCCCATCTGTCAATGGAAGGAATACAGCAGAACGACTGGCCCTGCTCTCAAGAGCTACTATAGACTTAGTGGGGCCAACATTTTTGGCAGGCGTGCCACAGATTAGCCCCAAGCCCTCCGTGAGTGCCACTCCCACCTCCTTCCCAATCTGCTGCTCTGCTTTTTGCTGCCTGCCTTATCTGCCATGTGCCCATATGCAGAGGTTCCCCGTGCCACTTGTGGAACCCATGCTGCAGGCTGGCCACCCCTGCCACAGACAATGATCGAGAGAGAGGAAGCCCTGGGTCTCTCAGATTAGGCAGCAAACAGATGTTACCTGCACATGTATGTTGCCCTAGAAAAGATGTCAGCCCTGTTATGTAGTCAAGCCTGGAGTATGAACAGCTACAAAAACCAGAGGGAAGTTACTAGCAAGCCTGAAAGCAGCAAAATATGGATCTCTAGTTTCCTCCCCTCATCTTTTTGTCATCCTTACATTGAACTATTGATACACAATTCCTCGACCCATAAGCAATACAAGACCTGAATCTGGAAGAGACAGTGAGATGAAAGTGCCCAAAACAAACTGCAACAGTAGTGCCTCAGGCCCGAACTGCTCTGGAATAATCCTAAACACATGGCAGCACAAACATTTCAGACTTATTTAAAAGTTTTCTCAAAAGGGAGATACTTCAACTGTGGAGCTGTGGCTCAAAGATCTCACATCCCTTTGTGCTGCCATGTGTTTGGGGTTATTCCAAATCCGGTTTAGGCACACGGACATGAAGTTCAGCGGCAGGCACTCTCTCTCCCCTTGCCTCCACGGACGTGAGTGCCAGCCTGCCCGACTCCAGCTTGGGAAGAGTCATTCCCTGCCTTCAGCCAGAAGAGGCTGCCTACCCCTAGAGTAAGTTGTGCAT
>NW_005841989.1:2412392-2412852 GCF_000455745.1 Alligator sinensis
TAGTCTTAAATGTCAGGAAAATCAAGGGGTAGCTTACCGAAAAAAAAAGATCAGTGCAAGTGCTTACTTGCATAATTGTCCTCGTGTCATTAATCTACGCAATCTATCTATTGATTTATGGGCTGGATTCCAACCAAGCACTTAAATGCATGCTTAAGTCAGTTGAATTTAAGCAGCAGCTTAACATTTTCAGCTTAAGCACCGTTCTGAATTGATGCCGACATAAATAAGGATTTGCATTACTGGCTCAAACGTATCCCCATGCTGGGGCCTGAGAACGCCTTTACGGCTCTTCCTACCTACTAAAAGCAGCCATTTTCACTTAGCCATTCAGCTCCAGGTTTCGGCCAGATACAGAAATAAAAAGAGGAAGAGCACATTGAGGTACAAAGTGAGGAACAGAAAGACCAGCCAGAACTGGCCAACCCTCTCCTTCAGTACGAAGGCAAGCTCAGAGGGG
>NW_005841989.1:2412862-2423947 GCF_000455745.1 Alligator sinensis
CTCAGTGCCAGCTTCTCTGGGCTGGAAGTGACTTGCTTATGCAGCTGACAGGTTTCCTCCCCTGCCCAGACATGGTGCGCTCAGAGCCACCAGTTGCAGCAGTAGGGAGATCTGAACCTGGAGCCTCTTTCTCCTTGGCAGCATCACCTAATGCTTACAGCAGACTAGTTAGCAGGACTCCCCACTTCCAGTCCTGGGTCCACCCCTACTATCGTGGTAAACTTGGAGCAGAGAGGCCACATTATTTGCCTAGTTTCCTTGCCCTTTTCCACAGAAAACCCACACACCTACCAGCAAGAGGGTGCTGGGAGATTTAATTATAAAGCTGCAGAGTGTTTTGGAACCTCCCATCGAAAGGTGCCGGGGAAGCGTATAGCGGGTCCTGGCCCCCAAGCGAGCTGGAATGTCCCCTGGGGCCAAACTACTCCTGCCTCACCTCAGCTCCCCAGGGTACCCTTCCTCATCTGTGTGTCACCTGCCATGCCTTGATGAATATTATAGTCCTCAAGGATGCTCCCCAGGGCCCTGAAGTGAGCCTCTGTTCATTTTGCCACCACTTCTCATGCCTGGCTAGCACCAGTCTTGCCCCTTAGGCATTAAATCGTTTTAGGGGTATTCATTATGGCCTCCAGCTTCCCCCATAGCCATGCCTATGTCACACAGGTCTTATTCTTCACCAGCCTGTATAAGCTTCACCCCTCTTGGCCTTAGGCCCACTGGTTGCTCTGGCTATAGACGTCTAGCTTAGGCTCACTTGCTCTGGCCCACCTCCTGAGTCTCAGCCTGCCTGTACCTTCTTCTGGCTCTGGTCAGGCCCTCGGGCCTCAGCCTTAGGCCGTCTCCCTCTGGCTCTGGTCAGGCCTTTGCCCCCCTGGCCTTAGCTTACCTCTCTCCACTTATACCCAAGCCTTGGCCCTCACCCAACCCACTCCACCTGTGCCCAGGTCTCAGCCCTCTTAGCCCTAGCATGGCTCCCCCCTCCCTGCAGAGTTTGAAATTCAGAGTGCCTCAGGCACCCTGTTATATGGTATCCAGTCCACAGCCTGGTCCTCCAGGATGTATTGAAACCAAGCTGCCAACAGCCTGCTTCAAATGAAAAACTCCCCAAGCCCCTCTGGGCCATCATCAGACAGCTGCAGAAGCCCCCTCTCCTCACTGACTCTCTCCTGGGTTGTGGGGCACCTCCAGGCCTACAGCTTTCACCCCTGGCAGGAGCTCTTCCCTTTGCAGAGCTCAGGGCAGCACTGGCCCCTCTGCCTGATGGCTCCAAGCTTACATTCCCTGAGCTGCTCCTCCCAGGAGCCAGGTGTTCCCCCGACAGGCAGCAGATGTGCTCGCTAGGCCTACTGACCAGCTTGCTACTGTTTTCCTGGCTCAGCTAGAGTTGTTTCCCTTGTTCCTACCTGGAGCCCTGTCCTATTGCCCTATTGCTCGACAACCAGCTACCAAAATAGTTATTCATAGCCCTTCAGCTCCCTAGCTGACTGTTCTTTGGCAGCTAGACCAAGTCCAGCTGCTGGTTCCTGCCTGTGGGCCTTATCTGCTGAAGTTCCTTCCTTAAAGTAAAGAAGAGCCTCTGGCTCCCTGTTACAAAGTGCAATATGTTTTTTTCCATCTGAATGCACAAGTCTGCCATATGGGAGGCATTAGGGAAAGGATAATCTGCTGGCATTGTACAAAACTGGGGGGAGGGGGGGGCAAGCAGAGGGATAATCACATTAGACCTATCAAACGCCTGGAAAATAAATTTACTAACAACTTTTCAATGACTCATTGGAGGAAGCATTCTGCTGCAGAAGAGGAGCATGCAGGATTACAGGAGATGTCTGTCAGGAAAAAAGCCTGATTTTATAGTCTGTATATTAATTGCAGCCCTTGCTCCCACAGCGCTAGTAACAACCTAGGTCTTGTTGCAGAACAGTGCCAAGCTGCCAATTATTTAAGCAAGAGCCTCCCAATAAATTTCTCGCCTTAGCCTTCAATAGGCCCCCATTCTGTACACTAGAGGTATATATACTTGCCTGGGAGGAAGAACAAACTGAGCAATAGATAGGTTTTTATTCCCCGTTTTGATGAAAATGCTCCCTCAGTCACCGTCACCACAGGGCAGAGCTCTCCAAAAACATAACAGATGCTCTAGACCTGCTACTGGAAACGTGTATGCTTTGCTCTTCACAGCACTTCCTGACCACAGTGATAATGGCATAAACTCAGAGAAGGAGGGGGAACAGGCTGGAGCAGGGGTGGGCAAAATATGGCCCCTGGGTCAGATTTGATTCGTGGCGGGTCCCTCAGCCCCAACCAGCACAGGCACAGAGAGCAGCCCGCACCATGGCACATGCAACTTGCCCTGTTGCCCATGGGTGTGGAAATGCCGCCTGGCACAGCCCACCCTATCCTTGCACACAGCTCTCAGGCACACTGGGAGCTGTAGTCCGTGAAGCCATGCAGTGGGGGTGGCACCAGCAGCCAGATTCTGCTTCCTGGCAGTCCTGCCCCCACCCCCACTGCCCAGGCACCCCAAGACTGTCCACCCTCATTCACCACCAAGGGTGCCAGACAAAGTGGATGGGCAAGGCCTATTTGGAGACCAACCCAGGACCCCTGCTGGCAGGGTGCACTTGGCTGGGTAGATCAGATGGGGGAGCAGGTGGGCAGGGAGCAGCATCTGGAAGCAGGATAGGCAGGCAGGGGCCAGGGCTGGGATTGCGGGGCAGTGACAGCGCAGGCCCAGGGCAGAGCTGCGATCTGCTCCCTGCACATCCCTGTCATGGGTACCAGTTCCCTGCAAAACCAGTGCCCGTAACAGGGATAAGGAGGGAGCAGATTGGGGCTCTGCCCTGGGCCCTGAACCCATGCTGTCACTGCTCCAAGAGCCCAGCCCCAGTTGCGGCCCCACCTACCTATCCCACTCCCGGATACCACTCCCCACCCACCCAGCCAAGCACTCCCTGCTCGCGGGGGTCCCAGGCTGGTCTCCATTGAGACCCTGCCTGTCTGCTCCATCCAGCACCCCCGTGGTAGGTGCAGGGGAGATGGGCCTGAAGTCAGATAGAATAAATTGGCATCTCCCTGCCTTCTCCCCAAAAGATCACCAAAACTCCTTAAGTGGTTCTTCAGCCAAAATATTTGCCCATCCCTGGGCTGGAGGCTCTCCCCATCCCGCCTGGAATTCCTTTTAAGCACACCCAGACACCTGGCTCAAGCGCAGCAAATCCTCTTCCTTCTCCTGCACGTGGGACCTCGGCCAGCTGATGAAGCTACTCCTTCAGGTCCACTGACAGAGACCAGTGGCTTTAATGGCAACAAAGCAGAGTTCATTCTATGCTGACACCTGTTGTGGCCTCATCACAGAGCCAGAGATTCAACGCACAGCTCAGTGTTCTCACAACCACAGCACAGGCCTGAATCATTCCTGCAAGAGCAACATCCATAGCTGTAGTAGCAGAAGTAGACTTATGCTCTCCATCGAGGTGGTCAACCTGTGGAACACGTGCCACAAGTGGCATGGGCAGTCTCTGCATGTGGCATCCAACAGACTGGAATGGATAGGTGGGGAGGCAGCACAGTGGCAGATAAGGCAGGGAGCAGAAAGCAAAGCAGCAGATCAGGCAGGGTACACAAGGCAGGAAGTGGAAAGCAGAGCACAAAACTGGACAGGAAAAGGAGATCAGAGCAGCACTAATTTGCACGGCTAATTTGTGGCACACCTGCCAAAAAGGCTGGCCCCCGCTGATCTACAAGGACCAACCACCCATGCTCTAAGTTACAAATGGGTGGCACGGGCAAAACCCCGAGGAAGTCCCAACTCACTCTAACGCAGTGATTCTCAGCCAGCATGCTGTGGTGCCCTGGAGTGCTACGAGATCCTTTTAAGGGTGTCACTCAATATTAGTGCTGTCGGCCACTTCCCCTGGTCGCTTATTCCTGTGGTTAAGCGTCCCTCAGTGCTAAAAACAGTATCTTACTTCTAATTTGAATTGCTCTACCTTCAGCCCACAAGAACTATGAGGCTCATGAGGCTTTTCTCTACTAGCAAAGGAGCTAGTTTCACTCCCTGTTTCTGTCTGTGGAGGTACTTTTATGTCAGATCACCTTGCAGTCTTCTTTCCAATCAATTATGCAGATTGATGTGTAATTGATCTCCTTGGCCAACTCTTCTAGGACTCTTGGAGTCTGTCCATAGCAGCAGCATATCCCAGCCAGGACAGGCCTGAGCATCCCCCACCCACCTATGCCTGCAGGCAAACTCTAAGCCTAGAAATACGCTGGTGCTGCCACTTGAGGTAGGTCCCCAGTGACTGCTTTAGCATGCCAGAGATGGAAGACTCAAGAACAGCTTTAAAGGGATGCTGAAAGTGCCTTCACAGATGGACTTCTTGAAGGGACTGATCAAGCCACCCTGGCCAGGACACGTTGCAACTGCAGTACAGATAATCCCTTGATGCCTGCCAATTTAAAAGGCTTTTCCCTAACAGATGTTGTTTAACCCCCTCATCAGCTCCCAATGGAATGGAAAATGCTTCAGCATTCCCATGTGACAGTCAGGTCACCCTGCTTCTTCTCAAGTACAGAACATTTTTTTTTTTTTAAATATTTTTGTCTTTCCTGTATCAATAATAGTTTTACCATCTCCTAGTAAGAGTCTAGGACCACCCCTAGGATTTATTTAGTTTCTCATATACTTAAAATCCTCCTTAGGGCCACTAGTCCTTCCCAGCTGTGGAGTTTTCCCTGACATCCTGGGCTTCCCTTACCAGTTTCACACAATGCATTACTTTGCATTTAACATCATTTATAGTTCCCCATTTCTTACATGTTGCTTTTTATTTCTAATTGCTGCATCCACTTCACTGCTGAACAAAGATGGCTTGTAGTCAAAGTTGTTCTCTTTCTTGATTTTAAAACTGTGGCTTTTTGGCCACTAAAAAAAAAAAAAAATCTTCTCTCAAAAGAATTCCCCATTTTCATCTATATTCTTCTAACCTTTTTCTTCCCTGTCAATGTCACCACATTTTCTGTAGCTTGGGAGAAAAGGTCCTTTTAAACACCCAGTACATACGTACTGCAGGTTGGGATCATCCTCAGTTTGCCCATATGAATGAGATCTGATCATTATTGTTGCTCGTTACACAACCACCAACTTCCAGACCAGGGAGTCATTTATTTGCTGGCACCAGTAAGTTACAAAAATAGAGCTACCTGGGGTTATAATTCATGCTGAAAAAAATATCTACCATTTTTAGAAAGTCTAGTGGCCCCTGGCTACAGGAGACTCCAGCACATACCTCCAGACTAACACCCCCCTCAGTGATACAAATCTTCTTTCGACATACGAGCTTTGTATGGAAGGCTCACCATTCACTTCAGCAACCAGCTAGCCCCAGGAGTCAGTCGCTCATGTTGTGACTTTGGGGGACAGCTGCATGGAGTGAACAGGGTCCCAAGCATCAGACACAGGAACACCCATTTCAGGAGGAGTCACAACACTTGGACCCAGCCTTCACGGATTCAGCAAGTGCCTAAAACTGGTACTACCACTTATACAGCTCAAGAATGCAAACCCACCCCCGTCTCCCTGGAGCCAGCCGTGCTGTCTCAGCATCACCCTCTCCACACACACATTGCAAAAATGAATCCCCTCTCCCTTCAGCAGGTGTCCATCCAGCCATTATCAGCTTTTTGATAAATGCTTGTGTAACAGCCCCCACATTCCCACTCACTCAACACGTCTAACCAGAACTTCCAGCCTGTGGATTCCTGCTGGTCAGCTTCCCTTTCACTGCTGGAGGCTCAAACCCAAATTCTCTCTTCTATCATCTCCACCTGGGCAGCTCTGGGGCTTTTGTAGAAGGAGAAACCAAATGAAAACACCTGGGAGTGCTAGGGACACTGCTGCCTGGGTATTTTCCATATACACTCAGCACATTCAGCTAGGATTCAAGTGGGTGTATCTTCAATAGGCAAGCCACTGGATTCCTCCCAATATAAACAGAGCACATTTCCAAAAGACACACTGCTTTGCCATCTCAAACACTTGCTGCCCACATGAACTGCTGTATTACCCTTCTGAGCAGAGGTGCTGATCTTCCACTGTCTACCGCTTCATTTCCTAGCAGATGTCAGAGAGAGGACCAAAGACAACCTGAGAGCCCATGATGAACATCTAAATGAAAAGAAGTGGGAAGGACAGGAGAAATGGCAGAAAAGTAAAAATCGCTCCCTCCCCTCTGTACAGCCAGCTGAGTTGCAACTCATGATCCCCAACAGGGTGCTAGAGAGGACTTCCAGCTTGGCTTCAAAATTGGCAGGACACACTTCAAACTGCACGGAAACCAAGCCTGGCTGAAGCTCTTGGCTCAGATGGTACTGCACACAGCTCCTAGGACAGAACAGTACAGTTCAGAGTATGTAGCCTGCAGAGTTTGTCCATCACACCTAAGGCCTCAGAAGCACACAGGCACCCATGACCCATCATAGGAGAGCCCCCTCCCCAGGAGCTGAGCAGGAATTAGGATTTTCTGCTGGGCTTCCACTCAGCTTCTTGCCATGGGTCTGAAGCTCAGGACAGATGCAAGCAGGGACTGGTGCCCAGGCCTCCTCACCTGGTTCAGTCTCAAACACATGAGCTACAAACTCCTACTTCCTGGAAAGTCAATGAAAAAACAGACAGACAGATCAGAGTGTGGTCATGCTCATTACACTGGAGTACTAAAATACTGGAGGGTTTTTAAAGTAGACAACCATCGATCTTCTGGATCATGGTAGATGCATAAGAAGTCTAGTCGGGTGCCTGATGAAACCACTTGTATGGAGTCCTGTAACCATCACACCAAGACCTTTGATGTGTACGCCTAGGCAAGAACATGGAGGGGTGGAGGCTGCCCAAAACCTACCACCCCGCCTTTAGATGACTGAGACAGAATCGAAAGGTCAGACAGAGTCCAGACGTTCAGTACCTTGATGGTCATAGCTTCTGCCAGGGTGATGTCCCTTGGCCTTTCTCCAAACAGAGTGCCTGCAAGGCAGAGGGGACTAAGGTTGTGAGGTGCCCTATACACATTTACCCTGGGGGTTGCAACATTGTGGTTTTTTACAGGAGCTACCCCGCTGCAAGCCGCCCCACCACATTGCCGCCAGGCCCCCCAGTCAGATGCAGTTTACAGGCATACCCAGGACTGGAAGCTACATCACTAGAAAACATGCCCTCTGCCTACAGGGTGGTTTGAAGCAAAGGGGTTGAAGCAGCCAGCTGCTCTAGTTCAGTGTTTCTCAACCCATGGGTCATGACTCAAAAGTGGGTCACAAGAATATACGAAAGGGTCACGAACAAAATTAAAAAATTGATTTTCCTTTAAAGGAGAAAAAAATGTGGGAAACTGTGACTTTTCCCTTGCAGGGTGGCATAGTGCCAGCCTGCAAGGGGCTGCTTGGGGCCCCCCCTGCCCCACACACTGGGGGGCTGGGGGCTGGGGGCAGGGGGTAGCAGAGGAGTGAAGGGCACTGGGTCGGGACTGGCCATTGATGTTTACAAATGGATCCTGGTGCAAAAAAGATTGAGAACCCCTGCTCTAGTTATTGTTGGGCTGCACGTGAGCCAAACTGTTTGCTAGCTAGACCACAAGTCTCAGCTTCACAGATGCTAAGCCATGCGCAAACAACAACTTCAGTTATGTCTTAGTAGCACAAGGTGGGTGCAAAAACAGACCTCTGCTGAGCTGATGAGCAGTGATCCCTTGAACAATAGAAATGTTAACACTTTAAGGCAAAAAAAAAATAAAATCTGGTAGGAGCAGAAGTAGAGCAGGACAAAATACTTTAGTACAATTAAGGAGATACTTCAGACAAATTTAATTTATTTATTTTAATAAATATTTATTTATAATGCCCCCCCCCCCCAATCATGTGTAGAAGCGCCCCAAGTTTCTTCCTACGATCAAAAGCTTCAGAGAAAAACAATTTTCCCCAAGCCAATAATAAATCTGTCAACACTGTGATTAAAGGATAAGAAACATGCTGTATTGTTTTTGGAACAAGTCTACTCCAGTCAAGTCACCTCTGCAGAGCCCTCCCATACAAGCACACCGCACAACTAGTACTTTCCAGGCATCACACACAACTCCTACAATCACAGAAAAGTAGGGCTGGAAGGGATCTTAGGAGGTCACTAGTCCTGCCCCATGCTCAAGACAGACTCAACCCTATCTAAGCCATCCTAGACAAGTGTCCATCCAGCTTGTTCCAAAAACATAAACAGCACCCTAACCTACTACAGGTAAAACAGGGGGACAAGGTTACTGTCAGTGCCCTGCCACTACAAGGACAGTAATTTGTTAAAATACACTCGAGATCCAAGGAAATGGACCCTGCTCCCTGCTGCCGAGAAAGGCAAAACCCTCTAGCCAGGGACCTCTGGGCTTCAATTCCAGCAGGAGCATTAGCACACCACAATCAAGGTCTCCCATACAGGCTGCAGCCAACACACGGTGCTTCTAAAAAAAAAATTTAAAAAAAAAGGCAAAAAGGAAAAGAAAAGAGAAAAAAAACCTGGCACCTGCAGCAACAGGCAGGAAATAAATGTTGGATGCCACATGGAACTGGGAAGGAAGGCAGAAGCATGACCAACCACATCAGGACTACTTGGCCAGCCATGGAGTGGGTATGGCTCAGGGTATCTAGAAAGCAGAAAACACTGGTAACATTTTCTGTGAACTATGCAGCCAAAGAGGTTGGTTGCTTCATGCATAGCAAAATGGCCTCAACCTAATTAATATGGAAGAACAGTAGGATGCATACCAAATAAAATACATGAGAACAAAGGGCAGGGGTTACAAAAGAATCCTCTAGCACACAGGTTGCTTACCTCTGTCCCATGAGCTATTGTATCTGGCCTGTGGAGCTAGCAGGCTTTCCCCAGATGGTGGAAAGAAGTGGTGGCAGTGGTGTTAGAAGTGGTCCATGCTCAGAGCTAACCTTCATTTAAGCAGCTCCCCACCCCAAAACATTGCCAACCCCTGATCTAGCACACAGTACTTTCCTTTCCAAAAAGGGTCTCAAGCCATCCTACAAACCTAGCAAACATTCCCAATTCTGGATACCTTAAGTAAAGGGCAGCCTGCTTCTTAGAGGAACTGCCTACGTGCAGCTCTGCTCAGATTTCAACAGGAGCTGCAGCAGCTCTCAGCTTCGGGAAAAATCTAGCCAGCTATTGAGCTGCCTAAATTCAGGGCTGCAAATCTGAAAAAACCTTGGCCTGCAGAGACAGACATAACAGATGATTCATCCCCATCTGAAGTGCAGTTGCATCTGGGGTAGAACACAGCAGTCGTTTCAGGAGCGCGCACCAGCACTACACAGAAGGTGAAGCAAAGAGTTTCTCCTCCAGCTAGAACTGCAGGGGCCACTTTAGATGGACAATATATAAACACTGAAGCTGGCATTTAGCCAGGATGCCACTGTTAGATGCATAGTTATTACTATTGCAAAATTAAAGCAATCCTTGGTTTCAAGTTTCATGCAAGAAAGATCTGTGTTTATAGAGGAACAACAATATCCCCACCATGGAGGGTGCGCACATCTGAGGCACTTAAAAGTGTCATTCAATTGTTTAACTAAGCTTTTCAAAGTGAGTTCACATAATAAAAGGATAACCTGTCAGGTACATTTGGGAGCCTCAACCTTACAAACCTTCAAATTACACAGCAAAGTTGTAACTAGGTGGAGATCAGCTGTATCAACTTGCTAAGCCATTTTTCCCAAAGTGAATGGAGCCTTACTCCTCTTGCCCCACAAAGCCTACTGGGAAACACAGGTCCACCCCCCACCAAGGGCACAGCCTCTCTGAGAGTATGCAGAGCACTGCTGACAGCAGGTGCCATCCATCTCTCCAGGCCTTTTGTCTTATATTGTACTGGGGACTCTAGCTAGGAGAAGTTCTGCTGGCAGACAGCAGGCGCTACCAGGAAGGTAGATACCATGCAGGTATCCACACGCACCATCTGCCAGCTGGTGGAGAGGGGCTGCTGCTCTGTCAACAAAGAGGGCTTCAGCCACCAGAGAACAACTTTCAGTCCTGTCAGCAAAACCCTGTAGTATAGGCCAGGTCTAAGACTTCTATCAAGCCCTCTTCACTACAGTATCCAAACCCTCTCAGGCCAGGAACAAACACTCAGAAAGCCGAAGCCTAAACTGATCCAATCTTTGCAGGTTAGTCTAACCTGCCTAGGTTGAACAGATTTGCAAGTGCACAGACATGGACATTTCATTCTGGAAATGCAGGCACGTGCCTACGGTGGCTCAGGCTAGAAGCCGGGGGGCGCTAGAGCACCCTCCCTTTCCTTTGCAGCAGCTGCAAGGCTGGAAGGAAGTTGAGCTGGGGGCTGTGGCCAGGCCCCTGCAGGGGCTAAGAAAGATCTTGAAAGGGTTTAAACCCCCCACCCTGGCCTGTAGGGACCCCAGCCAGACTGTGTCTGGAAGGGTAAAGGAAAAGCAGCCCTTGTCAGCCTTGTCCCCAAGGCCAGACACCAGGCAGGGCAGCACCTCAGGCAAAGGGGAGCAGGGGATGGGAATTAAACTTCCCCGTCTCTGGGAAAGCACAGGACCCCAGTCAGGCTCTGCCCAGCTTTCCCTCCTGCTCAGATGGTAGGAGGCCTGGCCAGAGCCGCCGACATGGCCCTGCTAGCTACCCAGGGCTCGGGCTGAGCCCAGCCGGTCTGGGTGTGTTGCTGAGGGTGGAGGTAGAGGGGCAGCCTGGGCTGGGGCTGTGTGGCCAGACTGCTCCCAGCTCCCCATGCCCAAGCCAGCTGGGAAGGGCCCCGTGGGGCTGGCCTGCAATATTGCCAACCCAACCATGCCGAAATGCATGAGACAAACTTTTATTTGATTTTTTTTGTTAAATAAATAGATTGGCGTGTAAATCATGAGATGCTATTTCTGAAGTGGGTTAGGGTGTTGTTTGTGAAGGTTTTGTGGGCTGTGGGTGTGTGGGGAGAGGGGTTGGAGCCCAGGGAGGGAGGGACCCTGCACACCCTGGCAGGATGTGGGGTACTGTGGGTCAGGAGTGAGAGGCAGCAGCAGGGCTGGGCA
>NW_005841989.1:2423961-2473897 GCF_000455745.1 Alligator sinensis
GGGGGGGCGGGAAGACTGAGGCCGGCGACGGAGGGAGTGGGGCAGGAGTGATGCCATTGCTGCCCACTGAGCGGGCAGAGGACATGGGGTGCACTGGCCATGCGGCACATCCCCTGCCTGCCCAGCGGCAGGAAGCACACCAGGGACACACTGCCGAGCTCTTTGGGCAAGGCAGCAGGGCACATAGCCCCAGCTTGCAGCAAGCCACCCCCTCCGCCCCACAGGAGGCATGTGCCCCCATGTCTTCCCCTGTACATGTACACTGCTCTGTGGGCAGCCGCACCCCCCTTGTGCCTCTGGATGACCCACCCCAGCCCCGGGTCCACATTCACCCCTGCCCCGCTCCCTCCCTCACCGTGGGGGCCTCGATCTCCCCCCACACACACCCCTTTCCCTCTACTTACCATCTGGGAAAATCCAGAGATCTGAGGGTTGGATTGGGAGATTGGGAGTTGGAGTTATGTTGACTTTGAAATCCTGAGTCTCACAATGGTTAAGACAGTTGGCATTACTCGGCCTGTCGGGGCAGGGCCCTTCCCAGCCTGCTGGGGCTTCATGACAACCTGGCCCGGCAGCAAGGGCAGGGGCTGGTTGAGGAGCAGGCCTGCTGGGCCAGCTTCTAGGCAACAGCAGGCCCCAAGCCTGGTAGCCAGCACCGTGCCCAGTCTTGTGCAGCACCCAGGGCTGCAGGCGCACAACCAGCTGTAGGCTGGCCAGGGCTGGGGGGGGGCAATCTTGTTTTGCCCCCCTTCACCTCCAGCCGGTGCTGCCATGCCTGCTGCTCTTGGTGGTGGGTGTGGGAAGCTTCAGCCACATGGCTTCTGCCCAGTGCGTGGAGCTTCATCTCCAGCTGTTGGATGTCTCAGAAGGCATCTGGGTGGAAGGTGCCTGGGGGCTGCAGCCAGAGCTCCGTGCACTGGGCGGAAGCTGATGGGCCCGGCAGGGCTGTTTTTCTTGGATCATCCTTCCCCTCGCACAGAACTAGGGGTGCACCCATAAAGATTTTCTTGGCTGAAACTGATAGCTGATTATTCACCAGGCATATCGGCCGATACCAATTCAATAACCGCTTTACAGGAATGCAGCTGGGCAAAGTAGAGAGCAGCTCCCTGCAGATAAGTCTGTGGAGGGGATGGGGCAGATCAAGGCCCTCATGGTGAAGGAGGGAGTGGGTCAGGGCAGTAAATGGGACCCAGGGCTGGGGTGTGGAGCAGGACAGAGCTATGGATGGCGGCTCATCCAGGGCATCAGCACTCCTGCTCTTAGAAATGGTGGCAGGGGTGCTTGAACTAAAGCTTGTCAAATGAGCTTTAGTTCAAGTGCTGCCACCACCGCCATTAAGTGTGGGGCCACTTTTAGGAGAGGGGCGAGGGCAGAGGTGGGCTGCCCGCTAAGGTTTCTGGCCTTTCTGCCCTGCTGCCTTTGCCCCAGGAGCCATGTGCTGTGGGAGGCAAAACTCGCCACCAGCACTGCTGCTAGACAGGCAGGAGATGCATGACCAGCGCGCAGCTCCTGGGGCAAAGGCAACAGGGCAAAAAGCCCCAAGCCAACAGTGGGCAGCATGCCTCCACCCTTGCCCCATGCCTCTCCCAGGGATACACAGTGGTAGGGAGCCACCCCTCCTCCCCCTTCCCACACCCCCTGAACAAGCCACCCATAGCTCTGTCCCACTCACTACCCTGGCTGGGCAGCACCCCCAGCCCCTCCCTCACCATGGGGGCTTGATCTGCCCCTCGTCATGATCCTTCCCTCTCCCATATCCCTTTCTCTTCACAGACTTACCTGCAGGGTGCTGCTCTCCACACTGCCCAGCTGTGCTCCTGGCCGCATGTGGGCTGCAGCTGTGCACGTGCACGCAGAGTCCAGGAGGCCCCAGCCAGAAGGCATATTTTATTTATTCGTGTGTTAATCGGCTACACTGGCCAAAAAAAGCCACCTTGTCCCAGCCGTGCAGCCAATACAATATGGCACCGACGTGTGGGTGCAACTCTACAAACAACAAAACAACTTACAGGGAAAACATGACATGCCCAACATGGCTGGAACTAGAATGGGAGAACTATCATCATCACTATCATTTGGCATAAGTGGTTTCCCCAGCTTGGAGCACAGGAGCCATCAGACAGTTACACTCACAGTTCAGCGAGTCCAGTCCCCTGTCTGCAAAAAGAGCCAGTACCAGACACTTCAGAATAAGATGTAGGAAACCCTCTAGTAGGTAGTTATGAGACTATCTGCCCATAAGGGAAAAGGTTGCTTAAGGGTTCATAGTCTAATAGCAGTAGCATAACTAAGGGTGGGCAACCTGGACAGCAACTGGGCACCAGTTCTGAGGTGAGACAGGAATGGGGGCTGCTGCCTGCAGTCCAGGCCAAAGAAACTGCTTGTTACACATCTGCCTAATTGACCTCGGGCCTGAGAATGAAAACTGGGTCATACTGTCAACTGTCTCACCAAGTTACCTGAGAAGTCACTCACTGCACTTCTGATACTCTATGTTCCCATCTCCACAGCAGAAGACAAGCTAGTAATCTATCCCAAAACCACTTAAGTATATTGTAAGCAGAAAAACCAAGTTACCCACTAGCACTTACAAGTTTGCAATACAAGTTGTATCAGTAAATGTTCTGAACTTTTAATTCTCTGCCATAGATTAATGAGGAGGACTGCATATGCCAAATCCAAGTACACAGTCCTCTACTTGGTCACACTCAAATTGCTAATAGATTCAGTAAGAAGCCTAAAAGGCCAAATAACTTGATTAAATTATAGTCAGTTACTGGAAGGCCTTAAACCTGATTATAATTATAAAACAGTACATAAGGCTTTCACCAAGGTCATGCACAGGATGGAAGCATGCATAGCTTTTGACTGACTGTGAGAGCCGGCAGTCTCGAAGGTAGTTAATGCACTGAAATTACAGGAATCCTGTTTAGTGCTTCTGAGCACTGAACAACTGTGGATTTCAACACATTAGCCGTTTTGGGTACCTCTGACATCCAGCTGTTAACTACAAAAGCAATGCAAACAGCCTCACCTGAGGCCTCTGTTATCACTAAATTAATAAATGCAACAGAAGTGGTCTTAAGAGCTAAAAACACTAAAACTCCAGGAATGCAATTGCTCTTGGACAAAGGAAGCAGTCCAGCAATGCCTTAAGGACAAACAGCAATTCTGTTGCATAAACACTGCATTTCAAAAGCTGCATGATTCCCCCCTTACATCAGTTAGAAACAAGCAGCACAAGTCATAGCAACGTTCCTGGTTCCCAAGCCGAGGTTGTATACAACATGAGCTGGCCATGGCCTCCACCATTGAGACAGGTCCAAGGACTCTCAAATCAGTTCCTTCCCTCCTGGTCCACTCCCCTCCAGTACCCCCTTGATATCTTGCTCTCAATTCCAGTTCACTAGGATAAGGCAGACCCTAGATCTTTCCTTCTAGACTTCCCTGAACCTCCCATTTCTATCATCAATCCCTCACATCCTTTGATGTCCTGATACATGCCAGCTGTCTGGAGGCTTGGCACAGCTATTACTGCCATTTTACAGGCAAGGAACATAGGCACAGCGAGACTAAGTAACTTCCCTCAGGTCACTTGATGTCAGACACACGCAACCCAGGTTTCTTGAGGTCCATGGTAATACTGCAACCAACAGATCACATCTCAGCATACTTCTCTGTTCCAGTCTACTTGGCACCCATACCACCTTGACTCCTTCAGCTCCAAGAAAACAGATGTTAAGATGCCACTTCCTCCCCACCCCTCATGTTCCCTGTGGCTTCTGCTACCTCAGGACAGATTCTTGGCCTCACCTAGGCTGCCTCTCACAAGTCAACCCCTTCCTGCCTTCTCAATTCATGGCAGCTGCTCACACTGCTAGTGATATCAAGAAGGTGAGGAGAGCTGGCACAGCTCATTTATAATCTGCTTTAAAGCAATCTACATATTTGTATTCTAGCCAAAACCAAGAGCTAGACTAAACTGTTGCACAATCAATCATTAAAAAGGCAGGGAACAGCAACAGTTTGTGTAATTTTAATTCAGGCCTCCTGGGCATATCCATTAAGATATAGTCCTTAGTTACATAATTACACACTGGGCACATCTACATATGCCATTAATGCAACTGAATAAACTCTGATGTAGTTCACATTGGAGTTTATTTCTCCCGGGCACCACATTTACACATGCACCTGGAATCGTAGTATGTTTGAGCCAGGACCACACCACCCCAACTGGCAGGAAGCCTGGGGGTCAGCCTGCCAGCCCAGGGCTGCTCCAACCCAGCTCGATGTGCTGCAGAGGGGCTGGCTGGGGCATGAGGGTGCTCTGGTGTAGGGCTGGCCAGCAGGCAGCTCCCACATCATGCCCTAGCCAGCCCCTCCAGCGTATACACATGCACTAAACACCACTATAACGTGTGCGCACTAAACGCCACCATAAGATAGTACTTGTGTTTACAAGTACTAACCTACAGCCATGCTTATTACTTTAGTGTGGCCATGCATGTAGATGCTGAGACTTTACTGCAGAGCTAACTAGGCAGCTCCGCAGTGAAACATCTCGTGTAGCACTTGCCCATTTTCTTCCATATATACCTGGCTCGTTCAGTGCAGAGGACAGATCTGCTCTGGGCGGTAGGTAACTGCTATCTGAAAAACCCTTGCCTCATTTACTGCAGAAGTTAGAAGGCATGTAATGAATGAGTCAGGGGACCATAGAATGGTCTTGTGCCACTGTAGAGAACTGGAGTCTATCCCTGCCTGTCTCATGTAAACCAAAACCTTCAGAGATGGCAAACCACTCTGGGCATTCCTTATTTTTCTGGAGGTCCAATGCAAGACACAAGTTCTGGTTTGAGAGCACTCAGAACTACAGTACATGCAACTACAGCAGCAGAGCCCTGCTCCAGCTGGACTTCACAGAAGGGGCACTTAGAGCAAAGTGGCATCTAAAATTTAAATTGTAGTCTCTGTGCCTCAGTTTTCTGACAAGTGACTAATGGAGCTAAGCACAAGCCAATCTTGCCAAGACTGCAAAGAACTGAGACGGAGGGCACGAAAAGAAAAGCTCATGATGAAACAGACTGCACTCAGAGCAGGGTTTGAGCAGTGCACAGTCAGTACCGCAGAGTCCCACAGAAAGAAAGGAGGATAAAAAGAAATACCAAGCACTCTCCATGAGCAGGCATGCTTTAGAAAACAGTCACGATTGACTGTCACAATGCAGATGTGAAGGGGGCTGATCTAAAAAGTTACCAAGAGAACGAAAAGGCTAGCGCTTCCTAATTTTTCAGAGCTGGACTTTGCAACTTTCCTGCTCTTTTAAATAGATGCATGCATGCAAATAAGCAACAAGGAAATCAAGGAAGCCACTTGTCCCCAAATTTCTCTGAAAATTCAAGCTTCACATCCATGACCTAGTGGACAGAGCAGAGAATTCTGAGTCCCAGCGACCTTGGGAAGTCACCGCAAGTCCATACCTCAATTCCCTTCTTGCATTCGAAAACTTGTCCAACCTGATCCCAACTACATAGCTGGTCCAATAAAAAGATAACACCCTAAGAAATCCTTGTCTCTCCCATCCATTCCCCTCTGATTTGATAACAATAGTACTGCCTTCCTTTCTTGAATGCTGAGATTTATGAAGAGCACTAAGAACTGGGGATTGTTATTAGGGACAGTGCTGGTTCAATGTATTCCTCACATGGTTTAAGAAAGGAAGCACAGACTGAAGACTCAAAGCCCAAGAACAAGAATGAGGACCCCTGGGTTCCAGGCCCAGTGCCTCCCCTGTCACCGTACCTCAGTTTACCTTCTTCATTTGCAAAAACAGAGATAATACAAACCTCCCTGGAAGAGCTGAGAAACTGAAGCTGCTCATATTTGCAGATTGCAGCAGCATCACCACAATACCTTAGGTTCTGCACATACAGATGAAAAAGTTTTGTATTTCTAGAGGTCTCTGAGCAGCAGAATGAGGCCAGATTCCCAGACGGTGTAAACCCCAGGGAGTTGCTAGAATTACAGTAAGTGTCAACTCCCCTTGTACAAACCAAAAAGGCACCTAGGAATTGAATACTGCAGCTCCTGCTTCTTGACTTCTTTCAAAACTTCTTGCCGACATGGGAAGTGGAAAAAACCAGCACACTGTGGCCCCAGGCAACAGCAGGTATGAACATAAGCCAAAGCTTCCCCCCACAGCAAGGTCCTACATGGGAACCTCCTTTTATTTCATGCTCAGTCGGAGCAAATGTAAAGAACACGTTGCTATCAACAACCAGCACACACCTTGTCCTCTGTGGTGAAAATAAGCCATGAAGAGTGAATATGGAAGTCACCCAAAAGGCACAACATCCTGCCACTGCCAACCCACATTTCACACATCAGCTCAAGTAACACTAAACATTGTGCGAGCAGTTTCCACAGAGCTCAAAGCAAGACAGGAACCACAGCAGCCTTCCCACCCCCACTGCAAGGGAGGGCAGTGGCACGGCTTCATTTTAGCAGCAGGAAACAGGAGGGCCATGCAGCAGTCCAACATCACCCAGGGAGCTAGTGGCAGCACCAGGAAGGAAGCCCCAGTCTCTCATCCCCCCAGAACACCGTCTCGCCGGCTGTATCGTACCTCCGCCAAGTTTGGATGAAGCAGGGATGCTTTCACGGTCCTCAATCGCCACCACACAGAACGCCAGCCTGCCTTGATCCCGCCGCGCAGCGAAACCAGGAACCACTGGTCGCCTGCAGCAGTTACCAGTGAGGAGGCAGCCAGGTGGGAATGCAGTTCCTACTGGGAGGAATGGGAGCAGTGGGAGGTGTGTGCTGGGTGGAGCTGCCCTCCGGTATCTCCCGTGAATTTGGGAGGGACAAGGATAAATTCTCAAGCCAACGGCCATTAAAGCAACAGGGCAAACAAAGGGTTACTTACCACCAGCACAGGTGCTGTCTTCCCCTGGCTCCCAGCAAGGCTCCCTCACAGCCAGCGGCTGTCAGACCGGATGCCCCGGTCCTTAAGCACTCGCTTGACTAAGCCACTCCCCAGGCAGGAGATGGCAAGGATGCTTTGGGGCAGGCAGCCCGCCCCCTGCGGGCCGGTGTCTCCTGGCTTTCTGTCTGGTCTTCCCCCAGCTAGAGGTGACATGTGTGACACAAAATCGAAAGTCTGCGCAGCTTGTAGTCAGAGGGAAAACCACAGAATTGGAAAAAGAGGCGTGTGTGTGTGTGTGTGTGTGCACTGAGAGAGTCGCTATGGCCCTAATGGAGTAAACTTCCCCCCAGCTCTCTCAGCCCATCTGCACAGCAAGCAGGAGGGAGGGACCGAGTGAGAGACATCCCTGGGCAAGAACGTGAAATGGGTACAACGTGGAGCAACTGATTTTTTATTATTAGCAGCAAATTCAAAGAGGATGCATCGCTCAGGGTCCCATCTCCCCTCACAGGCATGCTGCTCCCTCCTGCCTCTCCCTCACCAGCTAAGCAGGGCCTTGACACATGGGGTAGCATGCTCATCTCTCCAAGCAGGGCAGAAGAGAGGGAGGCTCCACAGCTTGGCAATGGGATACAAAGCAGTTCCCCTCTGGGTTGGCAGCTCCAGCAAACCCCAGAGCAGGAGCAGATCAAATTCTGTACCCTCCAAAAGCCAGTCTGTGAGCACACACCAGTGAAGGGACTCAGGACACAACCTCCCAGATGCAGAGCTCAGGCTATAAGCTCCCACAGGATGGCAGAGTCTGCAGAGGAGCAACCCCAGGCACAGAAAGGCAGGGGAGGGGAATCAGGCACCCCCCCACCCCCCCCAGGAGTCCCAGCAAAGGCAAGATAGATGGTTATTGCCAGTCACATGCAAGCAGCGTGTGTGCGCCAGGATGCTCCCAGCCTTGAGAGCATGGCCATGGAATGTTTTCATTCTGAACTGGGAAAGCAAGATAAGGAGGGAGGAAGCAGCAGAGAAGGGAGTGAAAAACTGCATTCCCAGCGCTCCCTAGGGAGAAGAGCTCCTCAGTTCATGACACACAAGAGCAGCAACTCCAGGCCCTGAAGTCCCTGCTCACACTTACAGGGACTCCCTTCAGGTGGAGGTACCTGGGCAGGGTAGGGAAGGGCAGGGTAGGTGCTGCTGCCCAAGCTGAACTGGTTGCACAGAGAGCAGGTGTAGTATGTCCAGGCCACAAGGGTGGCTGTGTGGCTCCTGCCCGGCTCCACCCCTAATGTAGCCCTCCCACCATGCCTTGTTCTTATTAAAGGTTGAGTAAGGGAGGCTTTAGAGTGGGACTTAATTCTTACAAATCTCCACCAGGTTTCTCCTGGACCCCACTAGTCTCCACTCAGCCCTCTGGCTCAATAGGCTTGGACTCCTGTAGCCTTAAGAGCTAATTGCACAGCTTTGTTCTGCCCCTGCACCATGCCCCAAGCCTCACAGGTGTTATAGTTCAAGGATGTCGCCTGATATTTGTTCTACTTAGCCCCTCTACACGCTCAGCCCCTCTGGTCACCTGCACAGCCCACCTCTGGGCTTCGGGACCCTCAGGTCCCATATGCAGCTGCTTCCTGGGCACTCAGACTCTGCTCTCACGCTCAGTCACTCTTGAGCTACCAGCACCCTAAGTAGGTCTTGAGCCTGCCCTTGCAGGGCTCCAGGTGAAACCACCAGGGCAACTTAATAACAAGTACCTGTGCCCTCTGGCAGGCACACAAACCTGCTCCAGGTTACAACATAAAACCAAGGCCACTTGCCCATATAACAAGCCCTTCTCTGCCTCATGTACCTTCCCTCGTTCCTGGCATTGCACAGTTGCTCCCTTTCTGTCTATTCAGGAGTACTACTGCTTTGCTGCTAGGAGCCCCTCACTTCCTGGCTCTCAAGGCTGGACTGGCTGGCCAGCTCAGGCCCAGGCTCAGGGCTTATACATCTCCAGCCCAACCTGCTACAGATGCCTTGGGTATCCACAGCTGTGTGATGTCATGAGCCATAACATCCTGAAACCAGTATTATCTATATTGGCTCCAAGAATCCCAGACTGGGATGCTGCTGGATAGGCAAACAGACTCATTCAGAGCCAGAACCTATGGAAGCAGCGATGGCTGGGACTATGACAAATCAATCAGGAGGAACGGGAAAGACAAGCAACATCCGAATGCAAAACCTCTGCCAAACTGGTGCCTGAAGCCATTTAAGATCTTTACCAGCAACATCATCTCCTGCCTGGCTACTGGGGAGGGGCACTTTCCACACAGAGCCCCAGCTGGAGCTTCACCCCAAGAACATGACCAACTGTCTGGGAGCCACCATACCCAGCATGTCACATCCATCACATCCAGCAAGGAGTCTGTAAACCCAGAGGATGTGCAAGGGGACATCTAGCTACATACAGGGCAGCTATCAATATTCTCCAAGTGCTTCAATAATTAGTGGGTTTTCTAGTGCCACACCCATGCAGAGTCAGGGAGCTATTAGCTCCATTTGCAACAGGGGAAAAAACCACATGATGGATTATGCCATTTGTGCGAGGTCACACAGTGACAGAGCTGGGAAACAAACCCAAGAGCCCTACCTCTCATTCTTTTGATAAACCACTCTGCTGCCTTATGCAGCTCTGAATACAATAATCATTGCAAGGATTGCATCCCTTGTCCTTGCACCTCATGTCTCCCAACACCCTCTGCACGTGGGAAAGAGAACGGTCTCAAGGGTCTGCAGTGGTGAATGTAGCCCATACTGTATGTGCTCCCTCAGCCACAGGCTGCAAAGCACAAACCGCTTCCAGCAATACCCAGGGCAGGCGCTCCTCCAAAGAAGGACAGGCCTGGAGTCCAGGAAGGGAAACCCAGATGCAGAGTAAAACCATGACACATAACTGTCCAAACTGAATGCAGTCCAGGGAGATAATCTCCTTACAATTGCCACAATTAAAGGCTGTTTTATTAACAGCTTAACTGTCCCTGGCAGGACTTCAGGCTCTTAAGTTTGGTTCTCAAAAAGAAGATCGGTAGGCCAAAAACCAAAACACACAAAATCAAACTGGTAAGTGCAGGGTTTGGAATGGATTTCCCCATCCTGGGGAACAAAAGGACTGACAGCATATTTCAGTCAGGTGCACACATCTCCAGTGGCCTGATGAGATCTCAAGGGAGTCCCATGACTTAGGGGAACCACACACAGCTGAGAAAAAGAAAAACCATCAGTAAGAGCCAGGGGCTCTCTCTCGTGTCTAGTCAGCAGAGCAACCTTCAGTACTTTTTCACTGACAGAATGAGAAAGCACAGACACATCCCAGGTCCTGCAGATCAATGTAATTCTACTCAATTTTGCCTTGCTAACCTTTGATGCTTACGCTGCTCTGACTGCCATGGCACAGCAATGTCCCACAGTTGCTGGGGCAGGTAATGAAACAAGCCTGTGGCAGAACACGAAATAAAACCCAACTCTTCCCATGTCATAAGTCAGTGCTTTCATCTTTTCTGTTAGTCATCTGTCCTACACCAATTTCTATACACCCGCGGAGCCTCTACCCCAAAGACAGCATGGACAACAGCAATCAGACCACTGGATTCAAAAACCTCAGGCCTCGGGGCCACAGGACGGGCAATATCCCACCACGGCTGAGTAAAGAGGTGGAGATTTGAACCTCTAAAATGTTGCCATCCATACCAGCTTGAGATTGGATGAATGTTGCTGCCATCTGAAGGCTGTTGGGTAGCCTGTCTTGTATGAGTTTAGCTGCATTGAATCTAATTGGACTGGACACACATTTTTTTCTCAGGAGAAAAGGGAGAAAAGGAAGAGAAAAAAAACCTATACATTTTTAATTTAAGAAGGAAAAGATCATTGGATTTTCCTTGAAAAACAAAGAAGTTGGAAACAAAGTACAAGTCTCCCACAAGGAGAGACTGAATTTTTGTTGAGAAACACGGGAGCAATTAATTTTGAGCAAGTGTACACATTCCAGCGCGCAGCCTTGGCAGGGAGCCCAAGGATTTAGCAGGTCATGAAAATGAAACTCCCCTCTCATTTCCAGGGGTAGGACTCCATCAGGAGCTGTGGAAATGGAGGAAGGACACTTGGGTGGACAAAAGAACTGCCCTGCAACTACCCAGGCAGTACCACCCTGCCAGAAACACAAAGGGCTTTTGGCCTCCAGAGTTTCCTCATCAAGGAGTATTGAGGCAAGCAGGCAGAGTTGTAGGAGGGAGAGCTTTGTTATATATGTGTTGAAGGCCAGTAGTACATGCTGTGGCTCTATATCGCCTCTGAAACCTAACCCCTCCCTCTCCCCACTTCCAGCCATCATGCTGCAGGGCTCCCAGGCTGGCACCATCACCAGATTTGTCCCAAACTGGAAGTGACATGTACAGCCAGTCAGTTCTTGGTAACACTGAAAGCAACATCTGCTCAAATAGCACTTATGCTGGTATGTGGTATTAAAATCAATATATACATGAAGGAAGAGAGGTGGGTAAATGGGCAGGAAATAAGAGGTGCTTAAGAAATAGCTCCAATCCACCCTCCCCTGCTCCAGCACACGCTGGGCAAACCCCAGCCCAGAGCTCCCTGCCCTCCTTTCTCTCCTCCCATCCTGCAGACAGCACTGCAGCTGGGAGGCGGGGTGTGGGGCTTGGGGAGAGAGGCCTCAGATAGACAGCTCCTCCTGGATTGGCTCCAAAGTGGAGCTTGATCCCCAACCTCCCTGAATTGGGTGGGGGGGAAGTGTGTTGCTGTAATTCATGGTGCTGTCTGTGAAGCACCATGAGTTACATCAGGGAACTGCATGCCTGTCAGTGCCTATGGGGATAGTTTTTGCCTTCCACACATACAAACTGCTGAAAAGCTTAATTCACACATGCTTATGAAGACTTTTCAGATGCATTTAGTGAAGGAAATAGGTCTTACTGCAAAACCTTTCACGTGGTTCAATAATCCAATTTGGAACTAAATACCCCAACACCCAACTGATGGATCCAAACAGTCTCTGCAGAGACAGACTATTGCACTTCCAAAGGTTGCTGAGAGCAGAACTCGGCCTGTGGCCTGCTGTGTTCTTTACTCTATTTGCAAAGAGGCCTCAAAGAGGCAAGTCAGAAGGCAAGTGCATTTTAAAGAACCCAAAGTATGTTTGTACAACACAACATTGTCTAGCAACCAAAGAGAGTTCAGTCAACTCTTACTACCCAGCCTAAAGACTTTATTTAGATCTTTAAAAAAAATGTGGTCACTTATCTCAGAGCTGCCTAGGGAGCATGCAGGGCTTTTTTATTCTAAAGAAACAGGAGTCAGAATCACCCCTCAGCCCTCAGAGATGACCAAGAGGGGATTTGAACACATATTTCAAATACAAAACAGGCTGTTACAAAGGTTAAACAGATACTTGATTGGGATGGTTTAATTAGGGGCGATGCTGCATTAAGCAGGGGGTTGGCTAGATGACCTGGAGGTCCTTTCCAATCATACTAATCTTCAATTCTAAATCAATCATTCTCTGCCACATTGGCTCAGGGCAAAAGGTAATAGGTATAAATCACAAAGAAGGAAGATTTAGGTTAGGTTTTAGGAAGAATTTCTAACTATGGTGAGGGAGGAGCACTAGAAAGGATTAATCAGGAGAGCCTGTAAAATAGCCATCACTCCTAGTCTCCAAGTGCAGGTCAGGCTAATGTTGGTCTGCAATGGTGCAGATGAGGACAATCCTGCATCAGGTACAGGATTGAGTTAGGATCCCTCTTAAAGTCCATTTCAGCTCAATTTTTCTATGATTTCTCAAAAGTTGACAAGTCCTTCATGGCCCTACTTCTCAGCAGTGCTTTTCAATACCATTTGTATAAATCAGCAGAAGCCCCGATTGAGGGCTGACATCAAACTTAATTTCACTCACAGAAGTAACAAAAGCTACAGCAATGTGAGCCCTCCTCTGCTGATATAAGCAGAGCTCCAATGTGGAGAGTTTTGCCTTCACTGAAGTAGCTTTGCTGGCAAAACTTTTCTAAACTATGCCCCCTCTACTTCATTGTAACAGCTAAAAAAGCCTGAAGAGAGGGCCAAAATTACCCTTGCACCCACTGTAAGGCTTCTTTAACGCAGCCAGAGTGATGTAGGGGGCTGGGGGTTTTGGTGTAAATAAGAATCAAACCAGAAGCAACTGCAGATGCTTCCTCAGCCTGACACAGATCTTTTAAACCTGAAAGCTTGCTAAGAATTTTTTTTCCAACTATTTAAGTTGGTCTAATAAAAGATATCAGATTCACCCAAAGAACCTTGTCTGCCTATGTCCTTAGACCAACACAGCAACAGCCTACACCTCTGAAGAGTGGTGGCACTTCTCATTTGCAGATCTGCTGCAGACTAGTAAGCAGGAACTGGAGTCCTGTTCCACTTGCACTCTATTAAGGAAGCTCAAACCTGCTGCACCCCCAAAGGCCTCCTGAAGGAGATGAGGGCTGCACTAGAATTGCCAGTTAACAGAAGAAAACTGGAGCATTGCACCACTGACTGAGGAATGAGCACATCCAATCTGGAGACACAACAAACAGGAAAGCCATGATGGAGCCTTTTGCAGAGCCATACTATAGTGCCTCCTACATGCCTGAACCCCAAACCTCAGTGGAGATGAGCAGTAGTCCTCCTTGCTGAGCCAGAGCCCAAGCACTAAATGAGGGGGACAGTACAGATGGAAAGACCTTTCTGATTTCTTATCAACATCCTTATCCCACTGGTGGTTTGCACAAGGGATTACTGTGTGTAACCCTCTCCCAAAAAGCACCAGGGGAACTGGTTACAGAGTAACCTTTTTCAGTAACCGAAAAGATTCCGAAGGGCTTTATAAACTAGGCAGGCAGAGGACAGCGCTGTAGTCATATTATTGCCGGAGATCCAGGTTTTCCCTTCACTGAGGAAAAACACAGATTTTCTCTTTTAAAGGAGAAAAACATGGAAAACCACAGGTTTTGCCTTGCCGGCTGAAAGAGTTCCAGTCTACAAGGAGCTGCTTAGGGCTGGGGGAGCAGGACACAGGGGGCACCAAGTGTATGTGCACACACACATGCATGTGACCAAGAATACAGCCAGGCATGGTGGACAGCAGTTCCCCCAGCTGCCCGCAGGTAAGTCTTGGTGAAAGGAGTGGGCATGGGGGAGTGGGGAGGGAGAACTGAGGCCTCCACAGTGAGGGAGGGAGTGGGACATGGTTGGAGGCTGGGGCTGAGGACACTACCCAGCCAGGGTGGTGCATGGGGCCCAGGTATGAATGCATGGCCGTGGGGCCGGCTGGATCATCCGGGGGTCGGGGGGCGGGGAGCTGGCTCCAGTGTGCATTCCCAGGGAGGGGGGCACGGGGGGCACTTGCCCCTCCAGATTTGTGCACAGGGTTAGAGAGGATGCAGGCTGCCCATGGCAGGGCTCAGCACTCCCTGCCCTGCTGCCCTCTCCCCAGGAGCCTCCATGGATGGAACCTGGAGAGGAGGGCAGCAAGGCTCAGTGCTGCCGCTGTTGGGACCCCTGCACCAACCATGTCACCATGGTGACACACCCCCTACCCACCTGGAAGCAGCAGCATCGGCATGGAGTTGTGCCCTCCACTGCTGCTGGGTGGGCAGGAGGTACCTTGCCATGGCGGCAGTGCTGCTGCAGGGTTCCCCACAGCAGCAGCACTCAGCCTTCCCGCCCTCCCACACCAGGTCCTGCCCATGGGGCCATGGAAGCCCCCGGGGGTAGGGCAGCAGGGTGGGGAGCCCTGAGCCCCACTGCAGGCAGCCTGCATCCTCCCCCAGCCCCCATGGGCTTCACTTGGCTCCACTCTCCATGCGGGGGCATGCTGGGCTCTTCACTCTGCTTCAACCATGGAAACCAGGGGGGGTGAGGTGCTGCTACAGGGGGAGGGGGCTGCAGGCCCTGGCCCTGGTAGCTGGGGCCCCCTCTGGTAGGGCTGGGAGGGCTGGGGGTCAGGGGTAGGGGCAAGGCATCAGCATATCAAGGCTGCTCAGTACCACAAAGCAGTGGGGAGTGGAGGTGGGAACCACAGCTGGACCCATGTCCTGGTGAGTGAAGGTGGCAGAGGAGCTCGGATTTTTTTACAGGAAAAAAACCAAAAATCAAGCACCAAAATATATAGGTATTTAGAATCTATTTTATTATGACTGAGGCACTGGTAGGCTTCCAAACTGCTTTAAAATTGTACATCTATCAATAAAACATTGTGTTCAACTGATACTTGTATATATAATGTAATTTCAATGTAATCAGGGAGAAACATGGATTTGGGGGGTTTAATTAGAGATGAGGGGGTGGGGTTAATCAGAGAATTTGGGATTTTTAAACAGAAAATCAAGATCCCTGGTTATTAGTGTTGTTGCTGTTGTTCTTGTAAGGTGTTATTGATGTGTTGTTAGTGTTGAAGTCTCAGAAACTGCAATTCCAGCAAAAAGTTGCAGCCAGGACATCGCAACACAAATCTTGCCTTAAAAAATAATCACAGGGTCAGTTTGGTGGCAAAGATTTGGCCAGGTTTATCGTGTACAAGCACAGCCCTAACATGTTTTGGTCTAACAAGTACAACAGACAAGGAGTTAAGGCATTTATACCTGTGACAAAGTAGCTGGCACAACACCACACAGGCTCCCCTAGGCTGCTACAAAGTTTCCCTGATTTCCAATTCTCCTTTTATACAATGAGCAAAACAAATTACACATTGTATTCCACCTGTATCTTGAATGTCTCAAACAGTCCTGTACCAGGGGCTTGTTTCATATCCTGACCTGGGTTTTCCTATTCTAGTCTTATCATCCTCGGACACCTTGTACAGCCATCTCCCCCTCCCACGTTCGGGCAGGACAGCCCATCTGGCCCACATGCCAAGATTTGTTTATGTGGGGAGTTAATGCATTGGTCAGGCCTACCCTGCTCAATGCTTTAGCAAAGCCGTTGTGTGAGCAGTATATATACTGACCAGCACACCAGCAAGGCCTACATTGCCCTCCTGTTTGTCTTTTATAGCAGAGGATGTTTACCTATTGTTTTGGAAAAGCATAATGTACAGATAGAAGGTAACCCGGGGGGCCAGGCACGGTTTTGAGGTTACCTTGTTACACCCATTTATACCCCACCTGTTTACACTGGTTTGCACCTTTTCTTGTACAACCTGTAGAAAGTTTTTACCCAATTCTTTGTTTTATAGGTTGGGCCTGGGATTCTTGCATGTGGGATTTAAGTTGATAGGAGTGTGCTCCTTGTAACACTTTAGTATTTATGCAGGGGTAATAAGCAGTATGTGATGATAATATACTGATACTAGCAGATGATACTACTACAAGCTAAAAGCACATGAGTAAGCATAACATACATAGAACCCCAAAGTTAGAAACCTAAGAAACCCAGATTTTAGAGGTGTTGTTGCCTTAGTTGTGTTTTTACACATTTCAGGTGGCATTTTAGTTACTGCTACTTTTTGCAGCGGTTATTTCTGGCTTTTTTTTTTTTTCAGATGAACTTTATATTTAGGCTGTTTTGGTATTAGAGCAGATTTACATTAAACGCTTTACCAGAACAGGAAACAATATTAATTTCAGTTCCATTTTGAATTGTTTACTAAGATTGCACATATTTACTTCAGTTTCATGACTTTGGTTCAAGTTTGGGGGTACCATATTTCCAGTATCAAAAAAGAGGACACTTGTGAGGGGGAGGGGCAGATGATTGTGGGGGCTGGGGGAGGCGGGCAGAGATATGCCCGTGCCCTGCCTCTGCCCTTCACTCCTAAGCCCCTGCCCTCCCCAGCCCTGCCAGCCCCCTCTCACTCCCAACCTGCAGCCACCTGCCCCGCAACGCTGCTGGTGCCCCTCACTCCCGACCTGCAACCCCCAGCCCTGCTGGTGCCCCACACTGTGGACCCACAGCCCCCTGCCCCACCAGCCCTGCCGGTGCCCTGCACTCCTGACCCACAGCACCCTGCCCCCCCAGCCACATTGCGCACATACACAACATACACAGTGCCTTTTTACCTGGCTGGGGCCTGTGCAGGGAGCACAAGGCCCCCAACAGCCAATCACCTTGCCTACTGCTCCCAGCCCCGAGCAGCCAGCCCAGGAGAGCAGAGAAAGACCAAAAACCTGGACATTTTCTCTCATTTTAAAAACCCACCCAAACATGAGGACAGGGGCCAAAAAAGAGGACATGTTCAGGAAAACCTGGATGTATGGTAACCCTAGCAACAGTTTACTGGGAAGAAAGGGCACTTGTTTTTGCAGCTTTGTGCTGGTTTTGGCACAGTTTGTACTTTCAGAGGTGGGGGGAAAAAAAACTTTATTTATGCACAACCCAACTGAATAGAACTTATGAAGAAAGCCTGGTTACGGTATGCAATGGCACAAAGCATAGTACAGTAACCACAGCTAGCAAATAAGCATCAAGATTTAACAAGGTGGGGACTATAGCCTTATTTATAGTCAATGCTAATTCCTTTATACTTAATAACAATGCAGAGAAGCCTGAGGTGGAAAACATTTTTCTTAAATAAAAAGTGGCCAAGGAAAATAGGGCTGTGTGAAACGGCATCGTTCCATTTTGCCTTGAGTTTTGAAGTTTGGATGGAACAGCATTTTGTATCGAATTTCATTTAGATTCGAAACAGCTGTTCCATTTTGCTTCATCAAAACAGTAACGCTGTTTCAACTCCGCTTCGATATTTCGCTAGATCAGCCAGGGACAGGGAATTAACCCAGCTAGGCTAACTCCCCAGCCCCGGCCTGATCTAGCGCCGGGGATGGGAAGTCATAGTTTCATAGTCGGTAGGGTCAGAAGGGACCTGACGAGATCACGCAGTCCGATCCCCTGCCATGGCAGGAAAGAGTACTGGGGTCAAACGACCCCGGCAAGGTGTTTTTCCAGCCTCCTTTTAAAGACCCCCAGGGTAGGAGTGAGCACCACTTCTCTTGGAAGTTGGTTCCAGGTCCTAGCCGCCCTGACAGTGAAGTAGAGCCTCCTAATGTCTAGCCTGAAACTACTCTCCGCTAGCTTGTGTCCGTTGTTTCTTGTAACTCCCGGGATTGCTCGGGGGAACAGGGACTCCCCCAATGCCTGCTGGTCCCCCTTGACTAGTTTGTAGACTGCCACTAGATCCCCTCTCAGCCTTCTCTTGTGGAGGCTGAACAGGTTCAGGTCCCTCAGCCTCTCCTCGTAGGGCCTGCCCTGCTGACCCCGATCATGCAGGTGGCCCTCCTTTGGACCCTCTCCATGCTGTCCACATCCCTCCTGAAGTGCAGCGCCCAGAACTGGACGCAGTACTCCAACTGCGACCTGACCAGTGTCGCATAGAGGGGGAGGATCACCTCCTTGGACCTGCTTGAGATGCATCTGTGGATGCACGACAAGGTATGGTTGGCCTTCCTGACCACGTCCCCACACTGTTGGCCCATGTTCATTGTGGCATCAATGATGACTCCAAAATCCTTTTCTGTCTCAACACTGGCGAGAAGGGAGTTCCCCAGCCTGTAGGTGTGCCGCTGGTTCTTCCTCCCCAGGTGCATTACCCTGCACTTGTCAGTGTTGAACCCCATCCTGTTCTCATCCACCCACCCCTGTAACCTGTCTAGATCCGCTTGCACCCTGCTCCTTCCTACTAGCGTACCCACTTCACCGCACTTCTTAGTGTCATCTGCGAACTTGAACAGGGTGCTTTCTACCCCCTTGCCCAAGTCACTGATGAAGATGTTGAACAGTGCGGGCCCGAGGACCGAGCCCTGGGGAACCCCACTGCCCACATCCCTCCAGGTCGAATAAGACCCGTCCAGCTGGACTGACTTGCTACCCCCAGCACTATGGTTGAAACGTTTCAACTTTCAAAAAGTTTAGACTAGCCTCGTTTTGTTTTGAGGCTGTTTCGACACCCTTTGTTTCGTTTCAGTTTTGCTGTTTCAACCTCAAAATGTGTTGAAACGAAATGGCTGGCGAAATTTCACACAGTGTTAGAAACCATTGTTGGCCCCACCCTCCACAGACAACATGTTAACCTCAAAGAAGGCTTTGTGAATCAATATGTTTTATTTCAGCATTGATTTAAATTCAAACACTTGACAATTTACTAGCTTTCCCCAACAGATATATATATTTGTTTTCAAACATCGGAATTTTCCAAGGAATGGAAATTCCCTCTTCCAACCAGCTCCAAGAGTACCTGTAGACATGTGGGGATGCTGCTCCAACATGCTGTGATTACAGCACATTGGAGCAGACTCGATTAATTGAGTCTGCTGAAGCGTGCTAATTAACACACTCCAGCAGCCTCTTCGTCTTGCGTATTCGGCATCCCTGTGTTTCAAAATGGCAGTGGGGGCACTTTAACTAAAGCTCAAACCAAACACTGAATACACAAGACGCTGCTAGAGTGACTCTTGGAGCCACTCTAATTAAAGTGCCCCCTTTCTCCTTCCCCCTCTCCCCCAACTCTCGAGTCTCAGAGCACATGTAAAGATGCATCAACAGAACTAACACAGATGTGAAGGCGTTTTATTGAAAACATGTGGAGGAATGTATTCAAACAAGACAAGTTACACAGCTGGAGCTTGACCAGGGCACTGGGGCAGCCTCCTGGCCTTAAAGATTCCCAGGTCGGCAAGGGCTATGTCTCATTTGTAAGATGAATGTCCCTCCAAGGATAAACAGACCAGCAGCATCTAGAGGTCCCACAGGGAGATCTGAGCAAAGAATGTGAAGGCATTTCTTCTAAGGCTTCTGGCATAGCTCTAACTTTCCCCTCCCAGGAGTTAAGACAACAGAGAGGGGATCAGCTGCTCCGAGAGGTAGGCTCAATTTTCTTCCTACCTAGCATCTCAGCTCCTGTCTGCTGCTCCAGAGAACCTAGCTGATGAAGATGGATCAAAAGCCAAAGCCTCTACAACAGCAGAACCACCCTATTACAGTCATACTTCTGTACCCTGCATGTAGGCAGGATCACAACATGGCTCACTAGTGTTCTTCATTTCCCTTCATCTTCCTTTATCCCTGCTCAATTCCCTCCAAGCTCCCCAGCATCAGCTCTGCTGAGTTTACAATCTTCCTCGCCAGGCTTTTCAGCAATCAGGGCTCCCTCTTCAGTTCACATTGCCCTTGCTTACCTAGTATATTTGTACCACACGGGGGACACTGCTCTTCTGTGTAAGACCCAAAGACCCATCAGAGGTCATCAGTCTCTCAAGAAAAGACAGAAAGCTCCTGAGAGCTGGGCATGACTACACAGGAAGGGCAGCCCTTTTGCACCCCCTACTCAGATACTGCACCAGATTGCTGGGGAAGAGTACACAGATGAAAAGGCATTTGTTATCTTACCCATGGAGAAGAAGCAGGCTATAACTAGATCATAAAGCTCTGCTCAAAGTCAGTCCCCTGAGTTCTCTTCCCAGCTATCCCACTATCCCAAAGGCTCATTGCAAGACCCCAGGACTGGCCACCCAAAGCCATCAATGACTTAAAAAAAATTAGTAGTGGGTGCGTAGTGCCTTAAAAGTAGGCTTGCAACCTGCATGCTTCAGTTTTCATATCTGTAAAATGGGAGTATCAATACTTGCACATCTCTATGGTACTTTACAAGAGGGTTGCTCACATGACAAGTGTAAAAGCTCATTGACTATCAACCCCTCCCCCCAGCAACTCAACAAACTAGCCCTGTTTTGTTTTGTTTTTAATTTTTAAGTGATTTCAGTGCTGATTTGAGGCCATTCTGGCCTCAAAGTTGGATCCTTGGCTTCAGAAATAATACGGCCATTGTGAAAATCCTTACCTCAATGCTCTCCCAGCATGTCTCTGTCGTGTTTCAAAACGGAGATCCCTGTACCAACAGGGAGTTGATCTTTCATGGCACATTCAGTCTCTGGGCTGTCTGCTAAGACTGGTATCAAGAAGACTTCTTGGGACCACAGGAGATGGACTGGTGTCCATGCCACCCCAACACTGAGGGACTGGGACCAGCAACTGGCTCACAGTTTGCCATTCACTGTAGGCAGGGGTTCCACGGGCACCTCCACTGGCCCTGGCAGTGAGTCTGGACTGTTACTGTAGAGATACACTGCAGCAGTCAAGGTATTTTAATAGGCTGGAAGTGGCAAGCACTGTAATATGCCATAGGCTTGGAGCTGGTATCCAAAGTGGTTGGGACAGATGGTGCCAGCTCACATGTTGCTTTCTCTGGTGCTTAGTCAGGGACACAGCAGGCCTTTTCCAGCCTTGGCTTCAAATTACTCAGGGAAAGATCTATTTCTTTAAAAAGAGAAAGTGACCACATCGATAGAAGACAAGCTCAGGTGCTTTGGAGGGAAGGGGAAGCGCAGGCTGCAGCATCACAGCAAAAGCCTTCCCAGGCTGGAAGGAGTTGGGAGTCCTTTGTTGCATGGCACTGACCCTCAGCAGTCTCTCTCACCCTCCAGTAGCTCAAAAACAGCCTAAACCCTGATATTACTAAGAGCTGATGAAAGATGATTAAGTTTCATAGATTTCATAGACATTTGGGCTGGAAGGGACCCCAGGGGATCATCGAATCCAGCCCCCTGCCCAGGGGCAGGAAGTCAGCAGGGATTGTAGGATCCAGGCAAGATAAACATCCAAAAGTGTCTTGAAGGCATTCAAAGTAGGTGCCTGAACCACCTCCGGTGGCAGTCTATTCCAGACCGTGGGGGCTCGGACAGTAAAGAAGTTCTTTCTTATGTCCAGCCTGAATTGGTCAAGGTGGAGTTTGTGATCGTTTGATCTTGTCGTCCCTTGGGGCGCTCTGGTGAAGAGACGTTCCCCCAGTTCCTGATGAACACCCCTAATAAACTTATAGGTGGCCATCAGATCACCCCTGAGCCTGCACTTTTCCAGGCTGAAGTCTCATAGCTCTCAGCCTCTCATCATAAGGTCTGTTTCCCTGACCTCTGATCATGCGTGTGGCTCTCCTCTGCACTCTTTCAAGCTTCTCCACATCCTTTTTGAATTGTGGAGCCCAAAACTGGGCACCATATTCCAGCTGTGGCCTCACTGAGGCCGAGTACAACAGGAGAATGACGTCCTGGGATTTGCTTAAGAAGCATCTATGGATGCAAGCCAGCATTTTGCTCGCTTTACTAGCCGCAGCATCACACTGATGGCTCATGTTCATCTTGTGGTCAATGATAACCCCCAAGTCCCTTTCATCTGTAGTGCTAGCCAGCATAGTAGTGCCAAACCTATAAGCATGCTGCAAGTTTTTCTTCCCAAAGTAGAGAACCCTGCATTTTTTGGTGTTAAACACCATCAGGTTCTCATCCACCCATTTCCTGAGCCTGTCAAGATCTGCCTGGATCACCCTCCTGTCCTCAGGTGTGGACGCTTTACCCCAGAGTTTGGTGCCATTGGCAAACTTGGCCAGCCCACTGCTGACACCAATGTCTACATCATTGATGAAGATGTTAAAAAGTAAAGGCCCTAGGACAGAGCCTTGAGAACTGAGAGACTTGATTGGCTTCATGGCTCATTATAATCCATCAGATTCCTTCTGAACACTTCATTCCACAGGTGTTAACAACCCTCTCTCCTTTTTAATGGTCTAGATATTCCACCAATCAAGCTATCCTTCCTTCTGCAAATCTGCTGTCTGTTGGCTGCTCCTGATAATGTAGTTTCTATTTAAAGGTGTGGCACACCGTTTTTAACTCTAGCTAAAAACACTAACTCAGCTGAACAATAACTCAGGTGTGAAAATAACTTTCAGTGAAGCACTGGATGCACTGCCAAGATGCTCAAGGCTATATTTTGTTTTTTGAATCTGAGAGATGTCGGTTTAATTCTAATGACTACAGGAATAATGAAACTGCATCTTATATTCATTTTTGGTCTAGTTTGTTTTGTTTTATACATAATAGCAAATTTATGCACATACCAATAAAGTTATATTTGTTTTTGCTGTGATTTTAAACAGAATAATACAGCCTTAGGCCCCTAGCATTAGTAAAGCATCTCATTTCTTTTTAACTGGAGAAACATGTTTTGTGTTATGTGATGATGCGCTACACCATCTGCGCCCCCCTTTTCAAAAACCTTGATTCACCCAAGACCACAGACTTCCGTGGACTCTGTGCAATGCTGGGGGAGCCACGTCAGACCTGGAAGTAGGCCCAGTAGCTCCCTTACTCTCAGTCTGATGCTGGGTCTGACAACTGATGGGATCAGTCAGTTAGTCAGCCAGACGATCAGGGGCCTGGGATCCTCCCTCACCTCCCCCAACCCAAAACCCTGACTCCAGTGTTAAATCTCAAGCTATTTATCAACCACCTCCTGAAGTAGGTGGGTGGATGAAAGGTGAAGGTAATGGAAAAAACACAGCAGGACTTGACATTTACAACTGTCTTCTGAAGCACAATGGAGAAACCCAGACCAAAGTCGTAGCCTTGCATTAACTGACACCAAAAAAAGTGAAAAATCAGTCCTATTTAAAGAGAGGCACTGGACATTAGGAACTACAAGAGGAAATAGAGTTAGATTCAAGTCCACTAAATTACGATTAGTAAGAGTATTCTTCTACGCCAGGCTTCATTGAGGTACTGTTACATGCAGTCTTCGGAGTCATGGTTGTTAGCATAAGAGCAAATTTTGGTCATTAGGACAATATGCTGTAGTGTTCATTTTAAATTATACAAGGGAGTAGAGGAAGCAAGAGAGCTTACTCAGAGACCAAGGCAAAAAGCAGACAATTCTTAGAGTATTACTGTGCCCTGGGAATGAGGCAATAGGACCAAGAATCTTAGAAGCATGGTTACCAATTAAAGATTTTTTTTTATTTTTTTTTACTGACAACCAAACTTTTTTTCCACTGACACATGATTTCACCAATAAATTTACATTATGTAAAAATGACTAACTCTTCTGCCAAGCCCCAGTTAGAAGGGCTGAGAATTCAAATTTAGGGGTTTAACAGCAACCATAGTAAAAAGGTTTTTAAAAGTTTGGTTGTCAGAAAGTTTGAAGTAAAAGAAACAAAACAAAACAATTCTTGGGTTGGCAACCCTGTTTGACTACAGCAATGGTTTTAAACCCCGCTGACACCCGCCAGGGGTCTCCTACTCATCCCCAAATCCTGGTGCCTCCAACCATACCCTGCACCGTGCTGCACCCACCAGCCCACCCCCCAGCTCTACCACCACTAGTCCTGTGCTCCGTATCCCAGCGCAGACCCTAAAAGAAACCTAACTGTGAACCGGCAAAGTTATAGGTAGTTGACGAGCCTCAGCAGCAGCAAAGCACATGGCTGGAGGGGATGGATCTACAAAGCCCTGACACTTAAAGAAGGCTCCCTGGAGGGTGCTGCACTCCCATTCAGAGCTGCTGTGGCCTGTCCGTACTTCAACATTGCATCCTGCTTCTTTCTGACCAAGAGCTGTTACGAACAGCTCCTCTCCTTCCATGGCAGGAGCATGAATGTAAATAAGTAAATCAGATATATTTAAGACAATTACCTGGCAGCCACATTACTGATTTCTCTACAGTGGGAAGTGAACTTAAAAGGCGCTGGACACTGGCTAGTTTTTGGCAGGAGAATGACATTGGCATTGGAATGGGACAACACCTGATGGGTGCAGCCTCTAAACCAGGGGCGGGCAATTATTTTGGGCAGAGGGCTGCTTACTAAGTTTTGGCAAGCCATCAAGGGCTGCATGACAGTCAGTCCAGGGCAGATTAATATTCATTTTCTAAATTTTTTAGGGGCCCCGTGGGCCAGATAGAATGGCTTCGCAGGCCACATTCGGCCTGCAGGCTGCATTTTGCCCACCCCTGCTCTAAACCAATTACTTCTAAGCTGCCATTACTAGAATCTCAGTGTAATGTACTAAGTTGGCATGTTTCAGGACCTCACCTTTGGCAACTGGGCCCAGAGAGAATAAAGGAATCTGCTCTTCCAAGGAGCTACAGGCTAAAGCACCAGTGAAAGCAGCCTATAGTTACAAGGATTGAGGATCAGGGGATCCTTTGGTAGGCAGGACTCTTTTGTCTATGGCACTGGAGTAAAAGCAAGATTAGATCAGTGGGAAGCAGCACACTACGTAGAATGAAGAGATAACTCCCTGTTAGTTCCTATCAGCCATATCCACAAGAAAGCCAGCCTGAGACAGGCCAAGGGTGTCTGGGAGATGCAGACAACTTCCCTGACTTTCCCTTCGAGCAGTAATAAGGCCTGCCCTGCTGCTGCTCAAGAGCTACCTGAGCTGGGAACAAAGAGCAGCTAGGGCTGCCAGCAGCTGTTGATCCTCTTTGAAAAGCTGGCAAGGTTCTTTAGGTAATTGTGGTATCTTTTATTAGACAAACTAAATAATTGGAAAAATTGCTCTTTGCAAGCTTTCAGGCCCAAACACCCTTCTTCAGGCATAGGGAGAGTCTGCTGTTGTTTGTGTTCTCCTGGATGGAATAGAAGCCAATACACAAAATGCTGGTCTGTGAAAATGCAAATGCATGGCAGTGAGGATCAGAGGCCATGGGAGGCAATAAATGTGAGACAGGTAGGTGGGGAGGGCAAAGGAAGAATAATGGCTACCTTGTGACACAATGTAGCTGATAAAATATAGAGAGATTACCTAGGGCAGAGCTTTCCAAACTGTGTGCCGCGACACATTAGTGTGTCGGCGGCAGTGTGTAGGTGTGTCGCGCGAAATGCAGAAAATTTTGCGGAAGGGCACCGCGGAGCTCCCTTACTCGCGTCTGCTTCCCTTGGCCCCTCCCCCGGAACTGAATTACTGTGTCACGAAATGATGCATGTCTAAAAAGTGTGTCACCAACATGAAAAGTTTGGAAAGCTCTGACCTAGGGAATCAGATGGTAGGCAGGTTATAATGTGTCATAAATCCAATGTCTATATTTAGTCCATGATTTTTTGTATCCAGTAGATTTATGAAGTGAAGTTCATAGGCTCATCTACAAAAAGTGTTTTGTAAATTCCCTTTGAGGATTAGAACTGAGAGATTGGAGAGAGTGGCTGTCTTGTGAGAAGTGTGCACCTTTGAAAATCTGAAAAGCTAAACACTCAAAAAACCGAGTACCTCACACAAGCGTGCTCTTGAGCTAGGGATAGACATTACACATAAACTGGTTTAAGTGATCATAAACTGGTTTAAACCAGCAACAGAACATAAGTTCAGTACACATAAACCAGTTTGAAAATGGCTGAAACCAGTTGGAGATAAACCTGGTTGAATGTAGCATCAGACTTAACTGATTTCAGTCAAACTGGTTTATACAATGTCTGTCCCAGACCCCTTCCTGGTTTAAGTTAAACCAGAGTCCCCCAGCCTCCCAGATGCTTTGCAGCCCTGGGCTGTTCTGTCTGCTCCAGAGCAGGGATGGCCCCACCCCCCTGCCTGGCTTCCCCCTGCCCCACCACTCCCTGCTCAAGCAGGGATTCCCCCCTGCCCTCTCCCACAACACGGACTGTAGCCAGCACATGGTATGCTAGCTAATGCTGAGAGGTGTCTGTGTAAGGCAGACAGGACAGTGTCCGCTTAGGGCTTTTTGGACCTAATCAGCAGGTCAGGTTCCTTCCCCTCCTACCTTGGAAAAAGCTGTTTAACAAGAACTTGAACTAATGAGACAGGCTTTTGTTTTCTTGATGGGGTGATAAATGCTGTGTTATCAACTCCCTGCTGGCTCCCTTCCTGTCAGGAGCAGGGAGGGGGGGTAGAGCCCCTCCCTAATCTGAGCATCCTGCCAGGGCCTGGCCATGTCCCCCCACCCCCTCAGCTCAGCACTTTTGAAGGGAAAGGAGGGCTGCTCTAGCCCCCCCACCCCAGCTTCCAACCTGAGCCACTGCAGGCATGTGCCTGCATTTTTTCAGTGCAGAGGGATTGTCTGTGTATATGCAAACTGGTTCAGCCTAGCCAGGTTAGTCTAACGTGCAAAGATTGAATCAATTCAGGGTCAGGCTTTTTGAATGTCTGTCCCTGGCCTTGGTAACCAGCTGGCATCTCTCACACACACACACACACAACATTAAGTGCAGGGGAGAAAGGACACTTAACTGAATGTGTTTGCCAGAGACAGGTTTGAGCAGATTAAAATCAAATTAGCCTGGATTAGCAACATGTGACAAACGTCAGCTGGATGGAAAAGGAAACTGGCAAAGCTTCAGCTTCAGAAATAGCCAAAACAAGCTTAGGGAGAAGACCCTGCTGGCTCTTGGGCTTCAACTCAGCTGAGAATCAAGAGAACAGCACAGTAAAATTGTGCCATACAGGCACTGGCCAGTTCAAAGTCCTGTTAAAGGAGACAAGCATGACTGTATCCTATTACAGGAGTCACCCATAGATAATCAGGAGCAAGGCACCTGGGAAACAAGTTTGTAAAGACAGGCAGCAGGCAGGGGATGGAAGCTGAGTGCAGTTTCTATCCACATGCAATAAGGTTCGTCATGGATTAGCCAGTCATCCCACCTGACAGAAGCAACCCCTGCAACAGCCTCCAAGCTGGAAAAATCCCATGGTTCTTTTTTCTTTTTGTTTTTTTGGGGAAAAATCTTTAAGGCCAGAGGGGAACAATGAATCAACAGGAATGGTGACGCAGGGCCTGGAAGCACTTTTAACAAAACAGATGGAGACTGTTCGCCTGACATCATGGGACAGAAACAGACTAGTAGATAACCACCCACATCCCAAAGAGACTGAAAGCCTGACGTCAAAATTCACATGAAGCAATTTTGAAAACATGAATAAAGTGGGGAAGATTAGTACGGTTTTGGCGGGGCTGAGAAGACTTGTTTGCATTAAAATGCTATGCTAAATTCATGCAGACCTCTATGCACTTCCTCTTGGCCAACAAAACGGTCCTGCCAACTGGACAGACAACAGATGCAGTAAATCCAGAGCATAACCTGAGACCATCTTATCGCCCATGATGCACGAGTCCGTATTTTATAAGCTGTACATCCTGCCTTTTCCTTGGTAAATGGGATTATGGGTGAGAATGAAGTGTCACACTATATGAGAAATTATCACAGAAGTACATTCAACTGCTAGAATTGTCTAAACAATCCTAACATCAAAAGAATAGCCACAGCAGCTGTTATCACAGCAACACCATGCTCCCAGCAGCAAGAACAGTCACTGCACTGCTTAGATATCTGAGTGATGAATGTACACATACAGCTAGAGAAGAATGGAGTATCACATGTCTAGCACCACACACCAGACTGAAGGAAGCACTGTGAATATAATGCTAAGACTTGATATAGCGAGAGCTTGTTTTGTACCAAACTTCGAAGCCATCATCAAGACATAAGAGACGGAGATTAGCCAACAACATTTTTAATGCATGGAATACTACGAATGCGCCTACCTGTGTTGAGGTAGTTGTATTCAGTATGGGAATGGAGATAAAACAGAACCTGGAAACATCAAAGCTGCCCTGGTCTTCACAAATCAAGCTTGCTTTTCCATCCCTATTCTGAAATATGACCATGGAAGTCAAACTAGCAGCCTATGGAGCTAGCAGATGGCTCATAGGATTGATTACAAGCCAAGAACCAGCTGCTTGCCACTTCATATCCCCTAACCAAGGCCTAACGACTGAAATTTCTTGTAGGAGACCGCTGCATGAAATAAACTGCGCAAACAGATGGAGGAAAAATGGGATGTGAATGGAGATCAGAAAAAAAAAAAGAAACAGGAAGAAGGAAAAAAGGAAAAAGAATAGGCCTGGAAGGGACCTGGAGAGGTCACCTATTCTAGTCCACTGCTCATTGCAGGTTCCTCTCCTAAACTATACCAAATGTTTTCTCACCTGCATTAAAAAAATTCCAGTGATAGAGATTTCCCCACACCTCTCCAGATGATCCATTCCAGTGCTTACTGAATTAAAGTGGGGAATGAATCTCTTTCAGCAGAATGTTTTCAATAAATTAATTGTGGGTTCAAAAGCTAGATCAGGTAAATGATACTCTGCTTCTTATGCAAACATTTTGCCTTTACTGATCCAAATACACAAAGGTAAATTTAAAAAATTTCAAGTACATGAATTTCCAATCATACATAAGTTATCGGGGGATAGTCAGATGTCAAGCAGATTATAGTGTGTCATAAACCCAATGTCTATATTTAGTCCATGATTTTTTGTATCCAGGAAATTGATGAAATAAAATTTGTAGACTCGTCTGTGAAAGGTGTTTTGTAAATTCCCTTTGGGGATTAGAACTGAGAGACTGGAGAGAGAGTGGTTTTCTTGTGAGAAATGTGCCCCCACAGGTAATTGGGTATTCTGGTCTTTAACAGATTTCTGGTGTGCATTCACGCTGGTGCGCAGCTGTGCTTTGGTCTCTCCTAAGTATTTTCCATCAGGGCATTTGGTGCATTGGATGAGTTGCATTATATGTCTGGAGGTGCAGCTGTAAGATCCAGGAATGCTGATGGTTCTGGTGTGGGGTGCAATAATTGTGGGGGTGGTGGAGATATGTTGGCAGGTTTTACATTTCTTCTCATGGCATGGTCTGGAGCCATTCGTTGTGTTTTGGGCTGTAGGAAGTTTGCTTCTGGTGATGAGGTTCAGTGTTTGTTTGAAGGCTAGGGTGGGTGGTTCTGGGAAGATCTCTTTAATAATTGGGTCTTCTTCTAGTATGGGTTGCAACTGTTTGAGGATTTTCCATAGAAGAAACCAAACAACAACCTCATACCAGAATGAACGCACACCAGAAATCTATCAAAGGGAAGAATACCCAATTACCTGTGGGGGCACATTTCCCACAAGAAAACCACTCTCTCTCCAGTCTCTCAGTTCTAATCCTCAAAGGGAATTTACAAAACACTTTTCACAGATGAGCCTATGAACTTCACTTCATCAACCTCCTGGATACAAAAAATCATGGACTAAATACACATATTGGATTTAGGACACATTATAACCTGCCTGACATCTGACTTCCCAGGTACCTCTCCACTATTTACCAGCTACATTCATTCCCCTTCCCCTCCCACCTGTCTCTCACCCACTGACTCCTCAATTTACATCATCACAGACTGGCTTTCTTGCATGCATACCAGCCTCTGGCTTCTTTACTATTCATTCCATCCAGGAAGAGCACACACCAACTACAGATGCTTCCTCAGCCTGATGAAGCATATTTATACCCAAAAGCTTGCAAAGAAGAATTTTTCCAAATATTTAAGTTGGTCTAATAAATGATATCAGATTTACCCAAAGAACCTTGTCTGCCTATGTCCTTGGACCAACATGACTACAACCTACAACCTGTGAGCATAACATCAATATTCAGTCTGAGCTTAAGTCCCACTGACTTCAAGTGCTTTAAGGTAATTGCATGCTAAATCAGCACACATTGGTCAGGATGACATTTTGCCAGCTCTAAGCTCTCACACAATTTTAATTTAAAAAAAACAACTACAAACATGCTCAATTGGCAGATTGGTACAGAAACGCCCCAGAATCCTGCCCCAAGTTACAGCATCTGCCTGAACTGGCATTTCCTAGAGCAGAGAAAAGCTAAGAGCTTCCTTTTACAAGGGTTAATGCTCAGCTACGTGCCTGAATTAGGTTTAGTCTAGGGATCAAAACTGAGCCAGACTTAGGTTTTGGCTGCATCCCCACACAACACGCGCTGAAATGTTCCAGGAACAGCAGCATGCAGTGTCAGCCAAGCTGCATTTTCCCTGAGAAACTAAAACCACCTCCCACAAGTCACTATGTTATACTGGTCACAATACTGTTTTGCCAGTATAGCTGCATCTACACTAAGTGCTTCTGCAGGACAAGGCTCACCCCTCTTCCACACATCTGTCAGCAGCACCTGTGCATCCAACAGGCCTCAGTGTTAGACACTGAATTCTTACTGGAACCTTGTCAAACAAGTAGAGTAAGATTTTCAAGAATAGCTAAGCTTGTGATGCTCCAGCTGCATCCATAATAAAGCTGAAAAAAAGAATCTTAGCAGAATCACAAAGCCAGTTCTAAGGATACAAGGTCATCGCCATTTTCTCCTACCTAAGCAACCATATTTTAAAAAGGTCCACAGTCCTAGCTTTATCCTGTATCCGCCAAAACAGAAGGGGCAGATTCATCCCTAATATTATTCTGTTAATTTTAGTGAAGTTAAACCAGAGATGACTTAGTTCAGGGAGCCAGCTGCCAAAGATAGCTGGGGAAGGAAAATGGAGCAGCAAAAAAACCAAGAGACTCTGAAAAAGAATAGCTCAAGACAACAGCAGACCCATGCCATCTCCCCGAGACCTGTAGGCAACACACAAGCTACATGGATGTTCTTCAACATGCAAATCCCAGCAAAGCCACCAGGTCATTTATGGAGGGAGAGACTGATTACAAGAGCCAATACGGAATTTGTACGGCTGTGGACAGGGGAGAAACTGGCAGCTGGAGAAATGTTGCAAGAGAAAGGACAGAACAGAAGTGAGAGCTACAAATGGAAGTAATTACGATCAAGGAGCCTCACCCATCCACAGCAGGGAATTCCAAACTCTTGAGCTCAGGTTAAAGCCCCTTAGAGAACCAGCAAAAAGTGTTAACTGTGTGTTTTTAAAAATCAAAAAATACTATAAATTAAATTTGCTAGTGAAAAAGTTAATGCTTTTCTCACTCCTCTCCAAACACAAAATTTCTATGCAGAACATTTGGACTGTTATGTGTTCTAATTTTGGAAGATAAAAATGATATCTACATTTATGTATATAATTTTGGATGGAAGAAAGAGAGACTAGCATTCTCTCATTTAGGCTTTAAAAAAAGGTCATTTTTAATCATACATATTTTAAACAGCTCCATAAAACAGAAGGCAATATTTTACACTTAGGGTGGCCAAAATCTGGAACCAACTTCCCAGGGAAGTGGTCCTCACCCCTACCTTGGGCATATTCAAGAGGAGGTTGGACGATCACCTGTCTGGGGTCTTGTGAACCCAGCATTCATTCCTGCCTGTGGCAGGGGGTCAGGATAGATGATCTGTTCAGGTCCCTCCTGACCCTAGCTACTATGAAACTTATGCAAATTAGAAAAAAATATGAGAAGGAATGGACTAAAAATGTAACTATCAATCCTAAAGGATATAGGTTTGTTTGTACAGTGCTCAAAATACTCAGGCTCCAGTCCATGGTGGGGTACCTATATAGTACTGCATGGGTAAATGGTAAAAATAAATAAAAGAATTGAAATATCCAGTCGTCCCAGGGTCAAAAGCTGAAGACACATCAAGGTCAGCATCACCATTTGCAATGAAAACATCTTGCAAGGAAGACCCAGAGAAACTCAACCTCCTTATTAGAATGGGGTGGCATCTCACCACACTTGAGAAGGCCTTCATTTGCTCTGCTGTTCATGCAGGAGACAGTGCCTAAGCAGTTAAGTGTTGGACAATGCTGAGACAAGCAGGTCCAACTCTGAACCCAGTGAAAAAGCAGAAATCTCCATAAGGAGTTCTGTTCCTCTTCATGTCAGCCTTTTTCTGAAGAAAAGCAACTTATTGCAGCATTTCTGCACAGGCTTCAAAGTGCCGAGAATCATAGAAAGTTAGGGTTGGAAGGGACCTCAGAAAGTCATCTAGTCTAACCCCCTGCTCAAAGCAGGACCAGCCCCAACTAGATCACCTCAGTCAAGGTTTTGTCTAGCCTGGTCATAAAAACCTCCAAGGATGGAGCTTCCACCACCTACCTGGGTAACCTGCTCCAGTGTTTTACTACCTTCCTAGTGAGAAAATTCTTCCTAATATCTAACCTAAACTCCCCTTCCTGCAACTTGAGATCATTGCACCTTGTTCTGTCATCTGCCATCACTGAAAAGAGTCTAGTTCTTTCAAACCCCTCTTCAGGTAGTTGAAGGCTGCTATTACATCCCCTCTCAGTCTTCTCTTTAGATTAAATAAGCCCAGGTCCCTCAGTCTCCCCTCATAAGTCATGTCCCCTGGCCCCCAAACCATTTTTTGTTGCCCTCCTCTGAACTCTCTCCAATTTGTCCACATCCTTTCTGTAGCGGGGGGCCAGAAACTGGACACATTACTCCAGATATGGCCTCACCAGTCACTTCCCTTAACCTACTTGAAACACACCTACCAATGCAGCCCAGGATGCCGTTAGCCTTCTTGGCAACAAGGGCACACTGTGGCTCATATTCAGCAGATTGCCCATTGTCCCCCCCAGGTCCTTTTCTGCAGAGCTCCTGCCCAGCCAGTCAGCACCAGCCTTTACTGGAGCATGGGATTGTTCCATCCTGAGTGCAGGACTTTGTACTTGTCCTTGTTGAATCTCATGAAATTCCTTTGGCCCAATCCTCCAATTTGTCTAGGACATTCTGAATCCTAGCTCTACTCTCCAATGTATCTACTACTCCCCCCAGCTTGGTGTCATCAAGCTAGGCCAAGCTGGTCTTCCGCCATACTTGCTAGTCTTCCTGCGCATCGGGATGGTTTGTTCCTGCACTCTCAGTAAGGCTGCTTTGAAGTATAATCAGCTCTCCTGGACTCTCCCCCTCAGACTGGTTTCCTAGGGGATCCTGCCCATGAGTTGCCTGACTGAGTTGAAGTCTGCTTTTCTGAAGTCCAGGGTCCTTACTCTGCTGCTCTCCTTCCTTCCTTCCCTCCGGATCCTGAGCTTCCACGGTTCCAGAGAATGAGGAACTTCCGCAGAGAAGGGCAAGTTCCAGGAAACGTTCACAGTTCCAGAGAATGAGGAAATGTTTTAAATGACACAAGCCCTTTTTAGGAAGCCAACAGGAAACTGGAGTACAATAAAAGGTGAGCTGGTGTCAGGGGCCTGGAGTGGGATTCAAACCCTAGGCTTAGTTTCCAACTTGGCCAGATTCCCCCTCCAAGTACATCTAGCAGGGCCCTGGGCTGGTTGCCTGAAGCACTCTGAAGCAGGGCTGGTTGGAAATTTTTCAACTAAATAATTTTTCATAAAAGATTCAAATCAGAAACATATTAGAAAAATGTATTGGTTTCAATGAAACTTCCATCCAGAACAAGGGACCTTTGACATTTCTAGTTAAAACCATGGAAAGTGATACCAACCCAAGCTAAGGTAGCTGAGAGACTGATGGTATGTTATTCATCTAGACTGTAGGAGAACAGCAGATCAGGGGCTTGAACCCATGTCTCCCTATACCAGGTGCGTTCATGGGATAGGTGCATATGGGCCATTCCGGGATAGCCTGTCTGTGGTTTTGTGAGAACTTGGGAATGAAACTGAAACCTTTCAAGATAGAAAGAGAACATATTTTTGCAAACAGGAAAACTGTTTCCCAGCTAGCTCTATTTCAGAAGATCTCTGCCAAATTACTTTTAAGACTCTCACCCTTAATCTCTTTGCCTCAGTTTTTCTTTCCAACATGGGAGAGAAAACCATGTCTCCAATCATGGAAAACCAATCATCTCTGTGGATGATTGCATCTACAGAGATGCAATCATCTCTGTAGATTGCAAATTCTGAGACAGGAACAGCCTCCTAGTAAACGTAGGTGCAGCAGCACACGAGACCCTCCAATCTCAGCTGGATCCTCAGGACACCGCTCACATTTTTGCATTTGTTTTGTTACTTTCAAGCTGTCCACCAGAACAGAGAAGCTAATATCTGAAGGTTAGTTTTAGGCATCTCCTTTCAGGGTCCTGCTCTGCATTTCAGATACTGAAGTGCTGTACAGATCCTGTTGGGTGAATATAGGATTCATGCCTTAACATTCAGTGAGTAAATTCAGGATTTAAACCAGTTGTGGTTGCTCTTTGCGCCACTAAGATCCTAGCAAAAGGAAAGGAGAGCAAGCCATATCCAAACTGTTTACTTTCCTGTGCTGTTCACTTCCCATGTTTTGCGGTTCCTAGCACAGTAAGACCAGAGACCCCGAGTTCTAGCATAATGTGTATAAAGCGATTAACCATGTAGGATCCACATGCTATATGTAAGAGCTCCAAACCGATGGCTGCCTATACCTGCTGGTTGCCGTTCTAATTAGAACATGTCCTAGTCTCATAGATGTTAGGGGCTGGAAGGGACCTTACAGATCATCGGATCCAGCCTCCCGGTCCTTTTCAGAGCAGACTTGATTAATCCAGCTGTTGGGGAACTGCTTTAATTAAAATGCCCCTTCCTCCCCCACCCCTGAGCACATGTATAGGCAGCCCACATGTGTAAGCATTTGAAAAAGACATCGCAGCTTTAAATTTTAGAAAGCTTCACACTGGTGGAAGGCATTTAGATATAAAAACTATACATCCACATTATATAATGATTTATCTATTCAAATTAAAAATGCAGAGTCACTTTAAGGTTCCTGTGTATAGGAAATTTCAGATGTCCTTTTGCAGCTAGCAACCTCCCAACCTCAAAAGTCCTTGCTTTCCCACAAAAGCTATGATTGCCTCAGTAACTTGGCTGTAAACCAAAGTTTCGTGTATTTTTCAGGGTGTTAGAGAACATAGAAGAAAGTATGTTTGCATGAAATGGAACAAAGCTCAGTGACATATCTGCCATATCATGCACCAGAGATCCTTACAAGAAACTCCTTATATCTTGGCATCAGTTGTAGGGTGGAGTAAAAACAACCAACAGGCCAATTCTGACTGAGATTTTCAAAACCTGTCTAGACAAAGCTTTGCTGGGATGATCTAGTTGGGGATGGTTTTGTTTTGAGCAGGAGGTTGGACTAGATGACCTCCTGAGGTCCCTTCCAACCCTAACTTTGTCTGATTTTATGATTCTATGAATTCTGTGCTATTTTCACTGCACTAATTTATGATTTCTGGAAAATGAGTTTGGAAAGGGTATGGCCAAATTAACAAAGTGCAAGGAGCAATGGGACTGTGTTACTGAGCCACTAACGTGTGGTAACATTACATCTACCTACACTTACCCTGCAGTAAGTAAGAGCTAACGAAGGGATGGGCAATTATTTGGGCTGGAGGGCCACTTAGGGGGTGTTAGAGAGCTGTTGTGGGGTGGATTAGCACCCTAACTGTGCAGAACCATCATCCCCCTTGCCTCCCACTCCTTTCCCTCCTGCAACAGCTCACCAAAACTAAGTGGTAAATTACTAGACTGGCCCGGGACCCCCGCAGGCAGGGTGTGCTTGGCCATGGGATGGGATGGGGCCACAGACAGGCTGGGAAGCAGCGTCTGGGAGCAGCACAGCACAGGAAGTTGGGGCCAAAGCCAGGGCTGTGGGGCAGAGTCGCGGTCCACTCCCTGCACCATGGATTGTGACCTGCCCAACCCAAAGGGGGATGCAGCACACACCTATGACTCAGTCCCTGCTGCCGCACTCCAGCACAGGTGCACACGAGCAGCCCCAGTGCAGTATAATTGTGGAGCAGTGTGGCCCAGCAGAATGGGGCAGCCTAATCTGGTCACCATCCATCAAGCCTGCCCCACACTGCCAGCCTGTGCCACTCCACAGCCACGCTGTACTGGGGCTGCCCATGCTGAAGCAGGGTCTAGGTAAAGGGTGTGTGCTCCACCCCCTCTCCTGGGTTAGTCTGGTCATGACCCATCATGTGGGAAGTGGATCAAGGCTCTACCTCAGCCACAGCCCTGAGCTGTCACCACCCCATGGCCCTAGATTTATAGATTCATAGAAGTAGGGGTTGGAAGGGACCTTGTAGATCATCAAGTCTGACCCCCCTGCCCTGGGCCCTAGCCCGCATTCTCCATCCCACACTCAGATGCTGCTCCACACCCACCCACGGCCCCAACCCATCCCCCGGCCAAGCACACCCTGCACACAGGGGTACCAGGCCAGTTTCCATGGAGACCCCACCTACTCGGTCTGTCCAGCGCCCCCAGCAGCAGGTGCAGGGCGAGCAGGTTGGGGTGCCCAGGGAGTGGGGCTGGGGCCAGTAGCAGTGGCAGCAACGCTGGCAGAGTCCACTGGAAGGAGCCACTGCTGCCAGGGCTGTTGGGAAGCAGAGTCCTGATGCCACGGCACCCCTGCCCCTGCCCCAGCCCTGCTGCATACCCAGGGGCAGTGAGACCAGCCACACATGCTGCAGCCTGGGCTGCTCCCTATGCCTGGGCTGGGTGAGGCCAGAGGACCTCCACATAAAATCCCTTGGTGGGCTGGATCCAGACCACAGGCCATATTTTGCCCACCCCTGAGCTAACCTGTGGTACCTTAGCCCTGTTTCACTGGGAACTAAGCTGCACTGCTCTGGCTCTTACCACAGGTAAGACTATGTGCATAGTAACTGCAGAGCTGTTGCCCCACAGTTGAGTTCTACCCATTTAAATGGCTGGACTTTGTTTGTCCAAAAGGAATGACACATGATTTGAGGAGCGCAGAGGACAGGGGACAATGGAAAGAACTCACTGAATGCAAGCAAGGAGCATCATGATACGTGCTCCGCAGGCTTTGAAAAGGTAGAAACAGTTTGATGCTGTGGACTGCAAGCTGCTGCCTGTATAACTCTTGTTGCTCCTGCTGGAGGAATCTGACTTGCTCACGTGTCGACTGACCTCTGGAGCACACTGGGGGTGTGCAGAGCAAAACCCCTCGTTTTCAGTAGTGGCTGGCTGGCTGAGATGCCCCACTTGGCCACCTACAAGGGGTAGTTTTCAGATCCTGCTGGGTTCGCATAGATCAGGAATGTCCCAGGCTCAGAGTCCAGAGGCCTGTGCTTTTGGTGGGGATGCTCCAGAGCTCTACACCCAACACAGCATAGGCTGTCTAATGGAGGCTATGCCCCAAACTTACATGACTGCCACATGGGGGAACTGCCAACACCAGGGTCTGTCCTACCCAAGAAATGACCCAGAACTCTTCAAAAATGACTAAGCTCTTCAGAGATGATGCCTCCAAGCCACGACCAGATGTGTGTGGGGGGGGGGGGGTGCTCTTGGGAGCAGGGGCACCTTGCCCTGCTGCTGCCAGCACTCTGCCCACCCTGAGACAAAGAAGAGGAGCAGAGTCTGTCCATCTTTCCTTCTGCCAGCAGTAGGTGGAGGCAAGGAGGGCAGCACTAACCCCGTCATGCTCCAACCCAAACAAACCTTTAAGAGGGTCCCCTCCTCAAGCTGCTAAGCAGTGGGGTTTCAGGACCAGGGCAATTCCTCACAGTGTCCTGGTGATGAAAGAAGCAAAAATAAGCAGACCCAGCCTCTCATACTGAATTGCCTCAATTCTCAATTGAAAGACTTCATTCATTAGGTCTCTGCACTGCAAACCAAATGGCATTTTCCTTCCCAGACCTGCGCTCAAGACTGCATGTTTCTCATGCCACACCAACGAACATCAGTAGCATTCCCAAATGTGTCACCCATATGTGCCTTGCCCTCCCCACAATGAGCTGGAGGCAAGGAGAGCAAGCGCATGGGGAGCAGAAGCGCATGTACACTCGCTACAAAGAGGCACAGAGAGCACATTCACGGGAGCTGCGAGGGGCTCCTGCATGAAGGGAATTCCACCAGATGTTGCAATCCCTCACATACATTTTGTCTTGCCTCCCCACTTTGCTTTTGGCAGCTTCTGATCCAGGCTCCAAGCGTTTTTGTCACCTCAAACTATTTCAGGCAGTCCTAAGATGTCTTCCATCAGAAACCCCAGGCCTGTTGTGTCCTGCTCTACCTAGCTATCCAGACAAACGACTGTGGTATGACAAATGAAGCAGGAATTGATTTAGACATGCTCACTTGACCATGAATTTCTTCATTTCTCCCACTGAAATTTTTGGCACCTCTCTATTTGCTTAGTTATTACCACCTTTTTCATTCCCAGCCAAAGTACCTGTCTGCAAGAATGTATCAAATGTGGGTGGTATTTGTTCCTGGTAGAGGTAGGTGGTATTTGTTCCTGGTTTGTTTCAGGCTCTCTGCGGCCGGCTATCAAAATATTCCACCACTTAGTGACGCAGATAAGTTTTGGCCCGAGTCAGTAGACAGAGGTCATCAACAGTTATTTCCACTAGATCGAGACACTTTACAGGTCTGAGATGTGATGCTTTGGTAAACCAGTGAAGAATCCCAGGTGGAGGCCACGTTATAAATGCCCGTTCTGGAAGAGAATCCGACCAGGTCGAGTTGGACACAGTCCGAGCGAGATCTTAGCCCTCCTGAAGCAACCAGCAAAACCCCTGTTGGATTTAACGCTACATGTTGTCAGACATGCAAAAACCATTGGCGGCTCTTACAACACCAAACACGATTTTGCAGTGTAAGTCTGCTCATGCTTTAACTCTCACATCTGATGCATCTAGCGGATTTCAGTACGGCCATCAACATCCTCAGTTTTTCCCTACGGCCTCGAGTGTTTTTGCCACAATTCACCTGGAGGTGTTGGCCTGTGGTGACTCTTTGCTCAACTGCTGACACGGCCCTGGAGACAATCAGGACTGAGTGTCACTGCAGCAAGTAGTTTCCCAGGTGTTCAGCACCCTCCTCCACCATGTGTCCGTGTGAACAAGAGGGACCACCACCAGGACAAGGCAGTTGGGGGAAGGTGGTCACCTCCCCCACTACACTAGGGCCCAGAATAATGCTCTGATGAGCAGGGTGTTGGAGAGAGGAAGGAGCCACATGAGCTGCCTGCAACAGGGGCCCACAGCCAGCACGCTCAAGTCCTAATGAAGAGCCATCCAGGAACCCTGCCTACCCCCTTCACCCCCTGGGGCAGCCTCCTCCCCCTTCCCCCTGCCAGCCACACCCAGACCTCCTCCCATCCCATGCTTCAAGCCTCCTGGGGCCCAGACCACAATCATCTCAGATACCTCACCACCACCTAATCAAGGGGCCATCTCTGGGCTAGGTGGGGAGGGGGGTGAGAGCACCTTCCCCCTTCCCACCATCACCTGTTTTTAAAATAATATAAAACATCGAGATTAATCTGCCCGGTCTCACATCCACAGCCCGCTCAAGCAAATGGAGCCACCTGGCAAGGTACAGGGCAGCACCTGTCTGCCCCCTACTCTCGTGTCTCAGACTCAGCAGACTGGGCTGTGCTTAGCTCCAGTCACATCAGGCCCTGCCAAGCCACAACCGAAGTACTCCCTATTGGTGCCCACCACTTGGGTGGCTTGTTTGAGAGTTGGAGCATAGCAGGGATGTGGCAGGGAGGTCAGCAGTTCCCTCCCCAGAGAAGTCACATCCCTACGGTTAACTGCCTGGGGGAGGTGGGATTGCAGCGCCTCTGCAGACGCACGCTGCGAGGGACCACGTCCTATAGAATAAGTGCCACGTTCTGACAAGGGACAGGCTCCGTCACACATCTGACCTTTGCAGCCATGGCTCCGACATGGGCTCTCGCTGTAATGAGACAGCACGCAACCAGGCTCTGACATAAGGTGCCAGTGAACAGGAGCAGGACTCCCAGACAAACATATCACCCTTGCAACATCTGGGCTCGTTTGCAAATGCTGCCAACACTTCCTCATGACTTGATCTATTAATTGCCTGACATGGCTGCATTTACATTCGGAAGTCCTCACCACTTTCCTGTTGAATGTCAGTCTGCAATTAAACAGCTGCTGAGCATCTTGAATCCCCGCTGACTGCAGGCAGTGTGGAAGATAACTCTGCCCCTGGCAGGATTATGCCCAATTGACCAAAGGTTAAATTTAACTGACACATGAAGACAGCACCATAGGGGTAGGTAGCATTTTACAAACAGGAAACCAAGGTCCCTGCCCCAAGGTGCTGAAAGGCATTAAATACAAATTACCAGGGATTAGAAAAATGACAGTACTGCATAAACAACAAGAATATCTGGCAGTTGCAGGGAGCTCTAATTAATCCTCAAACCACCCCTGTGACCTGCATATAATTCCCAAATTTGTATGTATTTTAATAGCCATGGCTTAAAGAGCTACTGAAAAAATTTCACATGCAGCTGCAGAATGCACTGGGAGAATTATCTTCTGCTCCTTCTCCATTTTCTTCACCAGATCCTCAAACCCTCTAGCAAAGATGGCTCTGGAACCAGCTTAGCACAGCCAGTAAGGAGACAGGGGAAAAGCAATTACAGCAGAGAAGAGCTGGGGCCCAGGAGATGACATGGGCCAATGGAAGGGTACTAGTCAGTGAGTACAAAATTCCCGTTTTCAATGCTGCCCCCCAACCTGTTGCATGATCTTGGGCAGTAAACGGGTCAGTGACTTGCCCATCTACAAACCCACAGTACTTCCAATACACACACACACACACACACACACACACACACACGATCCCCAGTTAACAGATTAGTCACTGCCCCTCTTTGCCTCAGGCACACTAAATCTGCAAAGCAAACCAACGGCAGAGCCAAGCACCAGGAGAAGCACCTATCTGCCAGCCCTGCAGACATTCTCCTGTGCCATGGTGCCATTAGAACTGGCTCAGGATATTCATGTAGAGGTTAAGGGCACAGACAGAAGTCGCAATTTGCACCTGATCTGGCCCCTAAAAGTTCTCTACAGCTGAACTGCACTGCCACAGACAGCTTTAAAACAGCCCGATGCAGCAAAAATCTGACCCCTTGTTGCATGAGGATTTAAATGAGCACGCTCCCAAACGGGGCGTGTTTTGTAACTTGTATCTGCGGAGCTCCCAGCCTGTTGCTGTTTTCAGGATGGGGGGGAGGGGAAGGGAGCAGAGGAAGTCTGTCTGGTCTGAGGTTTCTTCAGCTGGCGCTGGAGGGTGAGGGGGGTGGATTGGAGCCTGCCGAGGTGGAGGGCTCCGATCCACCCACCCCACACGGCTCCCATTCTGAAAACAGCTTCTGGGCTGGGAGGGGAGAGTGATGTTGTACACTGTACAATTTGTATTTAATTAACCACAATGACCCTGATCAAGTTAGTAAAGGACACTTGCATATACTTTATGTTGGCAGAAATGCACAGCACAAACTTCCCCTTATGGCTCTAGCTGCATTCATCCTTGAAAACAAGCATGCTGTGCTAAATCAAGGACGTCCCTTGGTGTTATACACAGGTATCTAACTTTACTGTGGTCTTAATTTTAGAAGAAAAGAGTTAACTAGTAACAGGAAGTAACATGGTCATTGTAGTTAATTAAATAGAAATTGTAGGCATAAACTGCAGAGAAGTGGAAGAGATCAAGGATAAGCTAGTCCAGGGCTGTTCAGATCTGGTGAGGCTGTGGGCCCCCGATGACACCAGCATGTGTTGCACAGGCTGCGCGCAGTGGGGGTGGGCCCCTAGGGCCCCCTCATGCAGACCCCCATCCTCAGCCATGCAGGCTACATTAGCAGGACATGGACCACTCCTCCCCCCCGGCCTTTCCCCCTCGCACAGCAGTGGGAGAGGTGGATGCCCAGGCCCAGGCCCTATATATTAACTGCTTACAGACCCCACGTAGACTGTGGGCGACATCCTGGCCCTTTGTGGACCACATGTGGCCTGCAGGTAATCAGCTGGGCAGCCCTAATCTAGTCCAACCCCCTGCACAGAAAATTGATGTCCTGTTCCTGTTCATTGTCACTTTCTGCAACTTCATTGGTGTCAAAGGTCATGTGACATCACTTCCTGATGTGATACCACTTCCTGTGAGGTCTCTGAATATGGCTCGCTGGCCCACTGGGTGATAAAAAGTTCGTGATCCGGCCCCACATTCAAAAAGGTTGGACACCCCTGTTATACAGAGACCTGGCTGCAGGCTCGCAGCAAGCAGCTGCAATCCCCAACTCCTGGGCCCAACAGTGAACTTTTGCTGGGTTGGGGGATTGCTGCAACTCACACCACCTCCTACAAAGAGCTATAAATTGCAACGAGGAGGTGCTCTTCCGTCTGCACCCTAAAACATATGCATCCCAGGATGTCACACAATAGAAGGTGGCAACCCGCCCAGATCACGATAAGGAAGAAAGTTAAAAGTAGTAGCTTTGGGTTTGAGAAAGCATGCTTGTATACATGGAAGCCAAAGTGGTTATCCTGAAAGTGACATCGTAAGAGAAAAACACTGTGGGACTCTAGATTTCACGTGTGCTCACTCATCTGGTGGCTCTCTTTACATGGAGAATGATACATTCAGCTGGAAGAGCTTTCTAGCTAATATGAATGCAAAAGGAAAAGGGGCAAAGCCTCCACTAGAGAGCGCGACATTGAGGTTTCCTCTGTAAAAGGTCTATGCCAGGGCTGTCAAGCATACGGCCCACGGGCTGGATCTGGCCTGTGGCACCGTCCCATCTGGCCCACAGGTAGTCTGGAAGGCATCCGGCAGTTGGGGGTGTGACCAGTAGCATGCCCTGCTGCAGGATTCAGGGTCTGTGGACTCCAGTGGTCATGGCTATTGGCAGCAGGGGGCACGCAAAGGATGTGCAAATACAGCCATTACTTGATGCCACCTGTTCCTGGATCCGCACCACTGCCTGCTTCCCTACCAATGCCGACACTCTATGCCCAACCCACACTGCTGCCCACTCGCAGACCTCAACCCACTACAGCTGCTGCTGACTCTAGGCATCAGCTCAAGGAGCCCAAGGTCCAGATCCAGCCTGAGCTAAGTTTGACACCCCTATGCCAAAGTAAATACAAAATGGCAATCTCTCTCTTCAGACAGTGCAAGCCTTAGGTTTTAAAGGATGGAATTAAGCAGGAAACAGAAGCAATTATCCCTAGCACGCAAACTTCAACTCCAGATCCATTGAGCTCTTTCTGCCTCACCAGACATGAAAATTCGCAGTTGACACCTGAGCTGCCAGTGCATTAGATAGTGCACAAGACAGATGTTCCCGTCAAGGCATCAGCACTGCTGGACTGACCAGGATAAAGCCCTTCCCTGCCAGTCACATCAAGAGATGTTCAGATGCACAGAAACCAAAGGCAGTCTCCTGGGGCCACTTTCACTGTGAACTGAAAAGGAAGAGATTCCTCACTGCAAGACAGACAGAACCCTATGAACCTCTAGGGCATATTCATGTACAGCTGCCTTTCTCCGGGTCCTAACAGAAAATCAAGGTGTGGGGGGTTTTGTCTTTGGCTTCGCAACAGGACTTGCCCCACAGAATGCAGAGCAGAGCCTCATTAATGTTTCCAGTCCTTGGCACAGAGGTCATGCAATTAAAGGGATGAACAAAATTCTAGAAATAATAGACCACATCTAATCAGATTTGTCTCCTTGCATTCCTTAGCGTACTTTACAATGTGGCAAAGAGGACTGAAACTCTTATTTGTTAAGCCCTAACGCATGTTAGAACAGTCTCTGCTTCGAGGAGCTTAGCACATGAACAAGAGTAGAGACAAATTTGCTGCCGATTCCGAATCAGATAAATCAGAGTAATTTATGGGTCGTTGACATTACCAACTATCTCCGTGCTGGGCATCTCACTATTTATTTCAGCAGTCCTGTTCTTGTCTGGGCCATTCTTCTTGGTTGTTACACAGCAGTATAGATCATTTTATGCTGTAAAACACATGCTAGGAAAAATGCAGGCAACAAAACAAATAGTCTGTTGAAAGTGTAAAAGCTTTTATGTTATTCCGGTAATGTGCATAATTCAAATAGATGAAAATGGTTGTAAAGTGTGCTCTAACTCTACTTGTGCTCATTTAAATTTTCTGCAAATGCATTTTACTGAAATCCACTAACAAGGAAAACAGGACTATGGCATCTGCTGTTACATTTTTGCTGAATAGTACCAGAGACTGCAGTCATTTTGTGGTGCTGATAATCAAGCGCACAAGTCAGTGAGATTCCAGTCTACCTGCCTTGTACAACCTGTAAATAGGTTGGGATTTGCTACTGGTGTGACTGGGTCTAAACACTAGGGATCAGATCTTAGCCCACATATTAGGCACCTAAGTAGGATCCTATTCCACCCTGCTCAAGTCCCTGCACAATAAAGAGTGTGAAAGATGGGAGGAACCTCATGCTCTTTGCCTTTTATGATGGTGTCCCAGGGCAGAGATGACAGCACATTACAGAAAGTAGGCACACAAATATTTTTTCCGGGAACCGGATCACATGCAGGGGATCTATTCCCTGTGCCTGCATACATAAGTGGGGTAGGATCAGGTCCCCTGTGTCCAAAAACAATCCTAATATAATAAAAGGCTTAGTTTGGCTGTGTGTCTGTCCATAACACTTCTGGCCAACTGAGCATGTGCCTGGCTGGGCGGCACGGGCTGTGTGAGCTGAAGTCTACACGGCTGCCAGGGAAGTTTGGTGGTGGGAAACACACCCTGGCCACCCGAGCAGCGGGCCTGCCCCCCCCCCCCCCCCCCGGGGCCAAGGGTGGGGGGGGGGGGGCACGAGGGGGGGGGAGCCGGCAGGGAGGGGAAGGCGGCAGGCAGAGAGGGAGGGAGGGAAGGGAACAGGGAGGCAGGCGGACATGGAGTGACAGCAGAAGGGAAGAGGGGGCAAAGCCCCCACAAATTCACCTTAGTCCCCCCCTGCCCCCCCATAGCCACCCCTCCCTGTGCTGCCACCCACATGGAGAGGTGCAGTGTGGGGCTCCTGGGCTGAGCCAGCCCGGCCCCATGTGCAGCGGCAGGGACACAGCCCACAGCACCGCCCTGCTGGGGGGGGGGTGTTGCAGAATCACCAACACGCAGGTAGGACGGCAGAAAACCTGCTGTGCAGAAACTACCCAAACTATTTTGCTAGACTAAAACCAGGATGTGCTGGCTATGTCTCTCTCCACTTACAAGTCACAACTGCAGGAGAAAAGAAGATTTCAATATGGCAGACAAAAGGGCTGCCAAAGGTGACCCCCAACTGCCAAGCCATGGTCAAGAAACCCTCAAGGAATACGTGCCTGGGCCCAGATGTTTGTTAGACCGAGTGAGGGCTCCTGCAGCACTGCCTTTATCTGCCCCGTTCATCTGTGAGCTGGAGCCCGTCAGCAAAGCAGGTACAAACTGCAAACAAACTTTCTCACACGTGTTGCTTTTCACTGACAACCCTTACAGGAGTTTCCAAGCCAACCGCACCTTTCAGCCCTGCAGTGGGAATGCATTTAACTACAGGAAAAGTTACACGCGTTAGTCTTATAAAAAGTTAGATTTGTAGAGGGAAAGCCAAGCTACCTAACCCTTTGATTGCTGGCATTTTCCACTGCATAGAGGGCGACATGGTTTTTTGTAGTACAGATGCAATCCCAAAGGTTGAACTGAAACCAGTTTTATAAACTGGAAGATACCAGATCAAGGAGACTGTTCTGACACTAAATACAAAAGAAAGGTATTCAGGAGAAAGGCACAGGAACAACACGAAGAATTGGAAGTCCTCGCAGAGTCACAGAACTGTGATGTGATGTGATCAGAATAACAGAGACTTGGTGGGAGCTCGCATGGCTGGAGCAGGAAGGTCATGCATCAGGAAGGACAGGCAGGGGAGAAGAGGAGGAGGAGGAGGAGTTGCTCTTCATCTCAAAGAGCTGTATGACTGCTCAGAGCTCCCGTATGAAACTGGAGATAGGCCTGTTGAAAGCCTCTGGGTTAGGATCAGAGGAGAGCAACAAGGGTGATGTTGTGTTGGGGGGGGTCTGCTATAGACCGCCAGACCAGGAGGATGAGGTGAATGAGGCTTTCATTAAACAGCTAGTGGAAGTTTGCAGATTGGAGCCCTGGTTCTCATGGGGGGCTTCAATCACTGGGAGTGCCCTGCTTTATTGCCCAGGCAATCCAGGAAGTCTTGCGAGTGTTGGGGGCAACTCCCCAGCAGCATTGCCTCCAAGCTACGTGGTGTGCGCAGCCATGCAGCGCAGCACGAGTGCACCATGCATGCCGTGCAGCTTCCCAGCTCAAGTGTTAGAGAAGCCAACTAAGGGCTGTGCTTTCCTTGACCTGCTGCTCACAAACAGGGCAGAATTGATGGTGAATGTAGTAGTGGATGGTAACTTCAGCACCAGCAACCATGAGATGATTGAGTTCAGGATCCTGAGGAAAGGAAGGAAGGAAAGCAGCAGAGTACTGGCCCTGGACTTCAGAAACACAGACTTCAACTCACTCAGGGAACTGATGGGCAGGATCCCCTGGGAGGTCAATCTGAGGGGGAAAGGAGTCCAAGAAAGCTGGTTGTATTTTAAAGAAACCTAACTTAGGGTTGGGAAAGGTCTCAGACACTTGGAAAAGGGCAAATATAGTGCCCGTCTTTAAGAAAGGGAAGAAGCAGGATCTGGGGAACTACAGACCAGTCAGCCTCACCTCAGTCCCTGGAAAAATCATGGAGCAGGTCCTCAGGCAATCCATTTCTAAGCACTTGGAGAAGAAAGTAAGCAGGCACAATCAGCATGGATTCGCCAAGGGCAAGTCATGCCTGATCAACATGATTGCCTTCTATGACGAGATGACTGGCTCTGTGGACATGGGGAAAGCAGTGGATTTAATATACCTTAACTTTAACAAGGCTTTTGATGCAGTCTCCCATTGCCTATTCCACAAGTATTTCATGTGGTATAGGCAGTTGTAGCCCAGTCTCCAAACAGACACAAGACTGAAAAAAACTGGATGAGCCAGGCAGCCTCTCTAGCACTAACCGATCAGGACTCAAATGCAGGATCTCTGTTGTAAAAGCAGAGGTAATAACTTTGAATATATTAGGCTTCAGTCCAAGCCAAATAGTATCCATTGCAGCCTTTAATGCAGTAATTGTCTTGAGGTGCTATGGCATCCTTTTAAGAGTGCCATGGGGTGTCATGTAATAACAGCACTATTAGGTGTTCAAACACCTACCCAGGATTCACAAGATAATTCCAAAGATTTCTGATAAGAATCTGTAGTGTCAAAAAACATTCTGACCTCTTGTTGGATTTGAGCTCTTTGCAAGAGAAGAATTGCTGTATTATTTTTAGTTAAAAAAAAAAAAAGTGAAGATTAAAAAGCTGCCTTTTTCTGAGGGGGTCCTTAATTCTAAAACAGGTTGAGAACTGCTGCTTTAGGAGCACACATTTGTAGCTGTCATTATGTTACACCTGAACTGTTGTGACAAAGGACCCGATCCTGCACACAATGATCCGGGTAAGCACTTCCCTCAAGGACAACCCACAGAGACCAAGCGCTACTCTCAGTAAGGAAGCTTGCATAGGCTCACATCCTCAGATGTAAAACAGGAGGAGGAGGAGGCACTTCTCAAAGGAGCAAACCAGCTGTGAGGCAGGTATGCAGGAGATCTGAAGGAGTTATACACATCTTGACAGTGGAATAAGACCCAAAAGGCTGGAGCAGCCACCATACCAACAGGAAGGGAGCTGGAAGAAAACCATGGTCTCAGCAGACTGTGGCCCTCATGGGAAAACCTTACAGCACCACGTCACAGAGGCAAAAAATATAAATCAGATAAATATCTTTTAGAGATTACAGGAAGAAATGCCAACATCTCTGGTGTGGCTGGGGGCACAGTCAGAAACCATGTCCTCTTTAGGAGCTGGCTGGAGACTGCCACTTACAAAAAGTTCACCTTGAAAGTGTTGCACAGTACATATCATTTTCCAAAAATTGTGTCAATACCGCAGCTCTTGACATATGCTCCAAAACCCACAAAAAAACAAGTTCTAAGGAGCAAACAGGCTCTGCATTTCCAAAGCTGCCATGGAAACCTTCATAAGCTTTACTAATACAACTCAAAACTAAAAGTTCAATAGCCTCTTGAGAAACCACTTAGCTGCCTCCATCCTTATAGATATTTGTTAACATTGACAGGGAGGGAGGCAGGCATTTTCAAGTTGGAGACACAAGGTCTACTGAGCATGCTGGCCATTTTGAAGGACGTTTTCCCTCTAGGACAGGCCTTAGATTCATTTACTTCTCAATGGAAAGTAGAAACTATGCCCCCCTCCCCGCCAACCCTAAATTCTAGAATGAAAGGAGCGGTACCCATACACGCGTGCCACTGTTCCACTAACACCTGCGGGTACACACACAGCCTCTGGATCAAACAAGGAAAGCTCTTCAAAATGGACTGGTCACTAAGTCCATTGCCTAATGGTCTAAGAACTACTACTGCTACCCCAGTGCTAATGGCATTTAAGGGAGATTCTGAGCCCTACGCTGTCACTTCAGGTCACAAGCATTTACCTGTGTCACAACAGAACTGCAACCTTTCACAACAGTGTAGCCTGGAAGGACAGCAGAGCTCATTTGTGATGCTTTAGTTTGGTAAATCCTGCCGCATATCTCTAGGAAGACTTGGCCTGGTTGGAAGACTAGAAGTTTATGGCATGGTTCTTTGGTCTCTTCATCCAGGATCATAGGAGGCCCTCCAACAGCACAGAGGAAAGGCTAAAGATTAAATCAAAAGCTCCAACTTTATACTTGCCTGCATTCGTCACCATCACACACTTCTAAGGCTTGTTAAAGAGAAGCACCTTGCTCTAAAGCAGACGAGGGATAAGAGAGGTAAGTCTATGCATGGTCTCAACCTTAGACTAATTCATTCAGGAAATTCCAGGGCACAAATGAAGACTTCTACTGCTCTCCAATGTTTCTGTGCTGCAAGAAAGGACTACATGTTCCGCAAACTAAACTAACTCAAGAGAAGAGATACAAAGCTGCTCAGGCTGCAGGAGACATTCCAATCCAAAGGACTAAATCCTATTTCCCTCTGAGTGCCTAAGTGGCATGTCCATAGCCGCATAACAACAGTTCTTGGCTCTCATTCAGTCTGGGGTTGCTGTCTCCCCGTGGTGGTGTGCGTGTACTTGCAACGCGTAGAACATAGCAGAAGGATAGCAGTGACCCTCCCACCTTTTAGCCCAGTCATGTCATGCATGATAGGGCTCTTTCCCCAGAAGCAGCACCCCCAGCTTCCAGTAGCCTTCACTCAGACAGGATTAAAAAATGCATCTTGTGTCCCTGGGAAGCTCTCGAACCACCAGGCACCGAGCTAGACACTGCCCTACTGGACAGCACTTTCCCACCCTCCTCTGGAGGCAGCACCTACTGCCCCCTGCATTTGACAGTCATTGGACGGAGAGCACCAGGGAACTTTCTGCCTCATTAGGAACAAAACGTCCAGGCTAGTCACAGTTTTTGTCTAACATTTACAGAGTTGCCTGACCTCCTGTGCATGCCAGAGCAATTTCACCTTCCTGCTGAGCTGT
>NW_005841989.1:2473907-2484468 GCF_000455745.1 Alligator sinensis
GAGGGAACACAGCACCACAAAGCATGCTCAGTAGGCTAACATGAGCCAAGCTGAATCCAAAATTGTGCAAAAGTGCCCAGGACTGCAGGTAGGCAGCTATGCACACACCATGTAGGCAGGTGAAGTGAAATAGCATTTACCCAAAATTGACCTCCTTCTGCTGTCTTTCCTCCTCCACGTTCCCTCCAAGGTTACTGCACAAGTTAGCATTGTTCCATAACTTAAGTTCTTGGACAGTATCTGAGGCTTTGCGAGGTTGCGTCCATCAGAAAGGGGAATGACATGTCTTGTATACCATCAGACCTGTCTACTTACAGGAAATGCTCATAAAACCTTGTTTCTTCCATCAGGACCTCCCAAGCCCTTCGTCCCAACCCATTCAGTGTCAAGGAATGCTACTTAAAAGGTTTTTCCCAGCCTTTCTGCCCTGGAGCCCCAGAAGAGGCAGTCCCAAGCACTGAACTCTACAGCAAGGAGCCTAGAAGCCCTAGGATCCCCCAACCTACAGGCAGTCTGTGTTGTGGGAATGTCCCAGAGCTGTGGGAGCGAGCAGCCCAGGCTCCTGAGCAATCTGCCAGGGAAACTGGGAAGATGCAAAGCAAGGAACCTACCTGCAGCTCATTCACAGTTCATCAAGATGGTGAATTTTAATGAATCAGCATTTTCAAGCAAAAATCTGTTTCGTCAGCATTCCCCACAGCTCTTCTCATGACATTGCTACCACATCCCTCAGCTTCCTGCTCCTTCTACACATGCAGCCTGCCATCTATCCCCTAGCCCCAGTGCCTGTGCTCATGGGACACCTCTACCCCTCTTGCCATTTGCCTTGGGAGTGATCATGGTTTCAAGATATTTTACTAAAGTGCCTGAAGGTTTTTTTCCATGTAGCCTAAAAAACAGGGTGCTCAACACACCCATCTACTTTAACCAGGTCTGCACCTGTCCAGAGTAAAGAGATCCATCCTGAGACAGCTGGTTACTCCTTCCAACACAGAACCAGTTCCCTTCGTACCTGTGATCTACTTTTGCCTGCTCTAGACACTTGTCACCCTTGTACCACCAGTATGGGATGTTTCAGAGAGGAGACTGGATCGGGCACTGCTTCATCTCCTTTCAGACAGATGTTGACTTTGCAGCTTTCTTGCTTGATGTGCCACCCCAAACCCAAATACACTCGATCCCCAAACCGGGGGGGAACTCAACAGTTCATGAATAAATCCAGCCACACAAAACAGCCACAAGTTGTTTGGAGACCTCCCGAACTTCACAGGGAAAAGATCCAGGACCTTGGATAAACAGGGAGGAATTCACGTGGCTGCTGGGAAGTGAAGCCGAACAGCAGTTTGGAAGAGATCTGATAAATAGGGTTGTGCTGCACTAGTGTTTTACAATAAATTCTATTGCACAACATTGCCATAGGAAACAAAATATTACGGGCCTTTTGTTGCATGAGACAGCTCAAAGAGTTCCCAAGAAGCAGGCACCAAATTCATCCCAGCCAGCCCAAGCTAAGGAGCTGTCTTATACCAAGAGCACCTTCCAAGCTCTGTATGCCAATGATGGAGACAAGAGCAGAAAGGAATAAGAGTTGCTGATCCACAAGCAGAAGTGCAGTAGGTGCTAGAAACAGTGGTACTCAGCCTTTTAGGACTCAAAGCCCCTCTCAGAATATACAAGCTCTTAGGTTTCGCTCGTTTGGTTTTTTTATATACGAGCTCTTAGTTTTCGCTCATTATAGAAAAATAACATAGCAGTTCTTCAGTTGCAAAGATTTCAGAAAGCCCTCAACAGGTCACCTATAGAGTCCTGCTTGAAATCTCTAGGTTTATCTTGTGAATCACGCATAGGTGGTTGCATACTGAACAGTGTTAATTTTGCATATCATCCGTAAAAATATGTACTAGGGGATCGATGGCAAGGAGAAAGCCTTGAGGCCAATGGGATGAACATGGTTTGAGGCAATCAGAGCAAAAAGCAGCGGCGAGCAAATGAAACACCACTTGGAAAGCAAGTCATACCGAGCCACTCACCAGAGAAAACAAGAAAAACAAAAATGATTTAAGGGCTGCCTAAACAGAGGGGATTCAGCCGGAAAAAGGGTCTCAAGGTCTCCCACTCAGGACATTGTTTCTGCTTGCAGTTCAGGCAGCCTTTGTAAATACTCACATACCTCCGCATGGAAGCAGCAACTTCAAATGACTCCCAGTGAGAGAAGAGGTTTCAAGAAGGAATGAATCAAAGGAGGGAAACTAAGACACTACTAGGAACAGATGCTGTACTTGTTCCTGGACATACTGTGCCTGTGCTTGCCCCGGAACAGAAATGTCCTGGGATTGATGAGTACACACACTGCCCTTCTAATCAGGGTTAAGTGAGTGCCTTCAACTCTTGTCAACTGAGATGTGCTGTGCAAGGTCCTTCTGAAGTACAGATGCCCATCAAAATTCATCACCATTCTTTGCCCGCTCCATGATGGTATGTGAGCGGTGGTTCTCAGTAGCAGATCTATCACAGATCCCTTTGAGGTTAAGACAGGAGTTAAGCAAGTCTGCGACATTGCTCCAACTCTTCTCGATGTTCCTTACCATGATGCTACATCTAACCATCAACAAACTTCCAGTCAGAGTGAAGCTAAAATACTGAATGGATGGTAAACTGTTTAAATCTCAGCCAACTCCAGGCTAAAACCAAGACCACTCCAAACTTAATCAATAGAGCTCCAGTACGCTGATGATGCACTTGTAGTCTCTGTTCACTTGGAAGCAGAACTTCAGGCAATCATTGACCACTTTACTGAGGCATACAAGAAAATGGGATTCATACTTAATGTTCAGAAGATTTAAGGTCCTCAATCAACAAGCTCTTAATAAACAGTCCCCAGCTCCAGTAATTCAGATTCAAGGTGAGATTCTGGAGAACACCGAGTACTTCCCATACCTCAGAAACCATCTCTCGCAGAAGGCTGACATTAACAAAGAAATCTAACATCGCCTCAAACGTGCAAGTGCAGTTTTCGGAGGTCTCAGGAAACAGGTGTTCAAAGATCACAACATCAGATCCAAAACCAAGCTCATGGTTTAATCAACCAATTGTGATCCCCACATTACTATACAGAGCTGAGACATGGATAACATACAGGAGACACCTCAAGTCATTGGAGAAGTACCATCAACGCTGCCTGCAAAAGATCCTTCAAATCCAGTGGGAAGATAGAAGCACCAACAACAGCATCTTCTCGCAAGCAAACACCATGAGCATCAAGGCAGTGATCATCCAACATCAGCTCTGCTGGGCTGGCCACATCATCCAGACATCTGACTCCAGACTCCCAAAGCAAGTTTTATTCCCCCCAAGCTCAGTCAAGGCATATGCTCAAGAGAAAGGCAGAGACAACACTTCAAGGACATCCTCAAGGCCAACTTGAAAAAAGACAGTGACATCAATTTGTGGGAAACGATCACCCAGGACTGGTCCAAACAAAAGAAGGGTCTGCTGCGAGGATGCCAGTACTTTGAAACCTTATGACAACAACAGGAGATAGAAAAGCAGGAGTGACAGAAACAGTGCGTCACGGACTGAATCAAGAAGCCAGAGCCACCCACCAGGCATGGAAACACATGCCCAAGTTGCAGCAGAGCCTGTGGATCCCAGATCGGCCAACAGCCGTCTTCGTACCCACAGATACAGATAAGACAATCATGGAAGACAATCATCCTTGACCGCGAGGGATTGCTAAAGAGAAAGAAGGAGTGACTGAATACACTGACACTTTTCTACCATTGATTCAATCCAAGATAACTGTTCAGACACACTGTGTAATGTTCCAGGATAGCCTGCTGGTACTTCTTACCCTGTGAACATTTTTAGGATTTATCCCAGGACCATGGACATAGACATATGAACAAATGTACTTTGTCCTGGGATAAAAAAGCTTATCCCAGGAGAAGTGCAACATCTGTTTGTGGCCTACAAGACTGTATACAAACAAGATGCATTCAGACCCATTGCTCAGACCAGAGGGCATAGAAATAGGCCAATTTTAGTCCAGTCAGTCACAACAAAGACACACATTCAAGGCAAGAATGTGCCCTTGTGATCAAGCTTGGTTAGAAATTAAACAAGAAACTGAACCAAGAGACCTTTTCTCATGCAGCAGCTTTTCCATAATAGTGCTGGTACGTCCGTGCCAGGTCCTAGAAGCATTTCTTATTTGGATTATCACTGTCAAAGTGTTACCCCAAATTAAGCAAGGAGTTAGCAGAAGAAGCAACAGTTCAAAGTTTATAATCAACTATTTACTCATTCTTTTAACTCAGAGAAAGTTCTATGCATGTGGTAACATAATCAGATTTACCCTTCAGGCAGAGAAAAAGAGTGAGTTATTGTCTTTTAAACTGGAGCTCAAAAGGCTTTCAGCCACATGCCCTGGGAGCCCTGAGGTGCCTGACTTAAAGCAGAAAAGGTTGCTTGCAGGTTAAAGCCCAAGTGAGAGCAAAGTTGACAAGTCTGCATAATCTCTTTTCTTGAAAGCCTCTATTTGAAAGAGCTCTGGCTGCAGAGATCCCAGAAGAGCTGCCCAGCAGAAAAGAAAGGAAAATCCAGTGGCACTTTTTAAAGTTGGATTTCTGGAAATTCATTAGCTAATCTTTAATGATTTGCTAAGGTAAAAAGAAACGGTGAGTGCCACTCAGTGCGTTCCCAAGGCTATCATCATTTCAGCACGTCCACATATGCATCCATATATAAGACTGGAGTGCCTTTCCAGCAACTAAGAGCATACATAGCCTTCCTGCCTCTGCAAACCTTATTCCATGCACCCAATGCCACCAAAGCTGTCTTTTCAAGACTCTGTTTCTATACCCATCGTTATCCAGAGGAGCTGGCTGGGTTAGTTCCCAGGACCCTGGAGACAGAGCTCTACACATGGGGCAAAAGGAGGAAGTCCTTTTTAGGTGGGAGGAGGAGAGCACAGGACCCGTGTGGATCAGCCACAAAAGAACATAGAGGAACAGTGACCAGCAGGCTCTGCACACCAGCTACCCACCGAGCACCAGTTGAGACAGGGCATGGGCATTTTTAATCACAGTGGTCCCCGATTCAGTGCATGTGGCATCCAGGCAAACTGCATGTTTCACACTATCCCAAGCACAGCCTGGGGCAGCACAGCCTTGACTCCATTTCCACTGAGGAGCTGGTCCCATTCTTACCATGGAAATAAGGAAACATCTGCACAAAGAAATGCCAAGGGAAAACCGAGCTTTGCCCAGCTCAGTTCCTAACTACAAGCCTCTTTCAAATGAAGCACTACCAAGAAGTCTCCCACAGGTAGCAGCAACAATAGGAATCTTATGGCTGCTGGACCCAGGTATTCTTATCACTGCACTGATTAACCATAAGGCACAAAGACAAAGGCCAAGAGTTTTCCAGAGGCACCTGAACGGAGCTCTTCCTGCATCTTTATATAGACGCCCAAATGAGCAAGGTGATTTTTCCAAGATGTTGGCATTACTAGGGAAGTGGGAGTCCCACAAACACTGGCCCAAACACCACCAGATGAAGACAGTCAGAAACCGGACATCCAAGTAACTGCATTGCAAAGTAGGCCTGTGACAGAACGCAGCCAAGACTCCTGAAGCTTTGCTCCAACCACCAGCGAATGCTGCAGTCAACAGAATTTGCATTCAAGCATTTCAAACTGCCTCAGGGTCTGCACATAAAAGCCACAGCACTTAAACACCTGACTCAGAAGCACGTCAGTTTTTTTCCTCAGTTTGTTTTGTATGGGAGCAGGTCCCACCTCACCATGGAAGGCAGTGTGCATGCTTGCCCCTTTCTGCCTGAGTGCAGGTGACCTCCTGTGATGGAGTGTGCTTGAACCCCACGAGGGCAGGCTGACTACAGGGGTGAGTTTGCTGCCCTGAGTGAGGACAGAGAGTGGTTGCATGCAAAGCGCAAGGCTATTGCCACCACCAAACAGGAAGAGGCTTAGCTTCAACTAGAAAACCACAGCCAAACAGCAACTGAGAAGAGAGTGCACTGCACCACGAGCAGCATTCTTGTTCTAGTCCTGGGGCCAGCAATGTTTTTGGACAGAGCACCAAAACACATGCTTCAACCTCGACTTGCAAGAAGTTGGCATGCCAGGGGCAGACAGTGGGGGAGCCACAAGGGGCTCAACTTTTGCTGGGTCAATGCAGCCCCAGCCCCTTCCCCACCATCTGCCTGGAAGGACATGTGCACCCATTGCCAGCAACAAGCCAGGCTGGGACTCCGCAGACCTCAGTGAAGTAGTTTGCAACCTCCTTGCTGCCCACTGAGAGCAGCCATGGCAGACAGCAGAGGCCTGCCCAGAGCCCAGACTGCCTGTGGCAGGCAGCCAGGAGGCTGCAAGCTTCTGCACCAAGGTTTGCAGAGCCCCGGCCCAGTTCCATGCTGGCAGCAGGTGCACATGTGCCTCCGGGCAGATGGTGGGGGAGGTACAAGAGGCCTGGTCCTTGTTGTGGCAGCACAGCCCCAGCCCCAGCCCCTTCCCAACCATCTACCACAAGGCACACATGCTAAGGAAAATGCCATTGCATGCCATGCTCTGGCATGCATGCCAGGGGTTGCCAACCCCTGTTCTAGTCAGATCTCACCACAAAAGATGCTGGGGCTAATCAAAGACAGACCATGGCAGACCGCAGATCTTGCCCACAATCCTACAGGGATCAGTAGGGGACATTGCTATTGCTGCCAACCCCATAGCTCCAGCAGTTGCAGAAAAAGGTCCTCAGGGTAATAAGAAAAGTGTCCTACACTGCCCTGTCCCCACACTGCTAAGGACTGCAAGGGATTGTTGCAGCTCTGGCTGCTCCCAAATGCCAGCATCTCGGGACTCTCTGCTCTCGAACTCATGGTTCCTCCTCATCCCATTCCCTCAGTCCAGAGCCAGGAGTCCGACACCTTTCACCAGGCCTGACTTCCTCACACTCCTACTAAGGGAAAGGGCACTGTGAGCTTGGAGAAGGGCCTGGTCACCCAGAAGGGAGCGTACCCCAGGTCAAACTATTCCCTGAATCACTTGCAGTGGGAGAACCATTATGGAAAGTTTAACACAAAAAGCACTCTGCTAAGGCAGAGCTTCATGTTTGTGTTGGGAGAGGACCCTACTGGGCCTCCCAGAGCCCTGTCAGCTTAAATCTGGACAAGCTTTCCTTTTGGGGTTGCAAGTATCACCAAGCACCCTTAAGAGGCCACTCTGCTTCCCACATCCATTTGTCCCCACACTCACTATGCCTCTCTGCTCCATTCGGTTTACCTCAAACTACAATGTTCATTTTCCATCTGTTCCCAAACCCCTGCCAGGGCCTTCGGTGCACACAGCTGCACCCTCATTAGAGAGCCCAAAAATGGATTGTGAGACCCAGATGAACAACTCAGCTTCACAGAATATCTGGCCACTCCCTCCATGCCCAGCTCCCAGTGGGACTAGCCCCTCCAAATCTAGACTAAACAAAATGTTTGGCAGTGGCCAACTTAACCTCTAGCTTCCAGGGATCCACCACTTTCCCTGGGGGCCCCAGCTCCCAGTCTGGCTGGCCTGTGTGATTCCTCACTGCTCCACCCCACTGGAGTTTTTGTCCCACTTATCTCCCTCTCCTGCCCCGGTAAGCAGTCCATGCTATCCCTGCAGCGCGCTACATGGGGCCACGCCCTGCCCATTCACACCAGGGCAGCCCATGCCATGCTCGCACCAGTGCCCACAGCCCAGCCATTGCTGCTCTGGACCCCCTGCCTCCAGTGGTGGCTCCTGCTCCTGATCTTGCCCCTGCAGCTCTGCACCAGTCTGGGCGAGCAGCTTCAGCTGGGCTCCTGCCCCAGTACACAGGGCTCCAACTCCCAGGAGCTGAAGCTGGAGCCCCAGCACTGGGACAGGAGCCACCTGGCTGAAGCTGCTCGCCAACCCACCCAGAACGATGTGGCACAGCACAGCAAGGACAGAAGCAGCTTCCAGCGAGCTGTTCCCAATGTAGCTGCCGCCAATCAGGTGCTGCTCTGGACCCCCTGCCTCCAGCAGCACCTCCTCCTCCTGCTGCACTTGGAGGGATGCAGTAACATGAGCCCTGTCCAGCCAGCACCTTGCACTTGGCATTCCTCTCCCAGCAGTGCGTGAACATGGCTTAGCTTTGGTGCCCTCCATTCCCCTGAGGGCCAAGGCATAGTTTACTTCTGCTGACCTTGGCTTCCAAGCACCTTGCCTCCTTTCCTGCAGGGGCGGATCTTGGAACAGACCAATGTCTTTTGATCTTGAGTCTTGGCAGCTTGCCCTGTTTTGAAGGTTAGGGCTAAGGATTCCCCCTTCCGAGCTGAAACTGCTTGCCCAGAGTAGCACGGCACAGCGTGGTATGCCGGGGCAAGAACAGAAGCAGGAGCTGTCACTGGAGGCAAGGGGGTGCAGAGCAGAACTAAACTGCAGCTGCACTGACAACAGCCCTGCCAGAAGCGGTGCACTGAGCAGGGCCCAGGCCAGCAGGAACCCGGCACAGGCTGCCCCAGTGCGAGTGGGCAGGGCAGGGCCGGGCCCTATGCAGAGTGCCACAGGGGTAGCCACAGGCCAGATCTAGTTACCCGGTAGGCCGTATTAGAGCCTGCTCCCCCCGTCACCTGCACCAGGACACGTGCATCCAGCCCTCTCCTTTCCCAAGAGCCCTTCCACCCTTGATACTGCTCAGAAGCAGGGTTAAGCAAGTCTTCATCTATTACTCCACACTGCCCCTTCTTCCAGTGTCACAGGGTAGGGGGAAATAGTCCTTCCTTTTCCCTTGGCAAGCTCACATCAAGCTTGTATCTGCCACCAAGCCCCTCCCCAACATCTCTCTCACACTTGCACAGGCAGGCATGCACGCGCACGCACACACACACACACACACAGCTGCACTGCTCCCTGCTTTCATTCCTACCCAATTTCCTGAATATCTTAATCCTCCAGTGCCTACAAGAGTAATTAGCAAGCTTTTCCCTGCTTCTTCCAACCCATTAGTCCTGTGTCAATTAGGCTCCCCAGGCCTAATTGACATTTTCCTCTGGATTTTGTACAGCACTGAGCACCATACCCCGGCTCACAGAAAGGATGGTGAAAATATAATGAGACCAATGATGCCCCCTGCAGGTCAGATGCTTCACTCAGTGACCTGCAGAGCCCTTTCTTACCCCTTGCTCCCAGTCCATCAGACAGTTTTGGAGCCATTTTACAGAGCACTTCCTTGACAATGAAGTACAAGTGATGATTTAAGGATGGATAGGCTGTGTCAGCCAGCTTAGGAGGAGAAGAACCAAAGAACTCTGCAAGATCTGTCTGTGTCCAGCAGCCTCAATGATAAAAGCTCCTCTTTTATACTCATTCCAGTCAAATCCCAGCTATTTTCTCCCATAAGGAACTTTAGAATTGAGTAAGAAAACCTAAAGCATGGCAAGCTTCTGCAAGACCAGGCTGTATTTGATCTATAATCAAGGCCTTGTGTAGATGTCCTCTACAGCGGTGCAACTGTGCCAGCCATAGCAGGGGAGCCAGCCATTCTCCCCAGGAGAGCAGCAACTTGGACTGTGGTCCTGACAGCCCAAATGAGTGGACATTCCTGGGCTGTCCCAGAAGATGCACAAGCCTGTGGCAGGACGCCAGGCTTGCTCCATACTGAAGATAAATCACTCCCCATGAGGGCAGCCTGCACCACAGCATGCCGTTTTTAATTTAATTGAGGAACTCCAAGTAAACAAAACCAGAGCACTGCCTAGCAAGGCCTAGGGAATGGATGGCTCCAACTTCACAAATGAGCCGCTGCCTTCCCTTTCCTGTTCCTCACCTCACTTTGCCACCTCCCTCACGAGTCCAATCCTGCTGCTGCACGGAGGACCGGCGAAGTCCTGCTGGGATTCAGGACACCCTGGTTCCATGCCCAGCTGGTGATGTCCTGCTGCTGCTTCGCACCAGTCCTTCCTCCTTTCTGTGCCTCACGTGCCCCACAAGCACAGTGATACTTGGCAAAGCACTTGGAAATCCTCGGGTAGAAGGTGCTGCAGAAGCACAGAACTTATCAGCTAAGGCGATGTCTCAGGAGCTACAGTTGAAGGATGAAACAAGGGATGGGCTGAGATCACCTAGATCTGTCCTATTTTGTGTTCGTTCCATGTTTTCAATACGCACCTAGCACACATGGACCAGGGCGTCTGAAATACTCCAAAGCAACATGCATTAGACCCAGTCTCTCAAACGTCAGCAGGCTGCTCCGCTCAGCTGCACGGCTGCAAGGATCGGTGCTGTCACGAGGCTACAACACACGCGGGGTGCTCATCTAGAAGCGCGCCCGACTGCTAGGGGTGCGAATGAGCCCACTCGGACACTTCACAAACTTTCTGGAGGATACGAGCGCTGGGCCCTGTGCACCCCTCTGGACAAGCCCAGCCCACGGGCCGCTCTGGGGACTCTCTCCTTCCGCACGTATGGCTCAAGATGTCCAGCGGCTCCTACTGCTCCCGCCCGTCGCGCAGCCTTTCCCTCCCAGCCCCGCATGCAGGTCAGCTCCTC
>NW_005841989.1:2485250-2500836 GCF_000455745.1 Alligator sinensis
GGCGTCTCCCCCGCGCACCTCTCGCCGAGCAGTGGCGGGTGCTCCCCGCAGGCCTCGGCTCGGGCAGCTTGCGCTCCGCCGCAGCCCCGAGCCGGCTGTCTGCTTCTCCGGCCGGTGCCGAGAGCCGGGCCAGACCGCACACTGCAGCCGGGCACGAAGAGATTCCCGCCGTTCTCACCTGCTCCGTTCCTCAGTGTCTAACCTTGCAGCTGCTGGCTTTGCCCTTGAATCTTCCTTATCCTGTTGCTCGCGGATTTTCCCCTCTTCCTTGCTTGTGCAGCTTCCTTCAGCAAGGGCTCCCCTACTCCTCTTGGCCTGGATCGCGGTGCCTTCCTGCCTGTTTAATCATAACATCCTCCCTCACCAAATTCTAACACCCCCCCTCACCAAATCCCTGCTGAAGCCAGTACATTTTGCTCGTCCCGTGGCCATAGCGTCTCACATCCCATCCCAGCGGCCCATGCTTTCCTGCTTTGCCCTTGTGCCCTGCCCCTTCCACTGAGCGGCCTCCCAAGGACCACGCACCACCTGGACATGGACACTCGCTCAGATTCTGACTTATGCTCAGGCAGGGTGTAACTTTGACAGCCAAGGGCAGTGTTAAATATGAAAAGAGTCTTTCCTTATGGATCAACCTAGCTATTGGTGATGGACACTCTGAGAAGTCAAACCCCTCCAAGTCCTCTCCAGTCTCTGCCCATGTTGTTATGGGTCTCATGACTGGATTTCATCACCAAAGCTTTTCAGTGCAGCTTAGTAGTTACCCCTGCTCTGCTTCATCGCCCGGAAGTGGAGACTATTCCAGCAGAGTCCTGTTCTCTTAAACCAGGCATGCTAAACCCATGGGCCAAATCCAGCCCACTGACTCGTGGCATCCAGCCCAGATCAGGAAATTTGGTGGTGGAGGAGCAGTGGTAATTGATACTGCTGCCCCTCCCCTGCCACCAAATTCCCAAGCCCCATATGGTCAGGTCCAGGCCAGGCCCCCTCCTGCCATGCATTTGGGTCAGGCACCACCCCACGTGCCAGATTGGGGCCACAGAAGGACTGGGCACTGCCCATCTGGCCCATGGGGCAAAAAGATTGAGCACCACCATCTTAGATGATTCCCACCCGAGATTAAAGGGCTTGCCTACTTCATTACAAACACTGACACAGCTTTCATGACAGAGCTCCTTGTGTGCCTTCATAATATTTTTTTCACTTTGATTTTTATAAATTACATATTTTTTCAAAGTGCCCATTTAGCACTTTGCAGGCCCTTGACAGTCCTTAAAAACATATATTCAATAAATAATGTCATCAAAGCACTTTGGGATCAGCAGTTTCAAGCCCATTTTTCATCACCTGGATGTTTCGGCTAAAGCGACTGGTGGTGACACCAACACCAATGTTGACTATGTAAAATATTAGCCACCCTGCTTGGGCCATCCACCGGTCTCTCAAAGCCGTTAGGCCATGCTGTGCAGAATCAAGAAGTGAACGCTCCATGCATGTACATGTCATTCCCATGGTCAAGGTTTGCTTCATGTAGGCCTGAAAGTAGGATGAATAAATGAAAGAAAGCTCAGATTCTAAGACATCCATTTGATAGATATATCCAGTGACAATGTATCCATCAGCCACCATGACGCTGAAATGGTTATAACTGATGGTGTTAATAAAACAAAAATGATCGTATCAATATTGTAATAGTAACTGTTGCCAAATACTTTGCTACAGTCCAGAACTGAGTCATTTCTGTGCTCTCAGAAAGAGTGATTGCTCCTAGAGGGATCTAAAGAAAAGTTAGCCTCAGTAACAACAACCAGAAAATCTCAAAGGGATCATTTCAGAAAAGCTCGTGACTTGTAAGCTAATTACCAGAATTATGTGGCTATGTCTGGAAAATTCATTTGCTCAAAGAGTAAGTGCTGTGCATCCAGGGACGATACGCTACACCAATATTCAGTTTGGGAGGCAGTGATTCCTGGTTGACAAAGTACTGAACTGGTTATCAAGCCTGAACTATATTTCCAATTCTGCCACTGGCCAACTGCATTACCTTGATAAATCTGTATCCTGCTCTGTGCCCTCAGCTTCCATCTCTGTAAAATGGAACATAAAACAGAGAAGTTGACCAGGGAAAACTGTGATAGCTTCAGCGGCACATCCGACTGGAGTACTCACAGCCTGCCAGTTTCAGTAACAAGTGGCACACCAAGGGGTGATTAGACCAGAATTGCATCCAGCTGCCACTCACCCAGACTGCCAGGTCCCCAGTTATAGCTGGACCAGCTGTTTGAGTTCAAGCACCTGGAGCTGTGGCAAGGCATTTTCCAAGCTCTGCTGCTGTCTCCCCTCCCCCAGCCCCCACTGCAGGAATACTAAGATAGAATCATTCCTGCAAAGCACACATTTCTTCTCTGCTCTGAGTGCAAATCATGACCTAAATTTAACTGATGAGCTGGTCTGACCCTAACACAATACTATTTTTACATACTGTTAGCAATACTATTTTTGCAGTTTTCCAATGCTCACTCTGTTGTGAGATCACACCCAAAAGGGAATAGAAAGGACAAGTTTTGCTTGACATACTGTTTCTAAGAGAAGGCCTCCATCTGTCTTCTTTTGAGCTCTCTCACGCTTCCCCTGTAAAACAAGTTCTGTGTCAATTCACTGCATTGCACCCTCACAGCACCTCCATTCAGCCTGCAACATGTTCAAGCTATCTCGCTGGGAGTTGGCTTCCAGAGCGAGTAGCAGGTGGAAGTGTGTGCTCTTACCCAGGGACTGTCACCCCATAGAGCTGCAGAAGCTGCTATGTGACAGGCTGGTACCTCAAGAGGAAGAGCCTGGATTCATGTGATAAGTTTGGGAATTGATGTTCTGAGGCAAGGCAGCAGTGCCCTGAGTGTTTTACAAGACCTTCCTCACTGAGCAGCAAATACCCCACACTGTAGGAAACCCCCAGCAGGAGCCGAAATACCCTGACATGCGGAAGAGAGAATGTTACCCCATTGTAGTTCAAAATTGTTGGGTCCATCAGTCTCAGTTTTCCCTGGTAATCTATAGGCTGAGGGTCAGACGCAGCAGCAGCCCCAAGTCCTGTGATGGGACCCCAGCTTTTCCCCAAGTCTTTTGTACCAGAGACTCCAAGACAGCAGCCTAGGGCAGTCACATGCCACACTTTGCAAAGACTCCTCTAAAGGCTAGGATTCCCCCAGCAATATTTTGGGCTGGTGCAGTGGCAAGGGTCAGTGCCCAAGGCTTGGGATGGGAGAGAGTCCATCAGGCTGCAGTGTCTTCTTGGGGAAGGTGTTCTCTCTCTGTCTGGAAATGTAGGACCACTTGGTTTCTGTAGAGGCAGACCCTGACTGAAGGGGACCCTCAGGGCAGTGCAGGGCAGTCCGGCCCCTCACATGGTCATCTCAATCTCTGTTGTGCACATTGTGCAGGAGAGAAGCAGATTAAGGTACAGGTCATAACAGGGAAAACAGTGCTGCCCTCATGGAGAGAGGAGAAACCCCATGGGCTAGGGACAGACATTCAAAAAGCCTGAGCCTGAATTGATTCAATCTTTGCAGGTTAGTCTAACCTGGCTAGGCTAAATCACTTTATCACTGCACAGACATCCCAAACAGTGGCTCAGGTTAGAAGCCAGGGGGTGCTAGACCAGCCTTCCCTCCCCTTCCACATGGCTGAAATGAGGGGGCCTGGCAAGGCCCAGATAGGATTAGGGAGGGACTCCCCCTCTCCTTGATGATAACAGAGCATTTATCAGCTCATTATCAGCATTTATCACCCCATCAGAAAACAAACAACCTCTCTCATTAGTTCAAGCTCTTCTTAAACAAAGAAGGAATGGAGGGACATTACCAGCTGAGCTGTTGATTAGCTCCAAAGAGCCCTAAATTGACATTGCTGTCTGCCACAGCACAGATGGTAGCCAGCATGTGGTCTGCTAGCTAATGCTGAGGTGTCTGTGCAAGGCAGAGGGGACAGGGATCCCTGCTTAGCAGGGAGTGGGGAGGGGAGGTGGAAGCCAGGCAGACCCTGCTCTGCCTGCAAATCTCTGCCGGAGCTGCAGCCAGGGAGCAGAGGGGAGGGGCCAGCCCTGCTGATAGAGAGCCCCACCCAGCCCAGAGAGCATGTGGGATCCTGGGGGAGTCTGATTTAACTTTAAACCAGCAAGGGGTCTGGGACAGACATTGCATAAACCAGTTTGACCCAAAGCAGTTAAGTCTGATACTACATTTAACCAGGTTTCTCTCAAACTGGTTTCAGCCACTTTCAAACTGGGTGATGTGCACTGAACGTCTGTTCTGTTAGAGGTTTAAACCAGTTTCTGATCACTTCAACTGATTTATGTGTAATGTCTATCCCTAGCTATGGTATAATGAATACCCAGCTGCCCAGGGAGTTCAACCTTCAGGCCAGAGGCCCCAAGTCTTCCCAGGGGAGCATGGCCTGTCTCTACCTGCAACAGGATAAAAGCCAGTGAAAACAGGCCAAAGAGACACAGTGCTGCAGGCTGTGCAGGATCCCTGTTAAAGTTTAGAGCAGCTTCCACCATGGTGCTTCTGAAGTAAACCTCTATGAAACTCACTTGATGGGCGATGACTGCAGAAAGGCTCAAGCTTGTAGATCTGAGAGCTGAGGACAGCTCCTCGGTGGGAGTTTAGCCCAATGATACTCTGTCCTGCACAAGGTCCTTGAGTGGTGCTGCCTGTTTCAACGCCCAGTGGAGATGGATGGATACCAGGTGAGGCCTCCTGCAGTTGTGTGTGTATCCCAATCTGGGGGTTCCTTTTCTGAGAAATGCTGCATGACTTAGACTCAGATTAAGGAAACAACAAAGCAAGAGACAACCAAGGTAAATACTACCTACGAGAGACAGCAGAGCTGTGTGTGTGCATCTGTGTGTGCCTACATTTGTGTGTGTACACATGCTCCAGAATAGTCTGCACCTAACACAAAATGCCCGTCAGACTCTCCTCAGAAAAGTCTTTGGAGATTTAAAAGTGTCAGGCACAGAAAAGAGCCTCGGCACTGCAAGACTGGAAGTGGCTGGGACGCTCAGTGGGTGGTCCCAGGAGAGAGGACCCTTTCCCATTCAATACTCCCATGACCAGAGACAGATGTTTCTGCTCAGAAACATTAACCTGATGGTGAGCTCCCTTCAGTTGTTAATCTTTCCATCCAACAGTATGGCAACATGGAGGATGCTTTTAAAGACAGGGCTGTATTGTGTATATGACTTAACAGAAGCCATAGACAGCAAGTAAGCCAGGCCCAGCCCTACCACACACCTCCATCCCACCCTGCAGCTCACCGCCCTGCCAGGTTTATGCTTCCAGCAACAAAGATCACAGGTCACACCGAGTTATGTTCTTCCAGGCTTGAGCACTCATGGCAAGGGCTGCAGTATCACTCCTTAGAGCAACAGAAGCAGCTCTTCTCGAAACTCTGCTTTACAAAGGCTCCACTCACTGAAGCCACCATCTCTTTCATCTGGAGGTTGCTCCACCACTAACCATGGTGCTTCTGTGAAGTATGTTCCTTTCTGTCCAACTTCTGCCATGCCTAGTGCTGTATCCAAGCTCCTTACTCGCCATGTTTATACCACATGCACCCATGTGGCACAGGGGCTTATTTTGTGGGAAATGAAGCAATGGGGAGGAATCTGCCATGGAGATTTTACAGACTGTAACAAGCCAACTGCCCTTGATTATTTCCTAATTACCATCAAGCTGCAAACAGCAGTGCTGGGCCCTCACCCCAGCAGGGAGCTGGGACTTGACTAGAATATCTAGATCTAAATTCAGTCACTTGGTTCCTCCCCACCACAATGTTTGTGGTATCTGAAAATAATAACAGCATTCAATAACATTCCAGTGAAAATAATTCATCACAAATGTCTTTTCCCATACAAGAGGACTGTGCTCACAGAACATTACATTTGCAAAGTTATGCAATTAAAAGAGTTTCAAGGTCCCTGTAACCTTAATGCTACCCCAGAGGTGTCTACATTGCTAGACCATTTTTAATTACTCAAGCACGGACCAGTATTCAGGCTGAGGGCAAGCTCACAACCTGCACAGTTGGGACACCATCAGCACAGTTAAACCCAGAATGAAAATGTTGAACTTATACCCACTGTAAAAATACAAAGCTACCTTCATGGCCTCCCCAGAAGCAGCCCCATTTTTTCCATGTGGAAATCTGCTTCCATAGCCAGCAATGACTCCAGTGGCAGCAGCAGCTTCCAACTAGCTAGCAGACCCTGCCTTCTCCATGCCCCAGCTCTGGGAATGGGCCAGGATCCCGAGCCCATTCCCACAACCACAGCTCCATGTGCAGCCCCCAATTATTCAAGGCTAGTACGGAGGATATATTGCCACTGTTTTGTATTCCTATGGAAGCAGAGCTTTGCAGTTTCATTTGGATGCAGCAGTTCTCTGTAATCTGTTGCAGAGATAAGTCATATCATATCCTTTACGTACCTCCCAACAGTGCTTGGAGGTTTAAGCAAGCCATTTTGGTAAAGTTCTGTATAGATTCTTAGTGCAAACAGAGTTGGATCTGGCAATTAAAGTCTTACCAGTTTCTCTGATTCTCACTGGAAGCAGGAAACGTGAGCTCTGGAAACAGCCATTTGCCTGTGGAATTGACATCTGAGACCAGGGACCCAACACGCTTTTGAAGGGGAGCCAGCTCTCAGCAAAACAACAAAATGCATCCTTGTTCTTGACCTCAGCACATAAATTCAGGGCAGAGGAGAAGAGTAAAAGAAATCACGGGCAGGGAAGGCAGTGGAGAAAGTCCTTGCTTCTAGCAGGATTTGCTGGAAATCTACATGGATATTGGCAGATATGAATCTCTGAGGACACTGAAAAAGCCACCAATCTCCAAATGAAGACAAAAGCAGTGAGTGCAGCCTATAATTAAGGCTCAGCAGATCAAGAGATCCTCATTCATCTTATCCACTAATGTTAATTCTTGGTCAGGTATCTTGCCCTTTTTCTTGGAATAACTGGACTTGACAGTATGCTGTAATGCAACCTAACTGTGTTGATGCAAGCAGCAAAGGTCTAGCAATGTATTAGATAATACTTTTCCCAGAAACTGAAGGTATTACTGCAAGCAAAATTTGGCCCTTTTAATTTTGAGGGGTAAGATGCCAGCTGAGGACCACAAATGTGGTGCTTCATGTGCAGTGCCATAGCAAGACGGGGGCAAGCGGGGTGACTACCCTGGGCACCAAAGTGAAGGGGTGCCAACAGGTGCTGCCCAGCCAGGGCAGGGCACAGGATGGAGCCACGAGCAGCTCGTTTCAGGGGGGGCAGGGATGGGGGAAGGGTAGCTTCCGCCACTGTACGCACTCCTGGGCAAGCATGGGGGGGGGGTACGTGCCCCCCAGATCTGTGCACAAGGCAAGGGTGGGCTGCCGCTGCAGGCATTGCCCCGGGCACCAAACTTCATTGCTAGGGCACTGTTCATATGTGCTAAAAAGTCACTCACAATGTGCATGACCTTTCAGAAACAGGACATGTCCCCTGTTCCCAAGAGCACACAAGCTGAGGACAGATCTTTGGAAGACCCAAGAGGAAGAAAATGCCACAGGATGCTTTCTAGTTGCATGCTGTGGCATTCAATACAGCTCTACTCCAGAAAATGATTTTAGAATGGCATTACTGGGCTCACCTGCTCTAGGGGAACTTTGCTTATACCTTAATGCTGGAGGATTTACAGCCTTTCCAAAACCTATCACTCTGGGTGTTCTCATTAGCCACAAGAATGCCCAGTGCTCCCTAAACCTGCTAAGCCATTTTGCTCCCACATTCTCTGTAGCATGGAGTTGCACAGATGTTATGGGAAAGAGCATTTCCTTGTGCCTGTTTGCTGCTTTAGGAGGCTACACAGTAGGTTAACCTGTGGTGACCCACAAAAGAGATGTAATTGCACTACACTTGAGTAGTGTAGAGGCAGAAGAGGTGTTCAATAGCAAAAAAAGGCTTCTCAATATTGGGAGCCATGTGTCCTGAATTCTCAGAGCTGGGGGATGTGCTGCTTCAAACAGTAGAAATTAATCTCTCTTGGAACATCAGGGACTTAAGCAAGGACTGTGTTAAGATCACTTGGTTTACCTTTGTATTCATTGCCTGCTGAGCTCTCCCTCATTCTGCATTGATTGTTTCTGAATGCTATTGCCCAGGGGCCCATTGTGAACCAATCAGTGCTGGAGAGGACATTACCCAAGTGCTGTCTGACAGCCTTCCTTTAATATCCTCAGAGGATGCTTCTCCACATGATTTATGCTGCACTTGTCCTGAAATCAAAATGCATTGCAACCAGCTCAGCCACAGAGGTCAGCCCAGGGCACCTTGGTTATGCCCAGGTGAGTGGTGGGGGTATGACCAGTCAAGAGGCTGCTTTTCAGAATGACTAAATAATTATGGTTTTGATGAAAGCCAGTGCAGCTTTGATCCTGAACTGAAGATTTTTGCTTCTTGTACCACAGGTATAACCTACCCTGCTAGTTAGGTTTTACCCCTCCCAGCAGCACCTTGCCATGATATCTGAGATCCTGGATAGCACCATTTATCCTAAAATCCCTCCCTCCACACATTTTGCAAGATGCATCTGGCCATTGTTGGCCAATACAACCAGCTCTGGGCTGGTAAGCAGATCATCCACCCCAGACTTTGGGGAAGGCTGCTGCAGGCAGCACCCCTGCTTTCAGGATCTCTCAGGTTGATTTTCCAGTGTTTTTCACTTGTGTGTGTGCATGCACACCTTTACACACACCGTTTCAGCTTCTCACTTTTCAGCACGGGCAACCTCCCCACCCCTTTTCACCCAGTGGGCTTTGCATGTGCTAGTTTCAGATGTCGGGAATGAATCAGCAAAGTGCTTTTTAGGACAGATAGGACCATGGGCAACTTTGTTTTGTTGCCGCTGCTTCTGACACCACTGTCCTCTCTTCATCTGAGCTCCTGGGACAGAACTGGTGCAACCAATCCTTTTTTCAAGGACCCCAGTGAACACACCAATGCCCAGGGATGCTGCCAGTGCAGACAAAGCTACCGTGTCCATGAATTACCTCCAGCTACAGAGGAGAAAGGAAAGAACAAATCTCTGCTGTCTGCTACAGCTTCCCTCAGAGAACAGCTGCATGAAGAGCTAGCAATGAGAGAGAATTTCTTCAAAGGCTAAAATTTTTTTGTCTGCCAAAAAAAAAGAACTGGCCAGTCTATGTGTAACAGTGCCATCAAATGGCTCCTGCTGTGACTGTCTGCATTGTATTTGCAAGGTCTTATTCTAAAGACATGTGTAACAATACACAGATAGGTAGATAGACAGAAGTATAAATGTGACCAGGAGGTCTGGGAGCCTCTAAGGAGCACAGTCCTGGAAGCCCAAGAAGAAGCCATCTCAACATGATGGAAGGACAAGGGCAAGAAACCAATATGGCTGCACAAGGAGCTTCTAAGATGCCTCAAATGCAAAAGGAAAGCATAAGTGTATCACATCTGTTCTCCACCTTCTACACTGGCTTCCCTGTGAATTTTGAATCAAGTTTGAGGTATTAGTCCTCCTTTACAGGGTACTGAAAGGCCAAGGGTGAGGGTATCTAAAAGTCTGTCTTTCACAACTTTGCTCTCTAGTCCAGTGGACCTGTCTATGACAAGAATAAAACTCACCTGTGTGAGAGACAGGACTCTCTTTGAATCCAGCCAGGACTGTGGAACGACCTCCCCCAGGAATGGAGGACCACCACAAACTTCCTCTCTAAAGGTAAGGCACATTTGGAGAACAGATGTGATACACTCATGGTAGGCCAAGTTTGTGAAGAAGTGTTGCAACGTTCTGTACTAGTGCCCAAGTCATTGTTCTCAAGGACTCAAGAGTCTCCTGGCCAACCAGAAATATGGTAAGAACAGGTGAGATGTGAGCAATGGGGTCCCCAAGGGCTCAGTCCTCGGGCCCGCACTGTTTAACATCTTCATCAGTGACTTGGACGAGGGTGTGGAAAGTCCGCTGTCCAAGTTTGCTGATGACACTAAGATATGGGGCGAGGTGGACACACTTGAAGGGAGAGAGAGGCTGCAACTAGATTTAGACAGACTACAGAAGTGGGCAGACAAGAATAGGATGGGGTTCAACGTAGACAAATGCAGGGTGCTGCACCTTGGGAGAAGGAATCTACAGCATACATACAGGCTGGGGAGTTCCCTTCTTGAAAGTACAGAGGCGGAAAGGGTTCTTGGAGTCATTTTTTGCTCCAAGGTGAACATGAGCCACCAATGCCAGACCGCAGCCAGCAAGACCAGCCGTACCTTGTCATGCATCCAAAGATGCATCTCAAGCTGGTCCAGAGAGGTGATGCTCCCCCTCTATGCGACTCTGGTCAGGCTGCAGGTGGAGTACTGCAACCAGTACTGGGCACCGCACTTTGAAAAGGATGTGGCCAGCCTGGAGAGGGTTTGGAGGAGGGCCACATCTTAGTGAGAGGTCAGCAGGACAGGCCCTACAAGGAGAGACTGAGGGACCTGAACCTGTTCAGCCTCAGCAAGAGGAGGCTGAGGGGGGACCTGGTGGCTGCCTACAAACTCATCAGGGGAGATCAACAGCAAATAGGCAGAGCCCTTTTCTCCCCAGCACCACTGGGGAGAAACAAGGAGGAACTGAGGAGGAACAATGGTAATAAGCTGAATAGGTTTAGGTTAGAGATCAGGAGGCAATATTTTACAGTTAGGGCGGCCAAAATCTGGAACCAACTTCCCAGGGAAGTGGTCCTCGCCCCTACCTTGGGCAAATTCAAGAGGAGGTTGGACGATCACCTGTCTGGGGTCTTGTGAACCCAGTATTCATTCCCCGCTGTGGCAGGGGGTCAGGCCAGATGATCTGTTCAGGTCCCTCCTGACCCTAGCTACTATGAAACTATGAAATGGCTGAAAGATGTATTTGTGGATGCTGGTATGTGAGAGCTGGGAGCTCGTTAGGAATCCCCAAGCACCCTTATGTGTCAGACTGAACAGATTCTAGGTGGATACCTTCATCAAGGACACTACACCAAGGCTGCAAAACCTTCAGTCAGCTGTTCTTCATCTGTAAGATGAATTTGTCAAAGCACTGGGACGTCTTGATGGTAGGGGAGTGGTTGTTTGTGATTAAGGGTAAATAGCACTGTGTCGTCTGCCGACTGCTGATGTTTGAGTTCACCTACTGGCTGCATTCAGATGTTGAACAGGACCAGAAAGAGAATCGGTCCTTCTGGGACTTTGCTGGTAAAGAGTATAGTCGTGGATGTGTGGTATTCCATCCGCACATACTGGGCAGGTCCCACTAGGAAGGTCTAAACTTATTTTAGCACGTTGCCTTCAGCCTCTGCTCCCCCACCAGGTAAGAGAACAGCATCTGTAGCAGAAAGGTCCAGAAAGGTCAGCTGTAAAAGTCCATTGGTTCTTTTCCAGCCTCTCAAAAACAGGTGAGTTAAAGTTGCTCAGCTGTCACCTAAAATACTCTTTGGGGGAAACCAAGCATAGAAAATACCAGCCAAAAAGGAGAATTTCTATGAAAGCAGGGAGGTATAAAGACTGCCTGGAAGTAACTTTGCTACATAAATAGTATTGGAAGGCACTATAATTACCTTTAGTAACACTAATAGATGACGCATTTTAAAATCCCATTGTCATAATAGACTGTGGCACATAATTTAGAAATCTTATACAGAGATTATCTTTAAATAGAAAATACACATTTTTGAAACATTTGCTGTATTAGCTGAACGCCACAAGCATTCTCTTTGTGGTTAGTCATTTCTAATGAATGTGCACTACCCTAATATTTAATTTACAAAGCATAAAAGAGAAGAATTGCCAGTTAGATTAATTCAGGGTGATCTGTGAAAAGTAATTTAAAAAAGAAGGAAAAAAAATTCTAGGATGTTTGAAAAATGAATTAATAACAGGGACCATATCATTAGTTTTAAAGGTATTTGTTCCAGCCTTCTGAGGAGAGTTCAAGTTAATAAAACTGGTTAAAAATTAAAATGTTCAGTCTGACTGTAGTGAGTAACAGCATCATTTTTCCCAAGAAATGATCTTTGCCAGTTTCAGAATGGCCACCCTGATGGAGGACCGCCCAGGGCTAAAGGATAGAAATTGCATTTTGTTTCAGTGGTGCCTGAACTCTGAAATATAGAAACCTGGCAATCGGGCCAGTGAGTGTATGTGCTGGATAAATGCATGTTCCTGGATCTCCTCAGGACTTTGGCACTTCTGCTATATAAAGCACCTTGTATAATGAGCAAAACAAAAAGCTAATGTTCCTCCCTTCGCTGTCCCCTTCAGCAGTGGATAGCCACAGTTACCCTGCTGTTGTGGTCAGATCCAGGGCTTGCCACTTCCCATAAAAAACTCCTGTGTAACGACGCTGTGCACCATTGAACAGCTGCAGTGTCCTGCCTTGAAGCTGGGTCCATTTACAGTCATTTCATGCATGGCTAAAAGGGTTTGAAAGCCATCAACATGCTGTTTAAATGGAAGACATTTAAAGGGGCATAGCAGAAACCTAGATCAGATCACTCTGGTGTTCTCTGGTTTCCATCTGTCTCTCTGCAGGGAGCTTGATGCAGCTTTGGAGGTTCCCTTCTTCCCAGCTGGCTACAGTGCCAAAGCCCCTTGGGGTCATCACCAGGCCCCCAAGCACATGAGTGTTGGACACAGCACATGAGTGCTGTGTCCAACTCAAATTTCTGGAGGCGTTTCAGAGTGGCTGATTCAAATCACTAACCTAGGAACGGGGCCAGGATGCTCTCGAGCCAACACCTTGGTTCTTTTTAACCACCCTGTGGGGTCTTTAATAATTCTAAGCTGTCATGCACTTCTGCCAGTTCCTAGCCTCAGGCTGGGGACTGAGCATCCATTTGGATGATGACATCATTTGAGGACACCATCAGTCCCATTATGTAAGCCCCCGTACACATTACTGAAAGGTTGTAATAACTTTCAGGAAGTGAGTTCTGAATCCAAAGACAGTCAGAGGCCACATTAAAAGCCAGTAAGGAGCCAGGCACCCCTCGTTCGCATTCAACAGGAGGAACAATGAAGTATTTCATGTGGTAAAAACAGCTGGCCCATAGGGCTATATTGCTCAATTTGCTAGCAGTTGAGTTGTGTGGACCACATGGTTTTCTTGGTTGCAAATGCATGGGGGAAGACATCGATCACAGGTTGTGTGTGTTGGTGGCAGAAAACCAGGGGGAGTTGCTGGGATGGTAAACCTGAATAAAATAGAGACAGGCCTTCCAGGGCACAGAGCTCCCTGAAGGGGTGGCAGACCTGGATATTTGTGAGCAAGAGAATGCAGCCTGCTGGTGCTTGTTTCCACAGGGAAATGGGACTTCGTGTCTGTTCTTCAACAAAGGGAAGCAAATAGACAGGGAGCTTGCTTAGGGGATTTGCCCAAGGAGGGAGTCAGGGAGCAGGAGACTGTGCATGTGCAAGTATGGGCAAGGGCCCTGGTGGGGGTGTCTGGCATGCAAGTTCTTGTGGTGTGTCTCCCCCTCTCACCTCCCCACACACACACTTTTTTTTCCTCCTTACAGCATAAGTGTTCTCCAGGGGAAAAAAAGGAGGGACAAATGGAGTCTGGGTTAGATGCTGTGACCTGCACGGGAAGTGCCATATTTGTGTTCCTCCCAGAGGGTCAAGAACACTTCATATGCACTAAGTGTAAACTGGTGTGTGCCCTGGAGGAGAGGATTCAAAGACTGGAAGCACATGTATCCATGCTGCATTGCATCCAGGACCATGAAGATTACTTGGACAAGAGTTATGAGAAACTGGTACTGGGGATATCAAAGGGCAATGAGAAGTGGCAGCATGTGACTACTTAAAGGAGGAGGTCCCCCAGAATTGAAGAGTAGCTGATTGAATTTGGCAACTGCTTTCAAGCACTTTGTGGTAGAACTACTAAGGAAAAGACAGAGGAGAGGACATCTGCAGGCATGAGGTAGAGGAGGCCGCAGCCTAGAGAGCAGGAAGTGCAAGGTCCCAAGGATGGGGACTCCAGGACCACTGCACCAAGAAGGAAGAGAAGAGTACTGGTGGTTGGTAAGCCACTTCTGCAGGGGACAGGCACCAATCTGTCATCCAGATTTGGGGGCCCCAGAGGTGTGCTGCCTGCCTGGGGCCCAAATTCAGGATGTCACAGAGAGATTGCCAAAGTTCATCTATCCTTTGGACCACTATCCTTTCCAACTTGTCCATACAGGCACCAACGATACTGCCAGGAATGACACTGAGCAGATCAGAGGTAACTACGAGGCTCCTGGCAGGAGGATTAAGGAGCCTGAAGCACATAACACCAGCAGAGTCTCCCTATGCCTGACAAAGGGTGTTTGTGCCTGAAAGCTTGCAAAAAACTTTTCCCCAACTACTTAGTTGGTTTAATAAAAGATATCACATCTATCCAAAGAACCTTGCCTGCTAACACGGAGGGCTACAGTCTGTTTCAGGACAGGGTTAGGAGAAAAGGTGGTGGTGTTGCCCTGTATGTCAAAAGCACATACACTTGTTCCCTGGTTCAAGAGGAAGATGACAGCAAAGCAGAATGTGTTTGGGTGAAGAAGAAAGGTGAAAGATGTGGCACCAATATAATGGCATGGATTTATCATAGGCCATCTAATCAGGAAGAGGAGGTGGATGAGGCACTGTTCAAGCAAGAGACAAATCTATCCAAAGCTACGGGATGGTACTGATGAGAGTCTTCAATTTTTCAGACATCTGCTGGAAGAACAATGCAGCCAAACATAAAATGTCAAGCCCGTTCCTAACTTGTGTGGAGAACAACTTACTGTTCCAGAAAGTGGAGGATACAACTAGGGGATCAACCATCCTTGATCTTGTCCTCTGCCAGGGAAGAACTGGCAGAGGAGATCTTGGGGCCGTTGGCAATGATCTTCATGAAGTTGTGGGAGATGGACCAGGTACCAGAGAACTGGAAAAGGGCCAACATAGTGCCCCTCTTTAAAAAAAGGCAAAAAAGAGGACCTGGGGAACTACAGACCAGTTAGCCTTACCTCAATATCTGGGAAATTACTGGAGTATATCCTAAGGAAGGTCATTTGCAGGCATCTGGAGGAGGAAAGGCCAATCACAAGCAGCCAGCATGGATTTATGAAAAACAAATCATGTCAAACAAACTTCTTTGACAAAGTAACTACAGTACTCGGGTGTATGAAGGGAATGCTGTGGATACAGTGTATCTGGACTTCAGCAAGGCTTTTGACAAGGTCCCCCAGCGCTTTCTCATAAACAAATTGGAGAAATGTGAGCTAGATAAAACTAAGACAGATAGATAACTGGTTCAATGGCCACAAGCAAAGGGTAATAATTAATGGGTCCATTTCAGAATGGCTGGAGGTTTCAAGTGGAGTCTCACAGCAGTCTATCCAGGGCTTGGTGCTGTTCAATGCGTAAATTAACTATTTGGATGCTGGCATAGAAAGCTTCTTGAGCAAGCTTGCAGATGACACAAAATTATCTGGGAAGAATTGAGAACATGATGGAAGATGTGAGTCCAGTTTCTCAAGATC
>NW_005841989.1:2500863-2537188 GCF_000455745.1 Alligator sinensis
AGGATGATGTTTAATGTGGACAAATACAAGGTTCTACATCTCAGGAGGAATAATCAAAAACACATATAAAATGGGGGACACCTGGCTGGGTGGCAGCTCAGTGGAAAAGGACTTGGGAGTCTTTGAAAATTTATGGCACTTGGGAGAGGTCCCGAAGGATTCAAAAAGAGCAAATACAGTGCTCATCTTGAAGAAAGGGAAGAAGAAGCATCTACAGAACTACAGAGCAGTTAGCCTCACCTCAGTCCCTGGAATAATTATGAAGAAAACCCTCAAGGAATTCATTTCTAAGCACAGGAGAAGAAGGTAATTAGGAACAGTCAGCATGGATTCACCAAGGCCAAGTCATGCCTGACCAACCTAATTGCCTTCTATGATATGGTGACTGGCTCGATGGATGTAGAAGCAGCAGTGGATGTGATATACCTTAACTTTAGCAAGGCTTTTGATACGGTCTCCCACAACATTCTTGCAGGAAAGCTAAGGAAGTACGGACTGGATGAATGGACTGAAAGGTGGATAGAAAACTGGCTGGATCATTGGGCTCAGAGGGTAGTAATCAATGGCTTGATTCTAGTTGGCAGCCAGTGTCGAGTGGAGTGCCTCAGAGTCAATCTTGGGGCTGGTTTTGTTCAATATTTTCATCAGTGGCCGGGAAAATGGCATAGAGTGCACTTTCAGCAAGTTTGCAGTGATGCTAAGTTGTGGGGAGTAGTAGATATGCTGAAGGGTAGGGCTAGGATCCAGAGAGACCTCAACAAATTGGAGGACTGGACTAAGAAATGTCATAAGGTTCAATAAAGACAAGTGCAAAGTCCTGCACTTAGGACAGAATAATCCCAGTGCGCCAGTACAGGCTTGGGACCAACTGGCTAAGCAGCAGCTCTGCAGAAAAGGACCTGGGGGTTGCAATGGACAATAAGTTGAATATGGGCCACCACTTTGCCCTTGTTGCAAAGAAGGCTAATGGCATACTGGGCTTTACTAGTAGGATTATTGCCAGCAGATCAAGGAAAGTAATTATTCCCCTCTAATTGGCACTGGTGAGGTCACATCTGGAGTTCTATGTCCAGTTTTGCCCCCCTCTACAGAAAGGATGTGGACAAATCGGAGAGCCAAGTAAAGGGCAACAAAAATAGTTTGGGGGCTGGGAGACATGAGTTCTGAGGAGAGGCTGAGGGAACTGGGCTTATTTAGTCTAGAGAAGAGAAGACTGAGGGGGGATTGAATAGCAGCCTCCAACTACCTGAAGGTTGGTTCCAGAGAGGATGGAGCTGGACTGTTCTCAGTGGTGACAGATGACAGAACAAGGAGCAATGGTCTCAAGTTGCAGAAAGGGAAGTTTAGTTTAGATATTAGGAAAAACTGTCTTACTAGGAGAGTAATAAAACAGGTTACCCGGAGAGGTTGTAAAATATCCATCCTTGTAGGTTTTTAAGACCCAGCTAGAGAGACTTGGGTGGGATGAGATAATTGGGGATAGTCCTGCTTTGAGAAGGGGGTTGGATTAGATGACCTCCTGAGGTCCCTTCAACACAAATTTTCTATGATTCTTAGTAGATCACAGCTCAATATGAGTCTGCAGTGTGATGCAGTGTCACACAAAAGGTGAATGTGGCTTTGGGATGCATTACTAGAAACAATAGGTGTGTCGCTGGTAGGTGTTGTAAGGCTTTGGCCTCCTTTCTGGTTGGTGCCTTCTTCCCTAGTGACGTCAGGGTGAGACCGCACTTTGGGGCCACCTAGATGTTTTCTGAGCGCTGCTCCTACTCTCCTGCCACGACTTTGATGTTGATAGATGGGAAGGCAGTTCCCTGTTGGTGGTCCCAGAGGGGTCGTGATACTGATCTTTCTTCGTGGGGCTCCAAAACCTCCCCTTTACCCCACCCTTAACACATCCACAGCCTGGGATGTCTCAGCTCCCTGTAATCTTCCCCAGGATATCTTCTCACCCGAGAGGACCACCACAATTGAGGTCGGGTCTGTTCGGCCGTCAATCTCTCCTGAATTGATCCCTTGTCTTTGGACCAACCTTCAGGTAACTAAACATGCCCCAGCCTGGGGTTAACAATAGCTTAGGAAAAGTGCTTAACTCAAAGAGATGTTTGGCATCTGCCGATGGAGTGCCTGGGGCTCTGGCTTCCAGGACCCTTCTGCCTCCCTGGGATGAGAGAAGTTTCATCTGTTTCTCTGGGTACTTTTCCCAGGGACCAGCAGACTAGGAGTTAATCACTCCTGATCCCACCACCTGGTGGAACTTGCCCTTTCCCTGCTGAGCTCTGGGCTAGTCGCTGCGTGCTCTTCCTTCTTCACCAGGCTGCCCGCACGGTTTTGCCGCCACTCACCACCCTTCCCTGTCGCAGTACCAGAACTCTCTGGAGCAGACTGGCCTTCGCATGATTATGGCACCTCATTTCGTCCCTGACGTGACCCTCCGGCAGTCTTTGGCTTCCTGAGCCTGGACCTGGGATTTTCTCCACTGGGTTTCCTCGGCTGTTGCTGGGGCTTCTTGCCCCATACTCCACTCCACCATTTCTCACCTGCTCCACCGCCTGCGACTCCCTGCCGGCGTTCCGCTCCTCTTCACTGGCTTTTCCCCACAGCTGCCACTCATCCCGGACCCTGCCGTAAGTAGCAGTGTTTGTCGGGCAGGGTCCCGAGACATGTTGGGAGGGGGGCTTCTGCCTCCCCTCTCACAAGGTGCAAGATATAGGAGGTGACAGTGCTTCTCTACTCAGCACTGATTAGGCCTTATCTGGAGTACTAAGTGCAGGTCTGGGCTCCACATTTTAAAAAGGACGTGGAGAAGTTAGGGAGGGTCAAGAGGCAGGGAACAAAGATACTGATTATCAAGCGCTTGGGAGGCAAATCATATGAGGAAAGGCTGAAAGAGCCTGGCATGTTCAGCTAGCCAAAAAGGTGCTTAAGAGGGGGATAGGATAACAGTCTTCAAATACTTGAAGGGTTGCCATAAAGAAGAGGGAAAGCATCTTTTCTGTTTTGCTGCAGAGAGGAGGACACAGACCAACAGCTTAAAGTTTCAGCAAAATAAGTTTAGATTGGATATCCAGAAAAGCTTCTTCAGTGTTACAGCAGTGAGCAGTGGATTAGACTGCCTAGGGTAGTTGTTGACTCTCTATCAGTGGAGGTGTTAAAGAAGAGGTTGGACATGGACAGCCACTGGTCAGGGATGATCTAGGTGCAGCTATACCTATGTTATACCATAGGTATTTCCCATCCTTCTGGACCTTGCTGGTTCCCCTGCTCCCCCCCTCCCCCTTTTCTTTTGCATGCGTCAGAGTGGTTTTTAGCCTTTCCAAAGGCATTGGGCATTGGCGACAGCCAAACTGGAGACTTTGACTGGGGTGTGCCAATGCTCCTGCTGGGACCAAAGTCGGATGTTCTTGGCTGAAGGGTTTTGCCCCTCCACTCAGAGTCAGACTGATAACTATATTTGGGGTCTGAACAGAGTTTTATCCAAATATCAGATTGGTATGGATTGGGGCGGGGGGGGAGGGGTTCTTTCCTCTGTAGCAGGTGCATGGCCCTCTACCTGGGCTCTCTTGAGCAAATATTGACATTTCATAGAAGCAGGATGTTGGCTGCTGTGGCTCCCCTGCTTTACCTGTGGCAGGTCAGGGTGTTAGAGCTGTGTTGTGTCAGGGCTGATTGTAGTCTTATGTAGAGTTCAGGTTATGGTTTATATGGGATGGTTTGGATAGGGATGATCCTGCCTCAGGCAGGGGGTTGGACTAGATGACCTTCCAGCCCTACTTCTCTATGATTCTACTACCACTAGTGCTGCAAAATCACATCATAATATGTCAACATTTGCTGCAAAATGGAAATTACAAGTTTCAGCCCACTCTGTTAAATACATCTGCAGCTCCTTGCACCTCTCTTCCTGACTTGGTCCCTCCAAATGCTTGATTATTATAAGTCTTCTCTGAGGTCCCACTGAGAACTTTTACCTTTGTATAATAGGTGTTCAGAAAAGAATGAGCTATTCCAGCAAGGGTCTGTGCAAAGGGCTGTCAACTTCCCACTCAATGATCCCTCTGGATTTGCTGCCCAGGATTGCATTGGCCTTTTTCTTGCTATGAAACTGGATTTCATGCTCATCTCATTTGCACATTTCTTGTTGCCATTGATTTTATGCAGAAAGCATCAAGTACTTACAGTCAACACAAAATCCTAAAACTGATGCACAGGACCAAGAAAATGAACAGGAAGGAAACTTGTGAGACCACCAGCATGACTGAACCCAGTGAGCCACACAGGCCAAGTTCCTTAAATATATAGAGGTGCCTACTTTCCACTGAAATTAGGAACCTTTATAGATGTAGCATGCCTAAATTAGGACTTAAATGCTTGATATCTTTAAAGATCTGGAGCACAGGCTCCAGAGTGCATACCTAGAAGCACATTGTACAGTTTATTGTTAGGGCACACCAAGAGCCAGCAAGCATTCAATGAACAGAGGTCATTCTGGCTAGCGGCCGCAAGTGTTGTATGGAAAATTCTCATTAAGAATGGTGTGATCATACATTCAACAATGAGGTTCTGCGGGTAGCACAGGGCCAACCCCTCTACTGTGGGTAGCCACTTGAAAAGGCTAAGCAATTTGGGAAGCACCAGGAGGCAAGCGATAAGACAATGCTGAAGACCATGAAAAGTATTTCAAGGCAAACTTTGGGCATCTAGTTCCAGCTTACAACCAGACATTGTGTGCACAGCACAATCCTGCTGAGAAGGCTTGCAAGCATATGCTGCTACAGAGGAAGGTATGCATGGATGGATCCACATCAGGACAAGCAAGAAGCCTATGTGGCCGCCCTGAGAAAGGAACAGCACTGCTTCCAGCTAGGGACTGACTGATGGTACAAGGAATATGGGCTTGCAATAGAGGACAAATGAAGAGAAGTACTCAGAGGATGCATCTACACGTGCATTAACGTACTTTAGTTAATCTGCGTTAAATCTAGTACCTACATTGTGTGGATACTTTTACACATGCTCCAGGGCTTGGGGGTTGCATTTTAATTAGAGTAGCTCTGAGAGCTATTCTAATTAAAGTGCTGCAGCGTCTTGTGTATCAGCATCCCCACACTTCAAAATAGCGATGGGAGCCCTTGAAATAAGGCTCGTTCGATGAGCTTTAGTTCAAGCATACCTGCTAGCATTTTGAAGCACAGGGATGCTAATACATAAGATGTGGGAGACTGCTGGAACACAGTAATTACCACACTCCAGCAGACTCGATGAATCATGTACAGGCACCTCTTCGTACTAAGGAAATGTGCATTAGCCTATCTTAATGCACATTAACTTAAGAGCAAGGGGCACCTATACATGAGCATGGAGGCTTCTCCGACACACTGGAATTCTAGCACATTGGAGAAGACTTGATTAATCGAGTCTGCTGAAGCATGGCAATTGCCACACTCCAGCAGCCTCCTGTGTCTTGTGTATCATCGTCCTCGCACTTAAAAGTGGCAGAGGGGGCACTTGAACTAAAGCTCGACAAATGAGCTTTAGTTCAAGCACCCCCTTGGTCATTTTTAATCGGGAGATGCTGATACAGGAGATGTAGTGGTGTTTTAATTAGAGCATCTCTCAGAGCCATTCTGATTAAAGTGCCACCTTCCCCTGCAACTCCCAAAGCATGTAAAAGTGTAAAAGTGCCCAAGGTTTTTAAGTGACACTTAATGCACATTAGTCTATTTTAGTGCACATTAATTAAATAGCACTTTCTTGTAGTTGTACTTTTATGTGCATTAAAATAGGCTAATGTGCATTCAAGTGTACATGTAGATGTACCCAGAGTCAGGTAAGGCTGTCAGACAACATGGAGGGAAATCCAGCCAGGTTTCATGCTCCTGATGAGGTCAAGGGAAATAAGCAGAGGCTACTATAGAAACAGCAGGGGAGATGGACATGCCAGAGGGAGCAGACCCATTACATATGAGGAGGGAGATACACTTAGCTAAGACTATCAAATCGCTGAGCTGGTGCTTGCAAACAAGAATGGTTCAGTTCTATCAGATGCAATACCATTGCCCTGGAGAAGATCAGGCTCTTGTTGGGATTAGGCCTTGCACACATGCACAGTGCAAGAGACCCTGCCCAAAGAGCGTATGGTCTAACAGGTGAGGGCAGACACGGAGTGGTAAGAGGGAACAGACTGTACAGAGAGATGATAAGAACTGTCATATCAGCCAAACCAAAGGCTGCCACTTGGTGAACTGGGGGGATGGTTAGCAGTGTTGGTCTGAGGTCAGGCAGAAGGCAGGGCAGTGTGGCACCTTGGAGACTAACTCACTCAGAAAACCATGAGGTTTCATAGGCAACAGCCCCCTTTGTTAGATGCTTTCAAAATGGTTCACTTGGGGAACTGAAAGAGATGCTCCAAGTAGCCCAGTTACGAGAAGCAACTGCTGAGTAACACCAGGGCCAGGGTCACTAGGCAGAGTAACAGTGATTGAGGAGCAGGGAGAATTTTCCTCAAGAACAATCACACTGAGAACAGGGCCAGGACAGAGGAAATTGGAGGAGCAGTGGTGTTAGGGTGATGGAGGGAAGGAAGGTGGAGGAGCACTAGAAAAGCAGAAATACATACAGGAATAAATACATACATTCAGACATTTCTCATGGAAGGAGCCAAAAATGAGGAGCCTACCAGCCAGAGAAGAGGCATGGGGAGTGGGGATGTACAGTCCTTCCAACTGAAGAATAGGAAGAGCAGCCAAAAACAAAGAAGGACAGGTCAAGGGAAAAAAGAGGTTCCTCAGAGACATGCTGCTGGATGGGAGGTGGAGCAGGGACAGAACTGGAGAGAGAGGTGGTAGAGGTGAAAGGGATCTTTACCTAGGCAGGGAAGGAAGTTACAACAAGGGCCAACAAGTCATCATCCCAGGTGGCCAATGCAGGGAGAAAGGGGTCAGGCTGGACACTGAACACTGGTCACATGCAGCCAGGATGGTAAAGCCCATCTTTATCCCAAGGCACCAGGGCTATTCCCAAGATCCCATCAGCTCATTCTCAGTCATTCTTAATATCTAAAATACCCCCAGGACCATGGTGGGCACTTGGCAAACACCCCAGCTTGACTACCTGATTCTGAATGACACGGATGGGGAGGGGGGAGGAGTGCTGCTGAGGGGTAGGAGAAAGTACTGGATGTATTACTGTATATGCAATGTGAATGTTCAGACACGTGTGAGCATCATACTGGCTGTGGCTTCTTTTGTGATACTGTGACATCAGGTTTGGGGAGATTTTCTGCTGCAATTTAAGTTCCAGGAGTCAAAGGAATTAAGAAACCATACATGCAACATCTCTTCCAACCCCACTCCCCCAGCATTCTTTGGTGCAGCAGCAGGAGGCTACTGCCAGGGCGTTTTTACTTTAAGAATCCCCAAATGGGGAATTTGGGTCCCTTTAATAAATGCAAGACTGAGCTGCATAGTTCACATATTTATGTCATGACAAATAAACGACAAACCCTGTGATCCAGTTGGGTATGAGTCTCTCTCATTGCACACCCTCATGCTTCTTCCAACAGCTCTGAAGAGTCCCTGAGGCTGAAAGAAAAAAGAGGGCAGCACAGAAAGAATGTCTGAGCAGAGCTGGCACGGTGCTCGGAGAGTCGGATGCGGAAGGCATGGCCCTCCGGGGCAGGAAGCCAAGTCCTGGAACACAAGCACATGGTGGGGTTAGTTCTCAGCAGCTCAGATTTTGCCACTCCTAAACTTTCCTCCGTATACAAATTACTCTGAAAGGAGTTGTCCAAATGTAAACATTGCCTATACAGGGAAGCCCCGAACCTTATAGTGGACGTGCCTTACTTATTGTGAATTATTTATTAACCACATATAATTCATGAATAATATGGGTGTATCATTTTAGGGGGCAATGCACTTAATCCTTGCATGAATGTGGCCACTTCTTAAGGTTTCACACACAGAACAGCCCTGCTCTTTGCACATACAGTCTGTTGTGGCTGGGTCAGGGCACTGAATCACATGGGCTTTAAAGTCCTCTGGGTCCAAGCAGTGCCCAAGGGTCTCTCAAGTGCTCTTCCCCGGGAAGACCCTGCATCTGATCCCTTTCTTGGACAGTGGGATCCTACAAATCCTGCTGCCTAAAACCAATGCCTCAACCCTATTAGAATGCCAGTCATTTATACATAGTACCCTCTGTGCTCATCTGGCTGTGGGAGATCCGGTTTCCTGGTTATCTTCCACAGGAGATCACATATCAGTAAGGCAAGGCACACACTCAGTGGAGGAATGCCTTATCCACAGGCGCTTCACTCACACAAACTACAAGAGTTCCAGGTGTGTGTGGAAAAATACAGACCTCAATGAAATCCCCCCTCACCACCTCTATGAGTCCTGGGTTTGGTCCAAGACCTTTGGCTAGGCAGCTTTTCCTTCCTGCTTGGCTTATTCTATTGCAAGTGTGGTTGCCCTCCCTCACATAGCAGACTCCATCCCCCCTTTCTTCTTGTGCTACAAGTTGGAGACAGCTCCAGCTCCCAAATCCCCTCCCACTCCTCTGGTCAGCTTCTGCAATGAGAGTCACTCAAAACCAATGGCCCTACCACCAGCTAATACATTTTTCCACTAGGCAATAGCTGTTCAGTTTAAACGAAAGTTCAGAATTGCTTTGCCTGTTTCCCAGAAACAGTGTATTCGTGGGGCACTGACCTTCTGCTAAATGTATGCTCTGATCTATGGAGAAGTGCAACCCCAAATGGCATCCACAAACACAATTAAATGTACAGCTCGACTCAGACAAGGCCCCACACTGCCCCATGCAGTTTTAATTTAAAGGAAAATATTGTTAACCTTCTTTGAAGAGCCCTGTGGTGGGGTTTCCAGACAGGAACAAAAGGAGAACAAGGACTCAAAAATGACCAGGACCTCAAGATTAGCACAGATAAAGGTTCCCTTACGAACCAGCCTGCTTACCACTTCCAGCCATATCCACTCAGAGACTCTAAATCCTGTGAGTCATGGAGAGACAAGTCATCCTGGGAAGCCAAAGGAGCATAAATCCCTCCACATACTTGGATTGCAGCTGAGCGGCTTCTAGTCGAGATGGACTAGACTCGCTCTCCCTGTGGGTAAAGGCAAGAGGTGGTGGAGGTGAATTGTTGTGGATGGAATGGATGGAAGAAGAACCCTGTGAAGGGATAAAGACAACAGACCTTATGAGAAGAGCTAGGAAGTGACTCAGGGAATAAAGCATGAAGGCTTATGTGAGGCCGACCCACGTATCTGTGCAGAGCCCTGAGCTCGGACTCAGTGGAACAAGGAAGGCCTGAGTGCCCCAGTTTTAATATCCTTGGCACTGAACAGGGCAGAGGGGAGCAGGGAAGATGCAGCATGGTTGAGTTGGTAAGGCAATGTATGGGCTAGGTGTACCGAGCAAAGAAGAATCTGGATGAGAATGTCCTGCACAAAGGGGCTCTGCACCATGGCGAGGGAGACTGAGAAGGCAGGTGAACAAGATCCAATGCTTTTATGGCTTGCAGCAAGCGAGCCTGTGAAATTTGGTAGCAGTTAGGGCTGGAGATCAAGGAGGTTAGTAGCTTCACAATGTAATAACAATGGCTGCCACTGTTCACCAGCAGATGACATACAAAGGAGGGTAGTTTCTTCACCACATTGGATAGGCAGGGGAAACTGCAGAATAAGAAAGGACAGGAACTTGCTCCAGGCTCTCAAGCAGGCAAGTGGCAGAGGCAAGATTTGAATCCTGGTCTTCCAAGTCCCCGGCCAAAGCTTTGTCTGTGAACTGTATGGGAATGTGAGGAGCTACCAAAACCTCCTATTTCCCATCCATAAAAATGCCATGTAATGCCATGCTTGGCATTACACAGCTCCCCGGGGGCCAGCTGTGGAGAAAGCCTGGGTGATGGGCAACAGACTGTCAACTGGCATGCAACCTTGGTGCTGGCCCAGTCCACAATGCTCAGACATACCTGTCATACAGCCTAACTTCTGGGTGATCATATGTGCCTACCAGCACGGTGTTCACAGCAGCATCTGCTTTTCCACTGGCTTGTGTGCACATGTGTGTACACATGCATGGGTGCACATGCATGGGTGCACTGCATGCCTCTAAATAAGACATGCACCCTGTTTTTGGAAGGTGGGATGAAGAAAAAGGCCTTTCCTTGAAAATACCAGTAAGTACTTTCATAGGGAAACACAGGCAGCTGCAGAAGAGGGGCAGGGTGGAGGAAAGCAAAAATCTGTGGCTGCTCTCTTAACCTGACTGCAGGATGTGGCAGGCACCCTTGGCTGCCCATCCAGATTGAAGAGGAGTCAAGCAGTCTGTCTCCGGCAGGATCTGCTCTCAGCTGACCCAGCAGGCACTGCTGGCTGAGCTGAACTGCCTGGCCTCTCTTCTTGAGCAAGGGCGGCAGACAGCAGTACTGCTGACTCAGCTGAGGGCCACCCTGAGTGTCATGAAGAGAGGTCGGGCAGCTCAGCTCCAGGAGAATCACACCCTCCGCTCCCCACATTTCCTCATTTAAGACATGCATCCCTATTTCCAGTAGCTGATTTTTATGAAAATGGTGCAAGCTGAGTGTGAGTAAATATGGTGTTTGTGGGGGGTTTTTTAGGGCAAAAGAAAATGGAGGAGAGGACATTCCTCAGAGCCACCAGGTCCTATCAGAGCACCCGCTGCTGGGTGGCTGTTGGATGGCTTGCACAGCATGAAGCAATGGATCTCAGGTCAGCTCCTGTTGGAAAGGCCTATCAGCACAGCCACCACCAGACCTGGCTGGGTGAGTTCAGCAGAGGTGCTATGAGAACAGGCTGTGGAGACCGTGCAGGGGTTGGCCCCTCCAGCTGAGTGCTATTTGAGGCCCATTCACAGCGAGAGGGAAGAGGAGAACTTAGATAGCTCCTATCCCTCTGCTGGGGTAACAATGCCAGCTCTGAAGACCAAGGTGCTGGTGTTAAATGAGAAGCCTCCCTCAGCCACCCAACACCATCCTATTCTTTCCACGGCACATTTTGCAAGGCATTTCCCAGTGTTGTGCTGCATAGAGATGCGAGGTCTTGTCTACCGCTGGAAAGCAGGAGCCCTGGCCCCACAGGGTGGGACTGTGAGTGCCAGCAAAGGCTGGTGTGCTGCTGCTGTGGCAGCAGTGAGTGGCAATGAGGCTGCCCCGTTGTTGCTAGGAAGAAGCTTTTTTGGAGTTAAATGCAGAAAAGCCTTTCAACAGCAGTAAGACAACCTTGGCAACTGAGGAGGCTGCTCCATGTTCAAATTTCTCCTGGACTCTTTTGGCTTTGCAGGCTTGGGGGAGAAGCCCTTTACACGTTCAAGCAGTGCAAGGATGGACCAGGCATAGCCTCTGTCACTTGAAGATGTCCCCAGCCCCTGACAAACTGACAGCTGTTAAGGCCAGAGGAGACCCATGTTCCTGATTTACACCAAAGTAAATACTTCGCCATATTGCACAGAGTGGAAGCAACTTGCCCAAGGTCACAAAGTGAGTCCATGACAGAGCTGGGAATAGTCCCAAGTTTCCTGCTCTAGAGAAAAGTAACTGTAAGCATGAGTAATCCTACAAAACTGACTTTTACATTCCCCTCCATGAAGTCTTGCCACTCATTCAGCTTCTCTAGTCTAGCACACACCAGCTGTTCAACCATACTGCCTCACACTGTATCCACAGTGCTTCTGATGGCAGGATCGTGTCACCCACACATTACCTTCCCAGAGCAGCTGACAGGAGGGACCTTCAGTCCAGCATAGCCCTTCCTCATTTGAGCTAAAGTAGCTCCTCCATCTAATTCTCACTAGTAACAGCAGCATCTCTGGGTGCTGACAGAAGTGATGGTTTCTTGTGCGATCGGCCCCTTCAAAGCGCTCTACAGCTGTACACTGACAGAAGTGCATGGACGTAGAGCACTTTAAACATGTCTGATTCCATGAGAGTCTGAACCCTCATTACATGAGGGTGCAGGTGAGGGTGCTCCAAAATGAAGCACCTTGATTAACATCTGTCAGCACACAATGGGAGCAGGCCTGAGCTGAAACAGCCCAGTCCAGCCCAAGCCTACTCCCAGTGCTGTCTTCAGAATGGGAAGGGGAGAAGTGTGGGGAGCGACATCTGTCTCGGGTTTACCCAGCCTGCACTGGAGGGTGGTCTGAAGCCCACACCCCGAAGGTGCTGGGAAAACCCCAGACTGAACTCCCTCTACTCCCTTCCCCCCTCTCATTCTGAAGACAGCACTGGAGCTGGGATGAGGGAGGGACAGAGCTAGGGGAAAGAGGCTGCAGACACACAGTCTTGCCAAACTGCAGCTTGACCCCCCAGCCTCCCAGCCCCAAAAGCAAGTGTCTGTTGGCGCTGGGGAATCACTGTAACTTGTGGCACTTCCTGCAAAGTGCCATGAGTTAGTGTGGAGTTGCACAGCTCTCAACGCCCAGAGAGTTGCAACTGGCTACCAGGACAAAGCACAAACAAACACTAATCATTACTATAAACCTGGGGAGCAAGGAGGAGGGAGAGGCTTCAGAGCTGTTGCCAGGTACAATGCAAAGGCCTTTTCTGGGCAGCACAGTGAAATCCCCCAATGGTGGGAGTTTTTTTCCAAAACAATGTAAGGCTCCTTGCATGTGTAGGCAGATTCTGGAGCTTTATCCCCACAGGTGTAGGGCTGGCATTGTGCTCGGTGAGCTGCCTCCTGCCTTGCACTGTCTGGTGGGAAAGCAGGACTGGGAAAAAGGGATGGGCACGAATTGCTCCTGAGTGGAATGTCAGCTATTCTATCTGTTGAATCTGAGCTGCTCTCTCCTAGGCGCCTGGCTCAGATGGATTAGAGCTGGCAACCAAAACGGCACAGACCAGAACCACAAGCAATTCTCTCTCCAATCCTGAGCTCAAAGGAGAAAGAGAAGACAGGCCAAAATGCCCTGGAAATGCCCCTAGCAACTATCAGGTACGGGGAAGGCAACAAAACAGGGATGGGGGGAAGGCTTCTAAGGCCCCACTCCACAACAAAGACATGGGGTTGAGATGAGCACGGATGTATAGCCAGGATCTGGAGCTTATCTCATCTGACTCAGCAAACAGCAGAACTTTGCTCCACTCTCTAGAAACATGGTGGCTTACCTGGAGGGAGATTGGGAGGCCTCAGCCCCCCTCTCAGAGGACAAGTGAATTTGACATATCAGGTTAGTCTGCAGCAATCTACCTTTGGGGAATCTGTGCTGCATATTATCCCATTTCTAATTACTTCCACATATTCACATTTTAAAGGAAAGAATAATTTGTTCTGAAGCTTTGCACATTAGCAGGTCAAACTAATAGGCCTGGAGCTGCTCAATTCGTCTCCCCTCCTCCCCACCTTCTTAAATACAGCTATTACATTTCCTCTTCTGCACTCAAAACGGTGCCATCCATCAATAAGCAGCTTGATAGCTTTCTTAGAGAGCCTTGCAGCTGGGCCTGTGTTTGCACATGCCAGTTTTCCCAGGACTCTGAGATGAAGATCGTTTGGTCCCCTCAATCTGACTGAATTGAGGTCTTTAGAGCTTTGTTTCCATCTCAGTGGCTGTCATTTCTATTTCCAAGCCCACGTTGCCATTAGACATTATGTCTTTGCTTCCATGTTGAACATTATTATCTGTATTGAAAAGGGAGGCAAAGCTTTCCTGTAGTGATAGGGCCACACCTAAATTATCTTTACCCTCCTCCCCATCCTCACTGCACAGCAGCCCCTACTCCTCCTTCCATTGTCTCTTTTATGTATATACACATACCCGGTTGATGAATCTTTTGCTATGGTGAAGAACAGACTCCACTGCTCTTACATTCTTAAAAAGCTGCATGATTGTGCCAATTTTCAGCCCATAGGCAGCATGCTGGAGACTCCAGTGGCCATGGCACCAGGTTGGGACTCGAGAGCTATCTCTACACCCAGCTCAATAATGGAACTGTGGCATGGGCTTGAGGAAGTCACTGCCCGCTCTGTTGCCTCCTCCTCATTGTTTCATCATCAGGCTGTAAGCTCCCTTCCTCCACAAAACAGTGGTGCAGGAGACCAGGCAGGGGGAAGGCTTTAGTTAGGGACTTTAGACATTACTGTATTACAAAAATAAAGACAGACAAGATTCTTTGGGTAGATACGATATCTTTTATTAGACCAACTAAATAGTTGGAAAAATTGTTCTTTGCAACAATTTAGTCGGTCTAATAACAGATATCATATCCACTCAAAGAACCTTGTCTGCCTATGTCCTTAGTCCAACATGGCTACAACCAACAACCCTGAAGCTTACAAAAATAAATACACATGTATAAGAAGTAGGGTCTTTTGTAGCACTTCTCTCCATAACTGAAGACACTTTGCAAAGGAGGGGACAAACATTACCCCCTTTTTGAAATGAGGAAAGGGAAGCACAGAGAGGTGCAGAGATTGACCTGGCTTCCAGAGTCTCCAGAATCCCTGGCCAGTGCTCTACCCCAGTCCACACAGGACAACTTGAACACTGGATCTGCTTTGAGATCCTGAAAATTTAAAGCCAACAAGCTTCAAATCTTCTCAAATGTCCCCTCGACTTCTAGGGTCAATGGCAGCACTCTCCACAGAATTACTTCCCCAGAAAACCTCAGCAATACCAGTCACCTGTGTTGACAGTCTCTATTCACCCTGGTGCAGGATTTTCTAGGGTGCCTGTCTTTGTAGCACCGAAGACCTGGCTTTACATGTATACATGTGAGCTGGAGGAACATGAAAGGAGGGCTAGGGATAAAGCTGATTCTTCAGATGCTTGAGACCAAAGTCCCAGCTGTCAGTATCATGCCAGAAGATGCTCTGCCTGTTTCAACATAACTTTCAGCCAAGTGCAGGACTTCCACACTTTCTGTCTATATGAAAGATCAGTTTTTGTTCCAGGTATTAACCTCCCTAATGCACTGTCAGAGGTACTTGTTGCTCAGAGGGGGAGTCTATAAAGTTAAAATTGACATTAAAAGCTAATACACAGCACTTAAAAATAATCTTTCCTGACTTGAAATCTAATAATTTGTTTGTTTGCTTGGATTGCTTTATTGTAATGCCTGCTATAACACGTCTGCACTGCTACCATCCGCCACATTCTTGTGAACAGATGTTTAGTCTTTGGAAAATATGATGTGGTGTTATTTGGTTACAGGGAGCTCTATGGAAGAGAAGCTCTGCTTTGGAGCCCATTCTAGAGGCAGGTTTGTAGCACTGGGGCTGGGCTGAGATGAAAGAAAGGATTGTTTAATGATGTCTGTTCCCGAAATGTTGCATGAATGTATACAAACAAGATACAAGGGTGATATACTGAGACTGCATCAGTGTTTCCTATGCCACTGGAAGCAGATCTTCAAGGGCACAGCCAATCCCTACTGCATGGCAGAGAAAAAACAACAGTATCAGAAGACAGACAATATTTACTTCTTTCTGTCTGGCACCCCAAGATCTATAGATAAAGAGCACTATATGACAGCAAAATATTATGCTCATTTCTGAGACCAGCAGCTGTAGCAGCATCCTACCTCTTTGATCACTTTTTGACCTCCATGTTTTCTATTTGAGCTGTAGGAAATGGATGAATCCAAGACAGGCCTGTAGAATTACAGATTATACAACGTGTTATTTATTTAGATGCATCGCAACTGCAGTATTTTTGTTGCAAAATAAGAGAGTGGTAGGAGATGGCCATATTTAGACTCTGTACTTGATTGCTGTGAAAAGATACTGTGGAACTGAGTGGTCTGAATTAACCAGATGACAGGATGAATAAAGCCCTAGGAAAGCAGTGTTTATTCTGCCCATGTTACAGTGTACATTATCCTATTTGGTCACTTCCACACCAGAGCTGTTATTCAAAGGTTAAAGTACCTATAATAAAAACAAAGTCCCTCTATTTCTTCCAAGAGAAGAAAAGCGACACGAGAATCCAACAGGAAGGGCCATTTGTCCTCAATAATGGCTTTGCTAGAGACTCATATGCCAGTAAGAATTGCACAAAGTACAGTAGCTAGCTTATCTGGAGAGAAAGCTGCACAAATCCTGAAATTGTGTCACTGGTCACCAAGTGACTGACTCTTATCTTCTCATTCTGGAAGCTACAGCGTAACAGGCTGGACTGACCTCAGCACCATGGCTCAGGGTCTGAGCTGTAATTAAACCAGCCAGTGCCATACTGACTGGAAAAGCCCCGCCAATTGGCCCAGGGGCAATGAGCTAAAAGTGGGCCCAGAGATGGAGGCACCGGGGCATGCACCAGAACACTGGAAATGGGTCTGGATGCTCTCCCTGCTGCTGAAAGGGACCCAACACCTTTCCAAGGCCAGCATGCCTAGTGGAGCGACAGACAATTATCCTGCTGCCGAAGCATCTGGGAAATACCCGGATGCTCATCTCGCCACTGGAAGGAGTCTGGCTGCGTCCCCTGAGGCCAATACACCTGGGGAAGTACTGGACACCATCCCCACTACTGGGGAGCCGTCTGGATGCTATCCCTCCTGCTCAAGCTGGCCACACCCACCAGCCTGCACTACATGGGTCACCTCTTTGGCACGGGCAAGGCGACCGCCATGGTGGCTGCCCTAGAGGCCTGTGGCACCCTCCAGGATGTGCTGGGGCACACAGTGCTCCGGGTTCACGAGCCCCTGGAGGTGGTGACAGGCTTCCCCCAGCGCATGGGGACCCCGTGGTGACTGCACCTACTACAGCCACAGGGACTTCCATCCCGTCTTGCTGCAGGCCATCACTGACCACCGCAGTGCCTTCACCAATGTGAGTGCCAGCCAGGCTGGCAGAGCCCACAATAACTGTGTCTTCAGGAACTCTGCCTTGCCAGCTCTGCTTGAGAACGGGCGCTTCGCGTGAGGGGTGCTGGACCTCCAGCTGGGTGAGGTGGTGGTCCCACCCTTGCTCATCAGGGACCCTGCCTACCCACTCTGCTCCTGGCTCATGCAGCCCTACACCGGCCAGCTGGACCCCCTCCAGGAACATTTCAACCAGTGCCTGGGCTGGACCTGTGCACTGGTGGAGTGTGCCTTGGACTACCTGAAGGGATGCTGGTGCACCTTCACCATCCACCTCAAGGTCACAGAGACCAGTGTCCCCCAGGTCATCATCATAGCCATCGTCATAGTGCTGCATGACATCTGAGAGGCCCTGGGAGAGCTCTTTTGTGAGGCTTGGGTGGACAATGTGCAGCAGGCAGAGGACGCCTGGCACCAGAAGTGTTGGCTGCAGTGGCAGTGATGGGCCCCCCACTGAGGCCCCGGGTGAGTTGCACAACCAGCAGTGGGGGCCAGGGGTGCTGGTGGACCACCTGCTTCTGCACTCCCTGCTGTAGGCCACCTGGATGGCCAACCACAGACTCCAGCCCCACTGCACACCCCCAGCACCACGCTCACTGCAGACAGTTGTCTGGAAAGCACTTTATTCCCCTGCACAAACATAGACCCCGTCCCGCCCTCCCTCCCGAACCACAGAACCCCCCCACCAACCACCCCACCCACCACCAAAAAAGCAACCTCTCCCCTGAACAGAGTATGTACAGTTCTCTGTGTGCCCTTCCGGGGTGGGGGACACTGGGGTGGAGGTGCCTATGGGATGGAGCCCAGGGACAGGTGCCCAGCACCTGGCCTCTGACCACACCACCAAGGGAGCACATGGTGAGGCCAGTGGGTAGGGGGTTCGCCTGGGGGCAAGGGCAGCTGCTGCTCTGCTGGCATAGCCAGCTCCCCCTCCTGCGGCCTAGTCCTAGGGCCAACAAAGCAAGCGACAGTGGGGAAGGCCCAGGTGGTGGGGGGCAGCTGGAGGAAGACCTGACCACAAGTGGCGGCACTGCCCCTCAAGCCAAGTTTGCTGGGGCATTGCAGATGGGTGGTGAGTGGCTGCCAGGAGGCCATGGGACTAGAGCTGGGGGCAGGGCAGTAGGCAGGATGAAGGTGACTGACAGGGCCAGGATTGTGTCCAGCACCTGGTGGTCCTCCTCTGTGGCCTCCACAGTGGCCCGCTTCTCTTGGAGGAGGGTGATGTGCCTCTCCTTGAGGGCGAAGAGCCTCTCCCAGACTCTCTGGTCCTCCTGGGCGCTCTCTCAGTCCCTCTCCAGCTCACACACTATGTCCTCTGTAAGCCAGGCCCGCTCCTCTGCCAGTCACTCATCTGCCATGGTGACCAGCTGTCCAGCAGCTGGGTCCAGTCCTGGGTCCGCTGCTGCTGGAGCCAATGTATATGGAAGGCCCCAGCCAAGATCGGCAGTGACCCTGAAGGCGCATCCCTGCTGGCAGTTGGTGCCTTTCCCCCACGTGCAGCTGCTGGACCTGTAGAGCAGGAGAAAGAAGCTGCTTGCAGAGTTTGCAACATTTCTGAGATAACACTATACAGGGGGCTGTGCACTGCCTGGCCTCAGATTAGGGGTTGTGTGCACACAGGTGCCCAAGAACCATGCTAAATTGGCCAGGCAGGCCCTGGCACAGGTGGATGCTGGCTGTGCCGTGTCCCTGCTCACTCCACAGCAGCAGGTAGGCTGCTGGGTGCTTGCCGCAGGCAGCCTGTCTTCTCTGCCCCTTCCCAGCTGGCACAGGCCTAGCTCCTAGCAGCACCTGCTGCTAGGAGCTCCAGACCCATTCTCTTCCCTTCTTCTGCAAGTCAGGTCATCTCCTCCCTTGCAGCCAGGCCCACGGTGCCCAGGCTCGGCAGGGAGGTGGGATGAGGGGCTCCCAGCTGACTGGGATTTGGAGCTGGTGGCACCCCTGCCCTCCCCCAAAAGGGCCTCTCCGGAGAGGCACCCAAGGCAGGCACCCCCTCCCCCTGCACATGCCTTGCACCCCAAGCATGCCCCTGCTGAGAGCGTTCTGGGTGCACAATGAGAGTTATTAGTGCAGAATGAGGGGTGCCCAACCCACTATGTGCTGCTGCTGCTCACCATAGTGCCCCAAGTGCACCTGAGAGCCTGGTGCAGGACCCTGAGCTTCAACAGTGCAGTGGGCAAGCCTGCATTTCCCCACAGCATTTGCTGCTGCCTGGAGGGGTACCTGTGCCTATGCCGCATGTCCCTGCCTCCCACAGCTGAGGACATCACCACTGGCACTGATGTTTCTCTGCGTGAGAGGCCTGTGTCTGCCTAGCTAGTTTTGCACTGCCTCCCGCCTCCCTGCATGCTGTGGAGGGGAACTCTGGGGACCAAGGGGGAGCTTGGAGAGGCTGGACAGGGAGGGGGCAGTGGCCCGAGTCTGTCCTCACTGGTGATGAAGATGTGCAGCTCCCGGCAGCATCCTGGGTGCAGGGGTGTAGTACCTGACTGGCTGGGCAGGGGCCCCTTTGGGGAGGAGCTGCAGCTCACCAGGGTGGGTGGTGCCATCCCCAGGCTGGACTCCTGGGCAGGGCTGTGCACCCTGAGCTGGCAGGGCAGGCATTGGCCCAGGCTGCCAGAGTGGACAACACTGGGGGAGGGGACTGTGGTGGGACAGGTTCCTGGTGCCCTGAGGGTCCCTCCCTTGCTTAGGAGTCGTTGCTGCTGCCAGGCTGCAGCAGAGGCTCTGGTAGGCCACCTGTGCTGGAATACACAATGCAGCTTCACGCAGGGTCCCAGGGTGCAAGGATGTGATCCAGCTACCACATAAAGGACATGCTCCTGATGGCAGCCCCCAGCCGATGGTTGTGATTGGTGATGTGGACCCACTGTGACTGCAGGGCCTTGACCTTTATGCAGCACTGGTGTGCCAACTGGTTATGCCGACGATCCTGCATGCAGCCTACAAGGCCCTCATAGATGTGCACACTGGAGTGCCTGCCCTGGGCAAACTGGCTCTGGACCTCAGCCTTGCTCCACAGTGAAACGAGGTCTGCAGTCCCATCTTGGGATCAGTTAGGCCCCTGGGAGATGGTGTGTGGTGTCAGGGACGAGAACAGCCCTCAGGTACTGCAGGTAAGAGTCCAGGTCTGCCAGGCCTGGGTAGGTGCCTGCAGCACGCAGTGCAGGAGCGCAGCCTGGGACAGGCAGGCAGACAGTGGGGCTGGGCTAGGACCACTGCTGTGGGACCTGGTGGCCATAGGCAGGCAGCAGGTGGCACAGGCCCCCAGGGTCACTGCAGAGTTTTAAAGGCCAGGCTGGTGCAGGCAGACAGCTGCCCCAGCCTCAGGGTTTGAGAATCTCCAAGGCCCATGGCCCTGGGGCTAACTCAAGGGAGCAAATTTGCTCCCGGTTGATGTCTACTAACTATGACGCAGTTAATTGCTACCTGCATTTGCAGGTAGTAAATTTACTATGCAGTAGAAGCCTGTGTGTGTAGACGGTGGCGCTTTACTGCACAGTCAATTAGTCTACTGCACAATAAATTGTTTTTTGTAGACGCATCCCCTGAGGTCCTGAATTACCAGTCAAGGATGCCATACTATACCAGCAAGAAGTGTGTCTGGAACACTATCAATACTTCCAGGGCAAAAGGAGTAAAGAGAACTGATGGCCCTGGCCATTGGCTCAGCTTCTGAAGGATACTGGGGCTAGGTGGCTTAAGCCCAATGAGAGGCAAACCTCAGAATTATTCAAGATAAAAATTCGGTAACTAGGGGAGCAGCTCCAGAGGCGGATATGACATCAGCCTCAAGCCCTCAACAAGGCTGTCTGGATCACAGAGGCCTACATGGAACCGGTGAAAGAACCTCCTCATCACTGAGGGCTGAGGACTGACGCAAGGCCCCAGATGAACCCCCCTAACAAGTCAGGGCAGCACATCTAGCCAGGGCTGAGCCCCCCAAAAGGCAGGTGTATCTGGTATGGAGCTGCCAGGCACTCAGCCTGGCACTGCCCCACAGGGATCCGCAGCTGCAGCACAGGGCGGGGGTTCCCTTATTGAGATACAGAGCCTAGGCCTGGGGAGAGCGTAGTGGAGAAGATGGACTGCAGCTTCGGGCATGCCTGCCCTGAGCTGTACCACCCCAGGGTCATTCTGGATGCCCAGGTAGGTAAGCACATCCTTATGGCCATGGTGGATACAAGATGTGTGCAGACCCTGGTAGTATGACCATCTTACCAGTCCAAGCAGGCACCCCAAACATGGGGAAGATGCTGGCCTGCACGCACAGCAGGCAAACTTACAAATGGCACCAACTACCAGTGACAGTCCTCGGTAGGACACACGAGATGCCTGTCAGGATTTCACAAAACCCTCCCTGCCCAATGCTACTTGGTCGGGACTGGCCGTATTTGATAGAAGTCCTACAGAGTGTCCTAGCGGGGACCACTGAAAGAGAGGCCATGGTAGAAATGGATGGGTTCACCAGAGAGGGTGCAGAGTACCCGCTCTGAATACATGGTGGACCTCCTTGATCTGGAGGACATGATTGACTCAAGCCAGTGTCGGGTAGGTCAGCTCAATTACCCTGCAGTTTGGTGTCACAACCCAAAGGGTGTGATTTTTGTTTTTGTGTGCTTCGGCACTGCTAAATTGTCCCTGCTAAATTGCAGCTTCCTTGCACGGTGGAGTTTTCTGCTGCAAAAGAGAACCCGGTGCAAGGGAGAATTTCCCGCCAATTTGAAGCTTTCTTTGCAGGGTGCATTTCTTTGTTGCAGCACAGAAATGCTCGTTGCAAAGAGTTCCCGCCATTTGTGTGCTAATTTGAGTCCCATTATTGGCCAGTTCTAAATTATTCACACGTGGCGGCTAGTGATTGGCTTGCTAGCCGTATAAAAGGCTAGGTCTGATCAACCTCTAGCCTCTCCCCGTCGCCGAGCGCGGTCCAGACGTATCCCTTCCCGCGTGCGAGAGAACCGGACCCACGGAGCCTAGCAAACTTCGTGTAGCAGAAGGACCCACGGAGCCTAGCAAACTTTGTGTGAGCCCTTACGACCGATCTCAGAGCTCTTCTACCTGGGTTCGAGTCCTGCAGGTTTATTTTTCCCGTCGCCGAAACCCTTTGCGACGTACCCTCGTATTTTTTATCTTTCCGTCGCCAGAACCCTTTGCGACGTACCCTCGTGCCCTGCAGGTTCGAGTTTTGTTTTCTTTTCTGTCTGTAACCGCAACTCAAGCAAGCTTTCCAGCCTGCACCACAGCCATCTCGGTGTAAGTAAACAATCTTTTAAACTACCGATACGCGTTTGTGCCTAATTCCAGCTCGATGGCCTTCCCTCTCCGACCCGGCGTGCCTGGGCTGCTGGCCACAGCCGCGTGCAGCATGGAAAAGGGCTCAGGTTGCTCCCGGCCTGCACATTTGGCAAGCCTTCAGTGAAGGGCTAGTGCACCATAATGATGGCTGCTGCAGCCACAGCAGGCACCCCAGGCTCCACAGTTCGAGGTAAGGGGCAACCTCTTCTACCATATTAACAAAGGGAAAGGGCAAAAGCTGGAAGTGGCACAGTTGCTAGTGCCAGTGGTATAGGCCTCCTCTAGTTAAGCTGGCACATGATGGGCCAAAGGGGGACCATCTGGAAGGGACAAGACAGAGGCACTCCTGTTGCAGCGGTTCTGACCAGGGCTCTATAAGGAGGTCAGGCACTACTGCGAGATGTGCTTGGTGTCCACAACTGAGACTCTCGGTGGCCCTGATGGTGCCACTATCCATTGTGGAGAAGCCATTTCAGCAGATTGCCCTAGATATCATGGGCCTTTTCCCAAAAAGCAGTGTGAGTTACCAGTACATACCAGTGACAATGGACTACACATCCTGCTTCCCTAAGGCCATACCACTGCGTTTGAAGACGGCTCCAAGAATTGCAGCCGAATTACTTAAATGGATAGCAAGAGTAGGAATTCCCAAAGAGATCCTAACAGATCAAGGTAAATATTTCATGGCTGGGGTAATGAAGGGAATCTACGAGGTTCTCCAGTTAAAGCACTTAAGGACTTTGGTCTATTATCTTCAGACTAATGGGCTGCTTGAGCATTTCAACTGCACCTTAAAGGTGATGTTAAATAAATGTATACAGGGAGATCCCAAGAGATGGGACCAGCTGCTGATGCCTTTAATGTTCTCCATCAAGCTTCTATGGGCTATTCCCCTTTCAAGCTAGTATATAGCTATCAACCCTGGGACCTGCTTGACGTAGTGCAAGAAGGCTGGGAGCAACAGACTCCAGGTGGGGCCCATGTAGCAAAGCACCTGAGTTGCGGGAACATCTGACCTGTGCACATCAGGTGGCAAGGGACAATCTCAGGCAAGCCCAAGACAGAAAGAAAGCCTATTATGACTGAAAAGCCCAAGAGAGACACTTGAATGCAAGTGATCAGGTCCTGGTCCTCCTCCTGGAACACGATAGCTGGCTACTAGCCAAATGGGAGGGACCATTTGAAGTGGTGTGCCGCATAGGCCTGGTAGATTTCAAAGTGGATTACAAAGCAGGTGTTACAGAAGGGCCAACACTTGGGAGACACCTTATCAAGCAGTAGGAACACCAACTTTGGGGGTTAGTAGCAGAATATCAGGATGTATTCTGCATTGAAGCCAGGAAGGCCGAAGGGGTAGTATATCAGATAGCCAGGCCCGAGGGTTGCGTACTACATGAGACCTGGAAGCGGATTTCACGACAGCTCCATGAGGCCACCAAGTCCAAGGCAAGGAAAATGTTAGACAAAGAGATAATACGTGAATCCAGGAGCCAGTGGCACAGTCCCCTAGTAATAGTGCCTAAGAGAGAAGGGGCTCTACACCTGTGCATAGACTTGTTAAACACAGCGGCAAAATTTGATGTGTTCCCAATGCCAGCTGAAGGCAACCCAACTACCAAGCAAAAAGGGGGGAGGGGAAGTGGTATGTAACAGGCCCCCACCTAACTGATTGCGGCACTGTGGCTCAGGTGGCTGGGCTGCAATCAAGCCAGCTGGCACCATGCTGACTGGAAGAGCCCCACTGATTAGCCTGGGAGCAATGGGCTAAAAGCAGGCCTGGAGATAGAGGCACTGGGGGTGCACAATGGAAAACCAGAAGTGGGTCCAGACACTCTCCCTGCTGCTGGAAGGGACTCGACACTTTTCTCCAAGACCGACATACCTGGGGGAGTGACACATCCTGCTGCCAAAGCATCCAGGAAAAACCGGGATGCTCACTTCATCACCGGAAGGAGTTCAGCTGAATCCCATGAGGTCAAAACACCCAGGGAAGCACAGGATACTATCCCCACTGCCAGGGCACTGGGGAGCCAGCCAGCTGCTGTCCCTTCTAATATAGTTGGGAAGCAGCTCAGCCTGGATGCAACAGGACCCCTCCACATGCACAGAAATCTGTGCACAAGCACCCAGGTTGGGGGAGAGGGCAGTCTAGGAGGGGACAACAGGTGAAGAACCCCAGCAAGGGGGTTTTCCAACACTACGCACCTAGCTAGTATGCCTGAAAGCTTGGAGTGCCCCAACAGGAGGCTGGTGGGAAAGTGAGCCTTGCACAAGTGTGACAGTGGCCATGAGATGGTGCCATACCTGGCTTAGTGCCAGGGTGGGAAGAACACATGCAAGGGCTACCTGCCAGGAGACATAGGGCCTGAAGATGGGTGAGTGAGGGGTGCACCAGGCACCGGACCAACCCATGCCCAAGAAAGGGGGAGCTCAGCATGGAGGCACTGCTGTTCTTCCTGCCCAGCCCATTTGAGCCATTTAAGTTACATTACCTGTTTAGTTGTGATTTTGAAGATAGATGGCACCAGCAGGATCCTCGCAGTCTCAATTCTCACCAGACACCTAACATAGTAGAAAAGGTCACGTCTGCATGCCAAGATGTCTCCAGGGCTGATTACAATACCCGAGTAGAAAGGGGAAGGGTATAGGAGAGGAGGAGCCCCACAAACGTCATGCCAACATAGTCGTACCTGGACTCTCAGGGAACCATGATCTTCACTTCCAGGCAAATGAAGGTTGACCCAGTGGAAACAACAAAGTTGTAGCGGGTGAATAGGCCCAGATGCGATGTGACCCCAGGGGGTGGGACATGCCTGTGGTTTGTCGGCAACTGCATCAGGCATGAGCCTGTCACACGTAGCCTGTGAAGTTTCAAGTGGTCTGTGTCAAGGAAAATGCTTTACACTGATCACACAGATGGACAGACACATATGCCTCCCACCTTTAGTATGAAGTAGCAGATATTCTTTACCTCTGTATTTCCTTAATTCAAGGCTGCTGAAGAAATCCAAGGGGGGTTAAGTCACAGAACAGCCTGAAAAGTGGGTTTTGTTTTGCAGGCGACTAATCAGCTGCCTCCTTGGTGGCAGGTCTTGGTCAGGGATCATAAGATAGTCTGCAGGTCATATGGTCCTTACATAAGCAATCAAAAAGAAGCTCACTTGGGAGAGACTTTAGGTGAAGGAAAAGGACCGGCTTCATCAATCTGGCTTATTTATGTTGCACTACCTTGGTTTTGAGAAATAAATTTTATTCTAAGGAAAACCTGAAATTCTGCCACTGTTGACAGGTTTACTGATACTCTTGCTTGTAAGTTGACTCACTGGCAAGGTTTGCTAGAGGTGATGGCTGCTGTGGGTGATGTTTTCCATTGAATATAGAAGACAAGATTAAACATGACACACTGATAAAAAGTCTAATAACCAATATTTATTGATAAAAAATGGAGGGAGAAGTTGTGGGAATACAATCCCAACTCTTACAAAACCCAAGTTAAAAAAAAAAAAAAAATCAATGACAAAAACTAAAACCCCCACACAAGTCAATGACAGACATATCCATATAAAAAGGGATTTTACCAGCCCACATTCAGTCTCTGAAATCAAGCTCTTCCTGCCTCTTGGAATTTCTTCAGCAAGGGTTCATCTGCCCGGAGAGCAAAGGTTAGTGCCTGCTTTTGGTAGTACTGGGGATCAAGCTCCAGATTGTCAATCACATCTGTCAAGAGGTGGGCTCTCTCCACTGAGATGCCAGGCGCGTCGTAGCTCAGAGCAGAGAAATGCACATGCAGGTGATAGTAGGACGGCTGGTAATGCAGGTATATCCTCAGCTGAGTACCAGCCACCCCAAAGCGCTTCAATATGGCTTCCTGGGAAAGGAAGAAGGGAAGGAATTTAATCTGCAACTCAGCCTAGTCTTTTGCGACAGTGAATGGAAAAAAAAAATCAAGCAACATTACTATAATTCCTTTCAGCTACAGATCCCAAAACATTCAGGACAGAAATTCCAGACTGCAGGAAACAGTCAGTGAAATGAAGTCACTTCTGGGGTGGAACATAGTAGCTGAGTACATCAAAGTGTTGTGCTGTATATTAGTTTAGCATAGGAAATGCAAATCCCAAACCCAGATGAAACTGCAAGGGGCAAAAAGTGATATTTAAGTAGTAAAATGCAATTACTCAACTGGAATTTAGCTGGGACAGGAAGAATTAATTGCTGTGCTTTAGAAGAAGTGCCATGGGACCTTTAAAATGACCAGAAGGGGTCAGGGCTCCAGTTTCAAGTCTTGTCTGTGAATGACGGAATGAGGGTTTCATTACATGTAAAAGGAGTTTATCCTCTTCTATGTTTTCGCATATTTTTTCCTTTCTCAAACTCTTCCAGAAGGCAGCTGAAGGACAGGGGCATGCAGTACCAGATGCTCTGGCTGACAATCTGCCCAGCTGTAAATGCACTGCGCTCGGTGCCTGTGAGAATGCTAACCCCGAGCAGAGAAAGAGGCCACCTGCACACTAAAGATTTATGAGCCAGGCAGAGGCAGAGAGACAGACACCCAAAGCTTTTCTCAGCTAAGTCCTGTCCAAGAGCTAGTCACCAGCCAAGCTCACTGGCCAGCAGGTATGTGTCTGCAGAAGAATTTAAGTGGGTGGAGATCGATGTTTGGTTCAGACATACCAAGCAATGAAACCATCAAGGAAATGGCTATAGAAGCAGATGGAGGGAAAAGCTTGCTTCAGCAAAACAGTATTTCCAAGAGCAGATGTCGAGTCCGTAATGTTGTCTGAGTGGCTGAGCCATTATCTAATGTTTAAAGCACAAGGCTGAGATGCAGCAGGGGAGACAGGTGTAAAGGGGGGGGGATGGGGCCTGTCATGGGGAAAAGCACCTCAGTATGATGACACACAGACGGGATAAAAAGAAAAAGTAGGTCACTTACAAGCTCGCTGAGCCCGAGGCTCCTGTAGCAGCAGAGATGGGGAAGTTCTTGCCAGCAGCACGCTACCAGCAAACCTGCCCCACCATTACTCTGCTGGTATATCCACCCCAGCCATTTTGCTTTTCCTAGACATAGCCCTGCTTCATCAAAAAGTGCAGCCCATCAGCCCAGTGGACTGGAATACCTCAGAGGCAGGAAGGAAAGCAGCATGGCTCAACACCTTCTCAGGACAAGAAGGGAGGTAATTACGGACTTGATTCTGACCTCAATACAGACAATGGAAATCTGGAGCCGCTCCAGCACTCTCAGGTTCAGCCCAGCCCAGCCAAAGCCAGGATCTGGCTCATTACGAACAAGGGCTGCTTCTGTCTACTCTCCACGCCTGCGCAGCAAGTCCTCCTGGACGGGACGCTAGATAACGCAGACACGCAGCCCCTCAGCCGTGCCTTCTCCTGGTTTTTGTTGTTTTCCATTCTAGTCTTCTTGCTTCATTTTGCTCAGTGAGTTACAGGAGCCTGTTAGCAGCCAGCATAATTAAAGCTATAAACAGCAACAGTGAGCTTGTCAGGGCCCTTCCAGCAGGCGGCTGTTTGGGAACACTGCAATCCCTCACCTAATCTCTTAATTAATCTCTACCTTTCCCGGAGCAATAACTTTCAGAATTTCTAAAGCAATGAAGGGGAAAACCTGCCACCCTGCTTTGATCTGAACTGCCTGGTACTGAGCATGCCGTATCACACCTGCAAGGGGCAAGACATGGCCAGAAGGTTACAAAGCAGGATATTAATACAGGGGACAAGCTTCCATGCAGGAAAGCAGCAGCCCTTCAGCTCCACTAGGCAGTTTCTACAGCAAGTTTCTACTTGCTTCCCTGGCTCACTGCATGAGGAGAGAGCTGCATTCTCTTCACTTGCAGCCCCCTGCTCTGTCCATTGCCACTGAGCTCCCCTCCCCACAGCCCTAAATCCTGCAGCCCTCTCCCCGCCCCAGCTCAGCTCTCCTGTGTGGCAGCAAGAGCCTCCACTGGTGGCCCACTCAGCTGTGCAGGGATGTGCAGTACCCAGCCAAGCTCTGCTCTCAGTGTCAGCACTTGAAGCCATGACAGTTTTAGCTGGAACAGAACAGAAGAGGAGCTTCAGACGGCCCAGGCCAAAAGCAGTTTCCATGAAGGATTCATTGGCTTTCCAAGGGATTGGTGAAGCACTCACTTGGCTCCAACTAAAAAACCTGGTTTCCAAGGCAGACTGCGTGCTCAGACTTTGAGCTCTCAGCCCAGACGCCAAGAGGAAAAGGGTGTTCTCTTCTAACAGTGTCAGATTCTGTTCCAAAGGGATGGGCAATATTGCAGCCTGGGCTACATCCTCCCTTAGCATGGCCAGTCCAGCCAACAAGCTGACAGGGGTGCTCAATCCCTGGCTAGCAGGCCAAATCTGGCCTGCGGCCCCACATCATTTGGCCCATGCGGCTCCCCATGGGTCTGGAAATTTGACAGTGGGAGAGCAGTGGCACTACCAAATTTCTGGACCTGTGGGGAGCCAATGTGAGCGGGGGTGATGCTGGGCTCCAAGGCCCAAGGCCAGCATGCGAAGGTAGTGGGGAGCACCAGGCCCTAATCGCAGTGCACTGGGGCAGGAGTGGACAGTAGTGCCAGGCCCCCAGGACTCAATCCTGGTGAGAGGTGGTGATGCTGAGCCCCCGGGGACCAAACCCAGTGTGTGGGAGTGGTGCTGGGCCCCAGGGCCCACTTCAGGTGATTGGGGCAGGGAGGGAGTGGGGCCAGGCCCCAAAGCCTGATCCTGGTGCATGGGGCTCAGCCTAGCCCACAGATCAGTCCTAGCACACTCATCTGGCCTATAAGGAGCACCACTGACTTAGATGATTGCAGAAAATAACAACATGGGAACCTGCATGGAGGGAAGAAGGACACTGCTACTGAAGACCAGAGCTGGAATCTAGTGTCCCTCTGGATCCCTGCCGCTGCCATTGAAGTAGACCACCCCAGCACAAACCTTTTCTTAGACCCAGCTCCAAAGCTGGAGAAGAGCATATTGCTCTTTTTGGGCCACCTTGTGTTTCAGACAAGAGCAATGAAAAAAGGGAATCTAAATTGGAGCCCAAGGGAAAAACCATTCAGGTAGAAAAGTGGGATGTGTCCTAACATCGGAGAGACCCTCAGCACAAGCACTGATGGAGAAAGCCTCACTTTTGAAAACTGATGCTGCAATGTATAGACGGATGGACCATAGCCAGATCTGCTAGAGTTGTGACCCTGTCAGACTGCATGAACAAAGGAGGGTCAGTGGTTAGATAAGAGACTCCAGGACACAGGGTTAGAGCATTTCACTTTGCCCTCTACAGCAAAGTGAACCAAGGCCCCAGCAGGAGGAGACATGTGGTGCTACACTGCAGGAGGTGTCTGGCAAGAGGACAACACATGACTGGAACTCTAACCCGCTTGTGATCATGAAAGATCCTGCAACTCCAGCCACAAAAGAAGAGAACGCAACTCTGCCATCCGTGACACAAATGTCAACGTCAAAAATTATATTTTGCTACCTCGAGTTCATCTGGACACCACTTCTCCTCCTGCCTCAGTTGCTGCAGGTAGGTCTCAGGTGCTACCCTATAGGCATGTGTTTCCAGGGGTGAAGTGATCTTCCTCCTGCATCCTGGAAGGCTCACAGGTTTAGTTCACTGTGTGCAGAAATGAAGATATTGTTTCAGAAAAAATCTGTTAAAGCTGGAGTGAGAGAATGGGCCACTTCTGGGATCTGAGGTAAGTTAAGGGATCACGGCATGCCCCACTCCAGTTTATACTTCCCTTTGGCTGCAGCTCAGCCCTGGGTTCCATGTTCTTTGTGCAAGACAAAGAACATGGAAGTTCAGACAGCTCATGCAGGGCAGTCCCAGAGCCGGAGAGCCTTTCAATCAGTGATTCTCAACCAGGGTGCCACAGCACCCTGGGGTGCCTTGAGATCCTTTTAAGCGTACTGCAGGATGCCATAAAATATCAGCACTGTTGTTAGGTTTACAAATATGATCTATAAGATAAACCCAGAGATTTCAAATAGACTGCAACTATGGATTTCGTTCTGAGCACTTTGAAATAGAAAAGCTGCTTTACTATTTTTTCTGTAGGCAAAAAAAAGAGTTAAAAATAAGAGCAGGCATTTTCTAAGGGATGCCTCAAGTCTGAACAGGTCAAGAATGACTGCTTTAGAGCCTAGTTCTGACTCAAGACATGAAACCAGGCTGGAGAAAGAATCCAGACTTCTCCTTCATGTCGTATGAGAGAAGGTTAATTGGGGAGGAGAGGAAATCAGGAAAAGCTTTCCATGGCCCTATGGAGACTTGCTGCTTTCCTAGGCAGAGAGCCCTTCCTATTGCCTGATGCAGTTCAAAGGGCTCCTATCATTCATCTGGCCTCTAGTGCATAAAAATGCAAGTGTGATGCAGGATGTAGAGTCCTCTTTTCGTTTACTAATTTCTCTCTCTATGCGCACAGGTAGCACCAGGTAGTTAATAAACAGACCCATAATGGGTGCGCAGAAGGGCTAATGCTGTGTACAGAATGACAATAGATGCATGTCATTAACATCTACCTAAATCCTTTCATCCCCTGAAAGCCTCACAAACACCTCTCCTCCCCGCACTGGAACTGCAACCCCCTGGAGTGGGCGAGAACATGCCAGGCAGAGAGGATTCTTTCAGATTAAGCCCAAACCTTTTTCATTCACAGCCCCTAAAAAATTTTGAAAAGAGGTGTGAGCCCCTTTGAATTGTAAGAGTGGGTATTCACATACTTTTGATTGATCATAGTCATCTTTCATGGACCCCTTAAACCAGGGTGGGCAATTCTTTTGGCTGGAGGGCCACTGAACAAGTTTTAGTGAGCTCCTGGGGGCCGCAAGGGTAACCCTGGCCCTTGACAGATGCCCCGCCCTCTGGTTGCCATCTTGGGAATGCAAGTCTCATCCCTAACCCCTCACTTTTGCCACCATAAGTCCCTCCCTTTGTCCCTGGAAGTACTCCATTTGGGAAGGACATGGCTCCATAACATGGAGCTCCCTGCTGTTCCCCATGACCTGCACATAACACTGAGCTGAGCTGGGCTGCTGGCTCCATTGCACAGGGCTTCCTCCAGAGGTGTGCGGCTTGGGCGGAGAACCCGGGAATTGCACCTGAGCCCCATGAGATAGAGCCAGGCAGACCCCACTCCCCCAGGCTCCACACTCCTGCTGCCCTGCCCTGGGCCCCTGCTGGCCCTGGTGCTAAGCTCCCATCCAGTTGCCGCTTTTCTCCTGCCTGCCACCACCATCACTCCCCCCGCCCACCCACCTGGTGCTCCCACCCCCACCTGCCACTGCTGACACCCTTCCCCTGCCACTTGCCCACCTTCTCACCCACTCGCTGTCCCCCCACTCTTCCCGCTTGCTGCCACTCTCCCCTCCCCCCCACCTGCCAGCACCACCACTACTTCCCCTGCCTGCTGCTGCTGACCTACCTGTGGGGCCAGGGTCAGGGCTGTCCCATGGACAAGGGTGGGAGCACACTGTGTGCTGCCCCCACGGGAGTGAGCAGGGCTCAGCCTCATGTAAGAACAGCAGGGGCAGCCCAGGGCTGGCCAGGATGGATACAGTGAATTAGCAGGCACCCACCCATGGGCCAAATGAAATTGCCTGGTGGACTGGATTTGGCCTGTGGGCCATACTTTGCCCACCCCTGCCTTAGACAATCTGCAAATCCCCAGGGGTCCATGGACCACAAGTCGAAAACCATTGCTCTAAACCATTTCCTCCATTTTGTGTTTTCATGTTGGTCCAGCTGCTGGGCATCATGCTGCAGCAGTCAGTGACATTATGGACAGCAGCTGCTCACATGGAAAGTCACTTTTCATTTTGTCAATGAAGTCTGACCACAGAGAAATCATTACAGTTAAGTTACTGTCCCCAACAGAATAGGTGGGGTCTACAAAGTAAGATGCCTGCCAGGGTTATAAGGACTTGGGTACAAAGCATTCAGGACAAACCCGCCCATGCAAAGACGCTGAACCCCCCTTGCTGTAATCCACAAGTTCCCCAGTCTGCTGCATGAGCAAATGGCTCTCATGACAACAGGGCAGACTTCCTGCTGGGAAGCCAGCGGGAGCAGCAAATTTGGCAGCTGCTCCCTGCTGACAGAAATTAAGGCAATCTGCAAATTGATCTTGCATCAGTACAGTGAGACCCTGAGGGGTGCTCAGGTACCACAGTCATCATAGCACCTACCTTCCCTTCCTGCAAGATGTTCTTTAGCAAAGGCAGATGCTCAGAGGTGAGGTCCCGCAGTGATTTTATCTCCCGCCGGTGGCTGATGGCTATCAAATACAGGTCATCTAGCTGCAGAGACAGGGCATTAGAAAGGCTCAAATTCAAAGGTGTAAGAAGCAGTTTGGAGAGACCAGACCTTAGAGTTTCACAGAAACAACCATGCTAAAGGGGCTGTGAATGGAACCCTGACCCACATGGATGCAGACTATCATCATCATCTATCATCTCCTGGCACCTAGATTTGGTTATAGCACACCTCTGGAATAAATAAATACATGGAGTCTAGGCTTCTTTCCTCCCCCACCACAAAACCACCGGGGAATAATTTTCTACTGAATGGAGTTCTCCCACAATTTAAACATTCCCCAAAATAGGGGAATTCCCTTCTCTCCCTTCCCCCCACAACTAAGTGTATTTGCAAATATGTTTTTCATCATTCTACAGGCTTTAAAGACCCCTTTGGTACAGTAAATGAAGCACCTGAATAAAATCGAAGGGATTACATGGTGCTGTAGGATCAACTCTTTACTAATACAGTTCCTTTCCTCTTTCTTCACTTGCTACACATTCCTCCAGCTTTCAGTATTATTCTTTTCTTTTGTCAATATGTTTAAATGAATTAGCAGACTAAGCCAACTTTCAGAATAATATGTTACGCTTAGAGCATCTTTTACATATCCCAAAGACAGTTTTTAAAATCCTGTTATCAAGTCCCATAATACCCCCATGAGTTAGACCAGGGGTGCTTAAACCTGGCCTTCAGTCCCATCCAGCCCAAAATTTGGCAGTGAGTGAACAGTGACATGACTCTCCCACCACCAAATTTCCAGACCTGTGGGAAGTCTCTGTGTGCTGGATCAGGTGCCTAATCCCAGCATGTAGGGTTGGGCAAAGGCAGTGATGGGCCCCAGGGCCCAATCCTAGCATGCTGGGGCAGAAGGCAGCAGTGCCAGGCCCCTGGGAACCAAAACCAGCATGTGGGGGTGGCATGGCCTTCAGGGCCCACTTCATATGCTCAGGGCAGGGTGTCAGGCCCCAGGGCCTGATCCTGGTCCATAAGGCTAGATCCAGCCAGTGGACTGGCCCTGCTCCATTCATCTGGCCCACATGGCCAAAAGGTTGAGCACGGAGTTAGACAAAGTATCATCACTCCCATTTTAATGGCAGGTAAACTGAGGCACAAATTGCCTACGATCAGCATAAGCCAACGGCAGAATTTGGAAGAAAAGTCAAGAATCTAGATTCCTAAATATTTTTAATGTGTTTAAGTGGTTGCCTTCCTGCAGGACAAGAGAGCAGTTTATCTTCCTACGCAGGTGTTAACAAGGGGATTTTCTAAGAATTCAGAAGGGCAAAAGCATAAACTTTAGATTTTAGAATAAAAAGTTTTCATATTTCTGTGCGGCATTACAAATACACAGGGACAGCTTCCAATCCTCGTGGTTCCATAAATAACTAGCCCTTTTCTTAGGAGCTAGTCAGACAACTGGCAATACCAACACAGTGAGAAATTCAGATAGACTTCTGGCATCTCCCAAAACACTTTATTCATTAAATGTTTGACAAACGTAAAAAAATCATTGCACATTAAAAAAAATATATATATATATATAATTTTGGCCAGGTAGTACATGGAGGTCCCACAAAAGGACCTCCCATGCACAAAAGGTCCCTCTGCTCTTGCTTTTCTGAAGGGCTGGCCTAGCAATGAAATCATGTCATGAAGATGTGATACAGCAGCACGTGCATGCATACCACATATTGATAACTGTTGATATAGCCGTAGGTCCCAGAAGGGCAGCCTTGCAAACCCTACTGATTGTGTGTGTATTTTGTTCTCTGACGGCAAAGCTTTGCAGAAGGTTGCTTTAATAAGCCCATTATCTCAGCTTTCCTCTGCTTCTGGAACAGACTTCTGACTTTATATTAACATTCCCTTCTTGCAGTTCTGCAGCTTGTGCCATCCATGTATCATTTTTTGCTTTCAAAGAGTACAATCAATGTGCGCAGAAAACAAGTAATTGAGACCAAGCACATCCTTGCACATTTAAAAGCAAGCCTGTCTATTCTGAAACAGCTGGGAAGATGGCTCCCAGGATGCCTGTTCAAACACCCAAATGCACAGTGCTTTCAATTACATCTTTTGGCTTCCAAGGAACAAGCTGATTTTCATAACCTAACCCTGTCATCCTCAGACTGGGCCAGTTAGCACTGTGGGCGCACTCCACAGCTCCTGAAGAAGACAGCAAATTATTGTGTCTTATTAAAATCACCCTGGGCTCTCTGTCAGAGTATGATTGCAGAAGAAAAGCAAGTATCCCTCTTCTCAGAGGAACATCTGTACATGGCTGTTTGAAATAAAAAAGCCAGTTGCTTAAAAAAAAGGCTGGGGGTGATGTAATGTAGAGCATTTTGGGCAACGCCTCAGGGCTCCCATGGGCTCGAGACGGAAATGAACACTCAGAGAAGGCCAAAAATGGACTTTCTGTCACATGTTTAACTAAAACTCATTCCTCTGTGTGGTCCAAGCGCACAAACAGCTACTGTATTTCCTGGGTATTGCTTTTCTCCCACCAAGCTCAGCCTGGCAAGGATCCTCCTCATCCAAACCTCAGCAGCTGAAAGGGATGATCAGAGATGCTTCCTGTCCCGAACTGGATGCCTGGGATTTCCCACATGATGCTGGTGGGCTGGAACAGATGCTGAGCTACAATTTCAGTCTAAAAATGAGGATCGTGCAGTTGGAGAAAAGTTAGTCACATGGACATGTGTAACGAATCAGTGATGGTAGGGAAGGAGTAATCATACTTTACAGAGCACACCATCCACCAGATTTGAGTTAGCATAAATTGGTGTAGCTGGCCCCACTAAATCAATGGATTTATGCCATTCACACCAGCTAAGCATCCAGCCCTACAAACCTTAGATTTTCTATTTGTCAGCCTGTGTCAAACACAAATGTCTTAACCCTAAAATCTGTCTTTTGTCCACATTGGGTGCATCTACACAAGACACTTAATGTGCAGAAGACTAATTCTACTGCGCATTACAGTGGCAGGCAAAGCCTGTGCTAATGGGCAGTAGATTTAGTCCAATGCACAGTAGCATCATAAAAAAATCTGTTCATCTGTGCTAATGTGCAGGAGTGTAGATTACAGTGCATTAATGAAGGTGTAGACATGCCTAGTGAAGCACAAAGGCTTATAAACCATGCAAGCCTCCAGCCACCAGGGAGAGATTGATCTTCACAACTGGGCAGGCCAAAGGGCAATGGACACTTCTGGTTAGCCCAGAAGTCTCATTACTTGCACATGCCTTTGAGAAGGTTATCCAGCATGCAACTGCTTCAGATGTTCCTCTCATACCCAGCATGCAACATTACAGATGGCTCTAGCCAGAGGAAGCCTGAAAATAGTTCCCCTCTCATCCTTTCTGTAGGCTGGATGGGTGGGAGGTTGGGAGGAGGGATGGGTAGATGATGCAGATTCAACACTTGACAGTCTGAGTAGTATCAGCAGCTTTTGTTCTCAGAATATTGAGGTCACCAACACGAACAAGGATTTCAAAGTGTAAACAAGCACACAATTAATTCTTCCTGCAATCCAGCAGCCTCAAATAATTAAAAAGGTCCGTATGTGCATCATCCTCAATTAAAGTGCTAAGTTACTGGAACACAATCCTACTAAGCAGGCTTCCAACTCCTAGTCTCAGAGACTTTTTGACAGTCCTACTGGGAGCCATGTGTAGCTTCTTTAATTTAATTTGGTAGCCTAGGCCTCTGAGATGGAGTATATCATCTTTTTACACTCTTAACTTCATCAATTTCCCCTCTCCCAAATACACATCCCTGAACTTCCCACAAAGCAGGTGACCCAAAGAATGTCATTCTACTCTTCTGGGGGCAGAATCTCTCCAGTCTACGAGTCAGATGTGCAACCTGCTGAA
>NW_005841989.1:2537219-2558592 GCF_000455745.1 Alligator sinensis
GAGATCAGATATCACACAAAGGCTTGGAATAAATGCATTGCAACTCTAGTGCTTTCTTTTCTCCTCCTCCGCTCCTGTTCCTGAGGGGACATCTCTGGTAAAACAGCATTTTTGCAAATAAAAATAAATAATCCATTTGTACACGGCCAAGAGCGTGCCGCACGTTTTATAGGGCACTCTGCACTTCTAAACCAGCTTCCATCCAAGGATCTCAAGGCAGCTGGCGAACTTAATCTGATTAAGTTTCACAATATCCACTGCAGGGGAGATGAGAATTATCCTCATCTTACTGAGATGAAAAAGGAGACAGAGGAGGAAGGAACTTGCTCAAGGTCACCTAGTAAGCCAGCAGAAGGAAAAAACAGAACCCCAGAGGCCCTGAGTAGACCCCCTTTCCCCTGACCCCAGGGCTTATTTGTCTTTTTACCAGGCCATCCTGTTCCTAGTGGTTAAAGGGAGCCACGCCGGAGCAGAAGCAGGCTGACAACTGGAGGGCATGGCCCAATCTCACCATTAGGGTTACCATATTTCTAGAATCAAAAAAGAGGACACCTGTGGGAGGTGGGATTGGGGCAGGGGTATATGATTGTGGAGGGGGCAGTGATATACCCATGCCCTGCTTCTGCCCCTCACTCCTAAGCCCCTGCCCCTCAGTACCAACCCACAGCCGCCTGCCCCTGCAGCCCTGCTGCTTGCTGGCCCATGACCCCCGACATCCAATCACCTTGCCTGCTCCTCCCAGTCCCGAGCAACCAAGCTGCTAGTGCCTGGGAAAGCAGAGGCAAAGCAAAAAAACAGGACATTTGCTCACATTTTAAAAACCTGCCAGGACAGGACAGGGGGGCAAAAAAGAGGACATACCTGGGAAAACCCAGACGTATGGTAACCCTAGCCACCATGACACTAGGAGGCAGATAGTGAAATGGGCCAAGCTGTCCAGCTGTGAGTCTGAGCTTGCGAGGGAGAAGGAAAAGCCCCATCGCAAGCTAGGAAAAAGGCTGTAGCAAGGAGCAAAGAGCTGACCCCAAAATACAGGCTATCATAATAAACTGAGCAGCTGGGGAGAGAGCAAGAGAGCCCAAGGAAGGGGAAAAGCAGGTGGGAGAGGAACCTCGAGGAAACCCGGGAGTGGCAAGCTAAAGATGTCAACCTCAATGGCCACTGATACCTATGGAGCCAAGGATAGAAGTGTACACCCTTTCTGAGGCCTTCTCACACGAGCAGCCTGCCACGGAGAACCAGCTTGGGATGTAAAGGACCATAAATCCTGAACAATCGCCATCTAGGAGATAGGTTCTAAGGGTCTTTAGCCTTTGTGTAGCCTTAACAACTCATTAGGAAGGCAGTACTGACTGGTTTTTACATCTCTGGAGCTGCCCATTATCAATTTCCAAACATGCGGGTTGCCATGCAGAAAGGGTGTCATAGAGCCAGCCCTGAGCTTTCTAATGACTCCTTCCCTCCTTAGCATCATGAAAGAGCAGGGGGCTGAAGGAAGAATGCATATTTAAAAGATTATTTTCCAAAGGCAGTAGAGCCCTGGAAAGAGAGCAGCAATAACATCTGCTAGGACTCAGGATGGAATGGCAAGGCTCCCATAGGCTTGGTTCTAGCTCTTCCATCTCCAGTGCTACTGGAATCACGCACCACAGTTCTCGAGCTAGTAGCTGAGTTTTCCAACCTTCCCACAAAACATTCTTCATCAAAAAATGTTTACATGACAGCATTTTGCAGTGATATTTGTTCATCTTTATCCTCAGTTTACATATGAGGAAAACAGAGACAGAGTAGGGGCGATTCACCCAAGGCTTCACAGAAATTCAGTGGCAAAGCTAGGAGCAGGTTTTCATGACACCCATAACCGCTAGGGGTGCACTGATAAAGATTTTTTGGCCCGATATTGATGGCTGATTATTAACCAGTCATATCGTCCGATACTGATCCGACTGCCGATATGCAGCCTGGCAGCTTGGAGAGCAATGTTCAGCTGGTAAATCTGTTGGGGGGAAGGAGGGAAGGGGCATGGGGGCACAGATCAAGGCCGCCATAAGGGAGAGAGTGGGGCTGGAGCAGGTGCTGCACAGCTGGGGCAGAGTGAGGGACAGAGCCACAGTTCATCCAGAGGGGCATGGGGGGTGGCTCCTGCCACTGCATGCACCCTCAGGGGAGTCGTGGGCGGCATGTGGCCCCCGGATCTGTGCACGGGGCAAGGGCAGACTTCCTGCTGCGGGCTGGGGCCAGAGGCTGAGCCAGCCTCTTCCTGGTGGGGGGGCTGGGCCAGGGCTGCGCTTGGGGCAGGTGGCAACAGTGCTGGGGGGGGCTATGGGAGGACTACAACCACCCCAAAATTTGCCGTAGCCCTCGCTCCCAGCACCGCCACCTCCCTAAGCATAGCCCAGGCCCAGGCAAGCCCCTTCACCGAGAAGAGTTCAGTGCAGCTGTCAGTCCCAAGTGTGCAGCGATAGCTCGCCCTCAGTCCACACACAGATCTGGAAGGCATGTACCCGCCATGCCTCCCCCAGGATGTGTGCAGCTGTAGGAGCCACCCCTGCCCCCCCCAACCCTGCATGAGCCGTGGCTCTGTCCCCCGCCCCATGCCAGTTGTGCAGCACCTGCCCCTGCCCCAGCCTCACTCCCTCCCTTGGTTTGCACCCCCACGTCCCTTCCCCCCAACAGACTTACCAGCCAGACACTGTTCTGCAGGCTGCCGGGCTGCACTCCTGGCCATGTGCATGCTGCGGCTGCATGCACGCATGTGGCATTTATTGGCGACATTATTGGCTACATCAGCCAAAAAAAGCCATTTGCCAATAATGTCAATTTTCCTTTTATTGGTGCCAATATGATATAAACCGATGTATCGGTGCACCTCTAATAACTGCAGAATCACACTTTAACCAAAAGTTATAAGGTTATTTTACAGCCTTAACTCAAAATGCTCTCAAGAGACAAATGGGTTATTTTCAGTTCTCTTCTAAATGCTTTAGCAAGCAGAAAGATGAAAAGTTTTCCTCATTTTTGCCTGGATAAATGTTCAGAGGACCAGAAACCCCTGGTGAAATGCCATCTCTGTTGACGTCAATGAAACTGGGGTTGCACCCTTGGCATCTATTTTGAGGTCTGAGAATTTAATCTCTATTTTCTTGGTTGCAAGCCTTGTGGTTTCCACCTTAATAGTACTGAATAAAACAATTAGGTATAAGGGGGGGAGAGAAGGGGGAAGGAAATGCTAGTAAAAAAACCCTACTAAATATAGTATTACAGATTGGGTGAAAATCTATGGACTTTCTGATATGAAGAAAGGGTAGCCACTCCAGTAAAGGGTTAAGCAAGCTACCTACAAGGTGATAACATTATGACGACAGCTTTAAGGCAAGTGACACACAGTTAAACATTTGAAGGAGAAGGAAAATTAATTGGGTCAATTAAAAAGGACAGTTTGTTTAATTTATGCCTAAAGTTTTAGGTTTACAAAAATGAGGTTTTATAAAAGTTTAAAATAACAGAAATTCGTCCAGGACAGACATGTAATTTTGTCTAGTTTTAAACATGACCTGGCAGCATCAGCACCAAGGTAGGAAAGCTAGAAAACAAACTTGGCTAGTAAGTCACTAACAAAATTGGAACCAACCAGTGCATCTGCTGTGTCCATGCTTAATAAACTGTAAGAAGCATTACACTGTGTTAATGGTGTGTACCCAAACTCAGTGCTCATGGGGAAAAAGGTTAATCCAATTTTTCAAACCTTTGGTTGTGTCTCAAGACTTATTATTAATGTAAAAATATTACTTCTTTTGTGTTACTTTAAAGTAAGTGGTGTCACTTTTAAGAAAAAGAATCAAGTGAGCGGCTAACCAACCTGTTTTTGATTCCATTTAAAATCTGGAATGAGAACAAAGCCATTGCAAGGATCAGGGTTTTCATGGATTATCCGATCAGCCTCAGCCTTTTTCTCCAGAATATTATATACCCACTGAAAGAAAAAAAACCCAATTATTAAAAGCAGCAAAAGAACAAAATACTGCACCTTTACGCTAACCTCTTAAATTAATTCCAATCTACCACTAGTGGAAACTACAGGAACTGTACTTGGATTTATAAAGAGCAAAATTATTTTATGGTCAGCAACATTTGTAGTTAATTATCTGTAAAATAAGCAAATATTATGCTCCAGAGTATCGTGATTATCACAGGTGAAAAATACCTTCCTGACCCCATTTATAGCACTGCACAATTGACTGGCTGAATTAAGGGGGATTTTTTCTTTCCTTTGATATGCTAAGTATTGGCCCCAGCTGGAGATGGGATATTGAAGTTAGATGGTCTAATCCAGTACAGCAGTTGCTACATTCAGGTGTAACAGAATTCATCCCTGGCAGGACCCATCTGTCCTATGAAAGAGACATTGCTGAAACATGGCTGTTCAATAAGACTGGGTAGCAAGCTCCCCAAAGGTATTAAATCTGACTAAGGTCTTCGTAACAGTGGGACTTCTGAATATAACTTGAGCCCACCTCAACATAAATTACTATTAACAAGAGTGCCAGTCACCAGGAAACATATCACATGGTACAACATGGCTGGCTCTTGCCAGTCTAGCTATCCAAAGTTATCTGATAACCAGGTTAAAAACAATCAAGGGTGCTTGCAGGCATAACACCCCCTCCGCTCCCCCACCAAACAGCGTTTTACATTAAACTCGGCATGTTACTGCGCTGACACACATGCCCAGAACAGGCAGCACGTACTTCAACCCAGTTCATCTGACATCTGTAAAGATCAGGTGCTTTAGCAGGGTTTTGTTGGTGCTTTTATCTAATAGTTGATTGAATCAGTTTTACCTAAAAGTGTCAAAAAGCCCTGCTGAAGCACCTGATCCTTACAGATGCTCCAGAGCCAGGCTGAAGTAACATGCTGCTTCTTCCAGTAAAGAGCGTTTTGGGTTTATTTTTTTTAAACATCTGCAGCCAGCCAAAGTGCATAAGCCCTAGCTTTAAACAAGTTTATTCACAGACTCAATCAAACAGTTGTAACCCATTCTGTCTTCCTTTATGTGAAGCAGCCATGCGGTAAGTAGGGCTAGTTTCATGGGGAAGAACAGACTCCCTTAACATGGGGAACCTGTGATCAATGTTTTATGCTGCATCCATTCCCATTAATTCCACTTTAAGGACCTCTGCAGTCTGGCACTTGAACACTTCCTCTGGGTGCCTTGCTAAATCACTCCAGTGGTTTTGCTTGTACTTGACACCTTTCATAAAACTTAACATGGAAAAAGAGCTTTAAATGGATGGACACTGGGCCCAGGAAGCTCATCATGGCACTGGACAGTTGCACACAATGGGACTCTACTCTTGGGAGCAGAAATAGGTAAAGACACAGGGGCTCACCACTGTTTTAGGCCCCCTAAAGTTACAGGCAGAATGCATGGCAGGATGGCACCTTAGAGAATAACTGACATGAGAGGTATGAGCTTTCATAGGCAACAGCATCTGACAACTCTGTCAGCATCTGATGACGTGGCTGTTGCCTAAGAAAGCTCATACCTCTCTGAACCAGTTAGTCTCTAAGGTGCCACCCTGCCCTGCCTTCTGCCTGACTTTGGACTAACAGCTAACTACCACTCAGCAGTCCCAGGAAATTTAGCATGTGGAGACAGAATGGCACCCGCCTGAGCTCCGGCAGGCAAACCGCACCTCAATAAGCCAGGGGGTTAATTCCACTGTCACAATATTCTGAGTGCATTTGCAAAAAGTTTCTCCACAGTTAGGTCAGAGCACCCTTTTTTTTTTTTTTTTATTTCCCAAAGGACACATCTCAGATACCAGAAGAGATGATAACCTATGTCTTAAAATGCCTTTCAGACAGGATTACAGACCACCTGATAGGGCATAGGCACATGAAGAGATTCTCTCTAGGCAAGCCAGAGAGTAACTTTACAGCTAGCTCTGCAACTAAGACGTATGTACCTGCTCTTCCCTAGCAGAAAACGTGAGGTATACTGTCCCACCTTCATAGACAGGTAAGGTACCTTGCATATACTGTGAAAAAGAATGTGCATTATGTTCACAGCTTAATTTGCCTTGCAGTGACTTGTTTTTGTAGCCAACCCCTCAGCTATCTCTTAAGCAGAAATCAAGGCACTGTCTGCACTTTATAAAAGGAGGAACTGAGAAGAAGTCAGTACCATGTAGGCAAAGCACTCTAGTCTGGACCCTCCAACCTGCTTTGCCACTAATCTCAACAACCCCCAGTCACCAGTTCTAACAGGCACGCTGTAGGTTCGATCAGTGGCGAGCCAGTCCTATCCTGCTGCTGCACTATGCCTCTTTCAATCACTCCTCCATCTGCCTACAGTACTCTAATGCAATGGTGAGACAGACCTACTAGATCAAGCCTTTTCACTGCTGATAAACCAGTATGACAGAAGACACTGGCCTTCAAATACTGGGACCTTCCCACTGTCAGTGTCAAGCAACACTGCCTTTAGAGCAAGCTGGGTACTGCTCGCATGCATTGCAGAACTGAGGACAATGGACAGAGAGCTGCCAGCTTGCTAGGGGGCTAAGGTACCTTTCACACCACTACACTATGTTCTCCTGATAAAGCTTCTTGGGTTCAAGCTTATAAATCTCCCAGAGCCTCAGATGAACAGCAAAGGATTTTGTTATATTTGGAGCCTTTTACTTAGAAACCTAGAAGGTTTCTAAGCTGTCAAGGGCAGCTAGATCAGTTCCCCATCACTGATGTCCAAGATAACATCCCAAGATTGTAAAGGCCTCAATTTTAGGAATACCACCGGCTTAGGTTTTAAATGAGTTGCTGCAAATATTTCCTGGGAGACTCTGGTGATGCCTCCAGCATTAATTAAGTCTTTCAAGTAGAAGTTCTTACCTTCTGTCCCATTTCTCTGTCCCATTTCAAGACTTGTTTCTATCACTTTCAAACCTCAAATATTTCCTCCCAGTCAATGCCCTACCATATTTGGAACCAAGCTGGTTCCACCTGACCTAGAAAAGAACTGTAGTTAGCCGTATTAGTCTGAAGTCAAGTAGAAGGCAAGGTGTGTGTATATCTAACAAATATATCTGTATAGATGCATCTATTTAGCTATATATTTTGGTTAGTCTGTAAGTTGCAAATCTACCCTACCTTCTACAACAGGGGAATCTACATGCTTTTAATTTAAAGAACCTTCTGCCTGAAAGGATGGAGACTGAGGTAAAGAACAGGGTGTCCTTTGCAAGATGGACATTAAGGTTTTCTTCACCCTTCCCCCCGCTTTCTTCTGTTCTACTGATTTCAAGAAGAGGAAACAGAGAAAGAGGGACTAGAACATCAAAAGCTCAGAGGGGTTGGGTATATCAGAAGACTTTGCTGGTGGATGTCTCCTAGCTTATCCAAAACAGACACCTCTGATGGCCTTTGTTAATATGCTTTCCTAGGTGGATGACTACAAATTCTAGCAGGCCATGCAGAGGTGCATACTGAAATACACAGAGAGGGCTATTCTAGTACCTTGCAGAGGAAGCTGCCAGGACCACGAGCCCTATAGTCTTCAGAGCAAAGACATGAAAACAAATGTTTGTGTAGGCTGCTGTCATTTTCCAGAGCAAATACTATTTTGCTTTTTCACAGCTAATAAATGCTGTTGTACGTTATTGGTGCTGTAGCCTGACTGCTGGCAGGAGAGAGAAAAAAAATGGAGCAAATAGAAGTGTGGGGAGTAATTGAAAGCAGACTGCAGCCTGCAAAGTGGCCTCCATCACTAGATGCAGAAAACATGTTGAGCAATCAGAAAAACAAACAGCAAACTCTATTCTTAACTGCTTCAGCACTGCCTTGGGTAGCAGATAAGTGGAGGCAAATGCCCTTGGCTGCCCTGAGTAATAAATAAATGCATCACTACTAGAGCTCTGAGATTGCAATGGGGCATAAGCACCTTCAAGAAATAAAGGTTATTTCTAACTGCCTCAGGAAAGCCTCAGCTCCAGCCACATGACAGAACATGCACCACCCTTATCAGGGATCCAGAGGCAACACCATGAAACAGAGCACATGAAACTGTAGCAAACAAGAGGGAAGAGGGCTGGGAACCATTTGAATTGTGTGCCAGTTTTATTTTTTATAACAGTTGATGTACAGATTAGCCACATTAATAATCATAATTTCTAATGTGCTGTATACTGATCTCTGGAAACATTAACTGAATTATTGAGTCAACATTATATTTTCTGAATAATTTTGCTCCTCCTTTTGTGCAAGACTTGGTCCCAACAGACAAGAGAACTATTCCCTACCCTGCAAAGCAGAGAAATATGACAATGAGTGGAGTTGTTCAGTCAGATGGCACATAAGAAGAGAGTCAAATCTACTCCCACTGGCAACAGAAGTCTAATACAATTTTGGCGAAACCAAAACCATCCAAAGCAGAGGGTTTGTACACAATCAGGACAGCATTCATCTTTCTTTAGTGACTATCTCCCAGCCCAGGAGAGAAGTTTTCCATATGGAATATTTGAATTGCAAATTAGAAACTGAAGCAATTTAGGAATGAGAGGAATCATAACTGTATCACATCTTTCTTTCTGAAGGATTGAAAAAACTTTACAGAAATTATACCACAGGCATGCAGCAGCCCCTCTCCCACACGGTGTGGAGGGAAACATCAACACAGTATGGGGCAAGCTGTCCAACAGGAGGTCTGAGCAGAGACTTGGACAAGTCATTACAGCAAGCCCAGATTTTCATAATGCAAGCTTTGCAAGGTCACAGTATCCGCTTGCAGGTGCTGCTTATGGTCTCATCTAAAAGATCCTGGCAACAAACTGCAGAGTACTTATCTGTATGGTAGTTCAATCCGTTCCAGTCATGGATTAAGACCCCAATCATACTACAAACCATACAAACTTTGAACATGGACTATTCCTACCCCAAAGAGCCTACAAGCTGAGTAGAAGACAAGCAACGGGTAAATACAGACAAATGGGGGTACCAATAAGACAAAACTGATCAGCATGACTAGCAGTGAAGTATTTTTGGGAGGCATCCCAGGAAAGGAAGACTTAACTAGGGACTTGGAAGAGGACAACAAAGTGGCCCTTCATATGTTTCCAAAGAGCCCTTGCCATGTCTGAAGGGCAGCATGGGAGAAGGCATGAAAACCTTGTTTGAAAATTCACTGAACAGGCAATGAAGGCTGGTATTACTGGCAAAGACGTGAGTCTGTCTTGAGTGATAAGAAGTGATAGATGGACGGGGACAGGCTGGGAAAGGGCTTTGGAAGCCAAGGCAAGGTATTTGCATCTGATATGGTGGAGAAGGGGTAAGCCAGTGGATAAAGGCAAAGGAAGGGATAACAGGGCAAAAGCAATGACTAAAGAAAAATCGATACTGCAGCAGCATTTTGGATGGATATGGACTTGGGCAAGAGACTGGCTTTGTCAGCACCTGAGAGGAGGGTGCTCTATAATTGAGATGCAAAAGGAGAAAGTCTTGCCAAGGATTTCTAGCTGTCTGCATGGATGACAAAGGCTATTCCTTCATCTTATGCAGGAAGAATCAGAAGTTACACATAACATGAGGTGAGGTTCTAGATCAGGGCACCATGGCTGGCAGCAGCTACCCCAGAGCCTGGGCCAGCTGCAGCTGCTGCCTCCCCACCCCAGCCCTGGCCCCAGAGGGCACAGTGCCAGCACCTGCTGCCTTCCTGGAGCCCAGGGCCGGGAGACAGCAGCTGTCTGCAGCCTCCAGGCTGCAGCCTGCCCAGGTTCTGGGTAGCTGCTGCCAGTCATGGTGCCCGGGCTGCTTGAAGCCTCCCAGCCACCTGCTAGGAGCAGCCCAGGCTCCTGGTTGGCCGCAGATGCATAGAGCCCAGGCTGGCAGTGGCATGCTGAGCAAACTGGCCTTGTGTGCCATGCTCAGCACGCATGCCCGGCCCCAGCCCTGGCCCCCAGGGAGGCAGCAGGTGCTGGTGATGCTACCCATCGTGCTGCTCTCCCCGCCACCTCTGCAGAGCAGTGTGCGGAACCCGCTGCAGCAGGGCACAGTGGGGAGGTGTACGAAAGCTGCCTGCCTCTCAGAGCTCCACGCTGCCCTGGCCACACTTCCCTTGCAGGAGGGGGCAGCAGCGAGGGGCACAACCCTGTACTGCTGCCCGCACTACCCTCACGCACACAGGGGAGCTGGGTCCCTGGCCCCATAGCCCTGGCACATCATGCACAGACTATCACTAAATTGATGCTTGTGAACAAGGCTGCCCAGGAAGAAGGTACAGAGGAAAAGGAGGAAGGGGCCGAAGAGGGCCTACAGGCTGTGAAAACTATGAGTGATACGGAGAACACAAAAATCAATAAGTGGGAGTGATCAGAGATGCAGGACAAGAACCAGGAAACAACTGAGTCAGGAAGAGTGGGAGGAAGTGCACAGAGGCAGAAAAGTCAGTTTACTGAAGCTGAGAACACTTGGATTTAAACTTTTGATGAAGGCCATTTGATATGAGAGAGCTCCCCTGGAATAATCAGTACAAGGTGAGGAAGATGGCAGAGTGCCAGAGCCCTGCTTCTGTACCTAAAGCTCCTGAAAACCCAGAACTTCATATAGATTTCTTGGTCAACAATCTTTTATTTTCTGGTTGGCTGGACAAACATGATGGAACAGCTGTAACATTAACTTAATTTCAATGCAACTGCAGTTTTAAACAACTCTATATGATCCTTTCAGCACAGCTAGGAACATGGCAAGAAAGAAGAGAGGTTGTTGGGAGAGGGGTGGGGAGAGAGGGGCTGTGTATATACATACATTTCATTAGACAGAAGGCAGGGTAGATTTGCATCTTTTTAGCTAATCTAAAGTGTAACCCCTACCTTGCCATCTGTCTGACTTTAGAATAACAAGGCTATCTACCTCTCTCTTCAAATCAGAGACAACTACCAGAGCAGGAACACCCTACTTATTTTTTTGTTTGGACTGGTAGGATTTTCCAATGTTTGAAGACCTCATGAGCAGAAAACCTGCACTTCAAACTCTTGTCGGTAACAAATTTCTTCCCCTGTTAAAGCCAGTTGCTTTAAGTCTGTTTAAATGCAACAGCCAGTTTCACACAACACAAAGCTTAGGGTGCTAGGTCACTGTCAAAAAAGGCTTTTTACCTCTCAGTCCAGATGGAACAGTGAAATGTAGATCAGGGATGTCAAATTCATTTGGTCCCACATGTGGTATTGGGACTGCAGGGCTCCTCATGGGCCCAGCCAGGACGCACCTCTGGCCACGGGGGGAAACAACAGCTGCATTAACACCCACAGATGCTTGAGAGGCTGTGTTGGCTCAGGGTACCGCAGGCGTTAACATTGCTGATTACCTCACCGCTGATGAAACAAGCCCTCAGTGGGGATCCATACCTGAGATTTTGGTAGCACGGTGGAACAATGGTGGCATTAACCCAGGCAGTTACCTATGCTGCTGTACTGGCTCAGGGAACAGAAGGGGTTAATACCCAAGCCCTCCAGGAGTTACACAGGCCAGGGTACACTGCTCTACAGGCTGCATGCTTGAAACTCCTGCTCTAGAACAGACTGAGATGTATTAAGGACGAGTAACCATACCTGGATGCTGAAGCTCTGGGACTGGATAAATGGCAGCGTAATGTTCTTGTAATCCTCCCCAGTCTCGCGGATGAGATGCACTTCTTGGCGCAGATATTTCTGAAGGTGTTTCTCTGTGGCAGGGTATATCACTGTGGTTTTTATCTCTGGAAATAAACATGTTTTCTGTGTTATAATCAGAGATTAAATCAAAGTTACCTCCCTCTGTCGCTGATAAATTGTTTCTCACTTTTAATCAGCATCATGCTAATAGATTTCAGAAGTTACCTCTAAAGAAGTAAGTGAATTTGCATAAAAATCAAAGGAAAACTTCATACCCTAGAGCTCATATTGCTTCTTTGAAGCAAGAAAGGCTCATGCAGCTGCAGATGCTAAAGGTAATCAGCTGATAAAACATCGGAAGGAATGATTCCAGTTAAGGGTGGAATGGAACACGCCAGTGGAAGTATTTTTTTCACACTTGCTTTCCAGCAGTTCTGACAGCAGCAGCCTGGTCTGTCTCCAAGGGAAGGGCTCTCAAATGGTCACCAATTAGAAGGATAAATACAAAGGTGCTGAACAAAAAACAGATGTGCCAAAAGGAAAACAAAGCCAAGTCCCAATAGACATGGATACACACCCAGCTGATGGGCTGTACAAGCTCATTTTTCCTTGGAGACAGATTGAACTTGGGTGTTTCCTGGTAAAAACACACACAGGAAACCCTGGAGGTGAAAAGACCAATTGTGGAGGAGATGGGGTGGAGAGAGGTTACAGTAGCAGAATGTGGTTACAGCAGGGGTGGGCAAACATGGCTTATGAAGGGATTTTGTCCGGCCTGTGGAGCGTCCCTCGGTCCCACCCAGCCCAGGAGCAAAGGGCAGCCCAGGTCAGGATGCCTGACAGTGCTAGATATGTCTGCCAAGAGGGCGGAGGCAGTTGCTAGCTTTTGAGCTCCAGCTCCAGCACCAAGGTGGCTGCTCCTGCCGGCCTGTCCCAGCACCTGGAGGGAGCATTGGTGCCCGACAGTCTGCAGGGCAGGACCCTGTGTCAGGCACCTCAGGACAGGACCCCAGCAGCAACTGGCTGTATTTGCAGAACTGCTGCTCCCAGTCGCCCAGACTGCACGGAGTCTCCAGCATGGCCCCCATCGTGCAGCTCCCACCCAGCACTTTCCACCTGATGTGCCCCGTGTAGCCATGCCGGGCCTGCTCTCTCCCTCCCTATGGCCCAGGGCCCCCACTGCTCCCCACCTTGGTGGCTGCTCTGCTGCCTCCCGAGTCCAAACCTGAAGCCAAGCTCCCGTTTCCACTCAGCCCTTTGTTGCCATCCCCAGCTCCATCCAGCTGTGCCCAGGGCTACTGCATAAGTCTCTCACTCGGCGCTGTTCAGACCAGGTTAATGCTCAGCCTAGTCTGGGAGTCGAGGCGTCCACAGAAAAAGCAAAGGTCCTGCTGGGACTGCAGAGTTGGGGGGAGCCCCTGCATTCCACTGGCTTCGGGGGGGCCCTTTCAGCTCCCGACGCTGGTCCCATCAGCCATGAAGCCACCACTTAGGGCTCCTATACACATGCAGGGAGCCTACTCCGAGGCTGGAATGAGGAAATTAATACGCTCCAGCAGACTCTCGTGTCCCGTGCACAAGCAGTCCTGCACAGAAAAATGGCAGCGGGGCGCTTTGAACGAAAGCTCGTTGAACGTTGAGTGAGCTTTAGTTCAAAGCACCCTGCTCCCACTTTTTCAGCATGGGGACGCTGGTACACGTGACAACTGGGCTCTTTTAATTAGCATGGCTCGCTAATTCTCTACTCAGCACTAGTGAGACCGCAGCTGGAGTAGTGCATCCAGTTCTGGGCACCACGCTTTAACAAGCTTGAGAGAGTCCAAAGAAGACCACTTGTATGATCAGTCTTAAAAGGCAAGCCATACAAAGAAAGGCTGAGGGATCTGGGACTCTTCAGCCTGAAGAAAAGAAGGCTGAGAGGGGACCTGGTAGCAGCTTACCACTACACTAGGGGAGTACATCAAGGGCTCGGTAAGCAACTGTTCACCAGGGCACCTGAGGGGAAAAGCAGAAGTAACGGCCACAAACTCCTGGAAGATTGATTCAGGCTCAACATTGGGAAAAACTTCTTCACAGTCAGGGTGTCCAGACTGTGGAATAAGCTCCCTCCAGAGGTAGTGCAATCACCTACCCTGGAAATCTTCGAGAGGAGGCTGGACAGTCACCTTGCTGGGGTCACCCGACCCCCAGTTATCTTTCCTGCCTGGTGCAGGTAACTGGAACCGATGATCTTCCGAGTTCCCTTCTGGCCTTACAATCTATGAATCTATGAGCACAACAGCAGGACAAGTTGATGGTGCATATTCCCCACACATCATTCTCGCCTGTTACCCCAGCCTTCCTCCAACAGGAACAAGAGAAAGGTAGCAGCTCAAATGCCAGAAATTCCTGAGTTTTCCAGACTGAAGGGGGAAAGCAGAGACTGCAAGACAAGGTTTACCTCTTATGTTGACCCTCCTAATCTAAGCATAGCCAGGCTACACTCCTGAAGAGAGGGATGTTCTCAACAGTTCTGACATGGGCTGCCATACTGCAGAACCAGCCAATATTTTTGCTAGGTCAGTGGCTCCTAAATAGTCACTTTAAGACTGACTGTACCAGCAGTTCTGCAGGCCCTCTCCTTCGGTTAATAAGTGCCCCTTTGCTCTCTGCTTAGTGTTCAACAGACCTCCCTATGACCCAGCAGTGGAATCTGGATTTCATATTCACCCCAGACATGAGCTTACAACTGGCTTAAAAAAAAAAGTAAACCAGAAATCAGTGAACAGACTTTAAATTAGAGAAAGAAAACCTAAGCGGTGGTCCTGGGAGTTGGATGCATTTGTTACTACTTCTGTCATTCTAAAGCAATCTTATACTCACTGAGAAATGCCCCAACCTCCTTCGTGAGCTAATCAATAGATGGCTGGGGAAGGTCTGTAGGAAAATTTGAGTGACTTGCAATGGGCTTCTTTCACCTTCAAGTTCAGGAACCATTTAGAAAACTAAGCCAGAATGGGTTTGAGCAGGGCTTAGCTTAAACCAGGACCTGGAGTAATGCTCAGGCATTCCTGTGAGAAGATGCAGAATTCAAGATTTCATTTCAAGGGATTATAGAGCTGCTCCTCTGGTACAACTGGGCCCTAATTTGGAACTGTGCACCGATATGTCTGTCCAGTGGTCTCTGCCTCTTTGGTGGGTGATCTCACTGCTGCTACAAATTCAGGGGTGACCACAACAGTACACTTGGCACCTCCATGGCAGCTTCAGAGAGCCCAAGGCCTCAGTGGGCTAGAGACCTGAATCTAACCTAAACTTCCCTTGCTGCAACTTGAGACCGTTGCTCCTTGTTCTGTCATCTGCCACCACTGAGAACAGTCCAGCTCCAGCTCCTTTTGAACCCCGCTTCAGGTAGTTGAAGGTTGCTATTAAATACCCTCTCAGTCTCCTCTTTTCTAGACTAAATAAGCCCAGTTCCCCCAGGCTTTTCTCATAAACTGTACCCCGCCCAACGCTCTCACCATTTTTGTCACCCTTTGCTGGACTCTCTCCAATATGTCCACGTTCTTTCTGTAGTGGGGAGCTCAAAACTGAACACAGCACTGCAGATGTGGCCTCACCAGTGCTGAATAGAGGGGAATAATCACTTCCCTTGACCTACTGGCAACACACCTACCAATGCAGCTCAGTATGCCGTTAGCCTTCTTGGCAACAAGGGCATGCTGCTGGCTCATATTCAGCTTACTGTCACTGTAACCCCCTTTTCTAAAGAGCTGCTGCCCAGCCAGTCACCCCCCAGCCTGTACCAGTGCATGGAACTGTTCCACTGGGATTGTTCCACTACAGCCCCCAGCCTGTAGTGGTGCATGACAGGACTTTGAACTTGTCACTGTTGAACCTCATGAGATTCTTTTTGGCCCAATCCTCCAATTTTTTGAAGTCACTCCTGCCGCACAGATACACACACAGTCTCTGGAGCCACAGATCTAATACCTGACATCAAAAGCGTAAATTGCAACTGAGATGTCAGTGGTTATTCCATCTTACCAAGAAACTGTTCTAAATACACAAGAAGGCAGCGAGAGAACCCGAGAGCACCGCATACGCTTGGCTTGAATGTAGAACAGCTGCTGTTCGGATGCAGATCGACTCTGAACGGATCTGACACCAAAACTGCTTGCATCCCTGGAGTCAAAACATTACTCTGACTTTCCGTAAACATTTTATGTTCCCTGGTGCTTGTGTGGGAGGAGGGGCAAAGGGGGCTGTTCCATTAAATAGACCCATTAATATACCTCTACTTTGAGTCCAGAACTCCCATTTCAATTATTGGTTTCAAAGCCAAAACAACTCTGGAAGTCCAGGAAGTCCTTAACCATTTCCATCCCAATGCCAAATGTATTTATTAAAGTTCCAACCCAGCTAAAACTGTAGGCACATTTACTACTCACTGCCTTCCTGAAGACAGCATCTGGCAAAGAACTACAAACAGCAGAGAGCTCTCCCCTACACCCACCCATCTGAGTTTGACTGTGGGAGAAAAGAGGCAATGTTGCAAGTACGGCACTGATCTACTCTAAGCTGGCCACAGCTCTGCTGCCATCCAGACTCACCTAGGAAGCAAGCAGTAGTAGTTCATTTTTCTGACTTATCTAGTGATTTCCTCCTCCTTCAAATGTCAGAGAAAATGCAAGGATTGGGGGTATGAGGGAGGGTTAGGATTGCGATTAAGAAGAAAACCTCAGGCATTTCCATTTCCTATTGCAGGCAGCACATGCTGACCTTGTGTTGCAGACTCTAATTTGTTTTGGATGCTGCATGTTTATGCTTTGTATAAAAATGGGTTTTCATGGTTCGGCTTCATTCTGAATGGGTTGGCACGGTGAAGTAGTATGGGTGGGAGGAATCCAACCACAGAAGGGTCAGACAGATCATTTATATTCGTTAGACAATTTCTGCATTTGGGCATCAAAACCTCCAACCCTGGCACACTGGCCCAGCACCTTGCAAGGTGGCAACTGAGTAAAAGATTTAAGTCTTGCCTGCCTTCAAGAATCATATGACCAATAAAATAATCACCAAGTTAAAGAGCCATAATGAAATCCCAGAGTATGTTCTGAGGATGGTGAATTTCAGTCTAAGGAGAGGGGGGGAACAACGGGAGGACAGAGCAGGAGCAAAAGACTTTACGGTAAGGCACTAACAGGGCAGGTAAAGTCCAGCAATTTCAGCTTCTCAAATTTCCAGCTGGGAAGAAACATGGAGAATCTGAAAAATAAACCAACAAAAAAAGCCCTTACAAAAGATAAGAGATTATAAGGTCTCCCTGAAGGACTTAAGGGGAAAGACCCCAGGGAAGATGCAGGAAGGCAGGCTTTAAAAAAAATTCCTTCCTGGAAGCAGCATGACCTCTTGATCAGCGTGAAGGACAGAGACAGGGCACATGGATGGTTCTACTTGCTGAATGCCACTGGTTCACTATACAATCTTGGACCATTAACTTGCCTCAGCTGTGCCTCTGTCTCCCCTTTAAAATAATGACAATGCCCAATAGGATGTTTAAATTTTTTTTGAACGCTCTGAAACTTCAAAAGGTATAAAAACCTTAGAGAAGAGCAAAAAAGTATCAGTCAGGTTGACCAAATACCAATGAGAAGAAAGGTGGCTAGCCATGTTAGTAAGAAGTCAGGGTGAAGGCAAAGCAGGGTGGCACCTTAGAGACTAACTGGTTCAGAGAGGCACAAGCTTTCATAGGCAACAACCTATTTCATCATTTATTTACACATTCCTGATGTGTAAATACACATCAATAGCCAAATTTTAAAAAAAGCCCAGCTCCCACGTAAGCTCCTGGATTAGGCAGCCAGATCTCCAGAACAGCTGTAGTATCCAGCTATTGCCATGAGTTCCCTCTCCGTTCTTTGTGCTACATGCTTGCCTAACTACAGGTCACTACATTTAAGCTTTTCCTGATCAATGATGCAATGTGTTTGTACAACATGTAGTACAATTGGGGGGGCCCCCACCTTAATGGTTCTGCAAAAATTCCTGGGAGCCCCAATAATTAAGACACCGATTATTGACAGGTTGCCAAGGTTGCAACAGCAGGTTGCCAAGAAACTGCACCAAAATACTACCCAATACAGGAAGAGCCTGGTACTGGCCACTCCAGGTTGGCAGGTCCTCTTCACACCATGGCTTTCCAGAAGCATCCTCCAATCAGCATTATAAAACACAATAAAGTGGAGGAAATGAAGATAACCAAAGTGTGGTCAATGGATCTCAGACTTCACTTCCTGCCTTCAGCTCACTTTGTGCACATTACTAAAGTGACTCAGGGTGGAGTTGAACAGCTCCTTACGGGGCTGTTAATCATTAGATATTTGGGTGCTACTGTAAGAGCAATGGACCAGCAGCCCATGTATTACACAGTATACATCGGGGCTGTCAAACATATGGCCTGCAGAGACCCATAACCTGGCCCCTGGTGCTTCCCCATTGACCCATATCCTGAGCTGGGCTGGCCCTGTGCACAGTGCCTGAGATGTGAGCCACCCATGGCACTTGCTGAGGCTGGGTCCCAGACTGTCACCTGCAGCAATCACTAAGATCAGCGTCCTGGACTGGACTGGCCTAGGCAGGGGGCATGTGCGTTGGATCATGCATATGGGTGGGACACAGGGGGGGCAATGGGCTTGATCCAGCCTGTGGACCAGTTCCATGCTACTCATCCAGCCCATGGGACCAGATGCATTTGACACCCCTGGTGTACATAATTCATAAATCCCAGAAGCAGATGTTATGCTAACTAACCCAGAATGGGAACTGGTATATTCATCTTGGCGCACAGTTGGAAGGGAGAGTGAAAGAAAAAGAAAGTGCTGCTCATTTCATTTTAGCAGATAGAGTTGAATTTCTTAAGAGGTCTGGAGTACAAACTCGCTGCGATGATTAAGGAATATTCACAGAGAAATACCCCTATACAGCTGAGACTCAACTGGAGGATACAGGAGGCATCGTGCTGCAGGCTTTTAAGTGTGCTAGGGGCTGCCTTTGTTGCCTTGCCAAGAGATAAACAAGTCACAGATTCTCTAAAGCCTCATGCATGCAGGCAGAACAGACTGGAGGTGGAGCTGTCACCAGGTGAGATGCAAGGTTCAGCATGGAAACTGCATCCAAACTCTCCTCCTGCAATTCCTTTGGCTTCCAAACTACCTTAGACCCACAAGAAAAGTGCCCAGGCCCACTGTATTCTAAACAAAGTGCTATGAACCCTGGGCTATCTGCCCAAACAGCAACAGTGTAGCAATAGCCTCAGCAGAATCATGGCACTGATGCCAGGTAGCTGTTACCAATGTAACCATAACTGGAACACCTGTGATAGCAGTAATAGGTGTTCAACCCCATTCCTGCCCATCACCCAATGGAACTTTCCAGTGTAGAAAAGTCCACAAGTGTCTAAATGGGAGCTGAGGCCTTTTGACAATACAGCCCTTACAAGAAGTTGTTCAGGGTTTGAAAACTACTGGCATCTCAAGGAGCCATACAGGCAAGGAGACCTGCTGGAACCGTAGCAGGGAGAACTATTTTGAACTGCAGTGAGACTCATGGAAAGAGAGCAATAGCCATTTCTGATGTAGCATGATGGAGAAGGCAAAAGGGAAAGTGACAACCTGTGGGAACTGGTGCAAAGAAAAAGTTCCCGTACCAGGACTTGGGGCTGAAATCCTGGCTTTAGTGGCAGATACAGGCGGGATCCCCTGACATTGGAGTGACGGGCTGCTGCCTTGACTTGATGCATGCAGGGATGCTCTGCTAGGAGCCTGAAACCCACTGACCCCAACAAGCCTGAGAGTCTGATTTTGCTCTTCTCCATCAGGGAAAGTAAATAATTTCCTTCTTCAGGGCTCCATCTCCCTCCGCCTCCAGCCCTTCTCCCTGCATCATATAAGGGAGCCAAAACCTGTAAGTGCAATGCAGGTTTTTATTCCCGAGGTGAATCACCTTGCATTTCTCTATATTGAATGCCATCAGGTTTTCATCCACCCACCTTGCAAGCCTGTCGAGGTCAGCCTGGATCACCAGCTTATCCTCAAGTGTGGACACTCTTCCCCAAAGTCTGGTGTCATCAGCAAACTTGTTCAGTCCACTTTTGACACCAGTGTCCAGATCGTTTATGAAGACATTAAAGAGTACAGATCTGAGAACGGAGCCTTGGGGGATGCCACTAGTCACCGAGTGCCGTGTCAATTCGGTCCCATCAACTACCACGCTCTGGGTCCAACCTCAGAGCTAGTTCCCCAGCCACTGGACTGTGGAGTAGTCAAGACCACGGTTGCCCAATTTTTCTATGAGGACATCATGGGACACCAGGTCAAAGGCTTTTTTAAAGTCCAAATATATGACATCAACGTCTTCTCTTCCGTCCAGGTGATACATCACCTGGTCGTAGGAAATGAGATTGGTCAGGCAAGACCTACCTGCAACAAACCCATGCTGGCTATGCCTCAGAATGCTGCCTTCTTTAGCCTCTCAAGAATGGTTTATTTGATAACGTTTTCCAAAATCTTCCCAGGGATTGAGGTCAAACTGATTGGCCTGTAGTTTCCCAGGTCTTTCCTCCCTATCTTGAAGATAGGCACCACACTGGCCCTCTTCCAATCTTCAGGTACTTAGCCTGAGCGCCACAAGTTCTTGAATGTCCTTGCCAATGGCTGCGCTATGTCTGCAAGTTTCTTTAGCACTCTTGGGTGCAACCTATCTGGACCAGCTGATTTATGGGGATCCGGTCCCTCAAGATGCTCCCTCACAAGATCCATGCCAATGATGGGCATATATTCATCCTCACCCTGGTCATTTCTGCATCATGTTAGGCAGGGTGGTCCCTTTGGGCTGGTGAAAAACCAATTCAAAGTAATCATTAAGCAGACTGACATTTTCCTGGGTGTCGGTAGTTAGCTGCCCCAGCTGGTTTAGCAGGGGTCCAATGTTGCCCTTGTTTTTCTTTCAACTCCCCACGTATCTGTCTTTGATTCATGTAGCCAGATGGAGTTAGTTGCAGCCTTGGCTTTTCTAGTTCACTTCCTGCAGGTGCAGATCAGTGCAGTATATTCCTCCTTAGTTGTGTTGCCCATCCTCCATCCTTTATACGCCTCTCTTTTTAGATGTAGGAGATCCATGAGTTCCCTGTTGAGCCAAGGGGGTTGTTGAGCCCTTTTACCACCTTTCCTACAGGTTGGGACGGACTCCCCTTGTGCTTCTAGGATCATTTACTTAAGGAGCAACCACTCATCCTGAACTCCCCTCCCTGTGAAATCATGGTCTCCCAGGGCCTCCAGAACAAGCCTCCTGAGCTTATGAAAGTCAGCTTTCCCAAAGTCAAGGATTACTGCATTGCTGGCTGACTTGCCAGCTTTGCAATGGATGGTGAAAGTGATCAACTCGTGGTCACTGTCACGCAGTTTCCCTTCGATTCTTAGGTCGCTGATTAGATCATCACCTTCGGCCAGTAGCAGGTCTAGCAGCGCGTTGCCTCTTGTTGGTCCATAAACTTCTTGAGACAAGTAGAGCTCATCCACACATGTAAGGAAGCTTTGTGACTGATCAGATTTGGCCAAGTGCTCATCCCATGAGATGTCCGGGTAGTTGAAGTCTCTCATGACGACCATGCACTGAGACTGCGTAGCCTGGCCAGTTCCCTGGTGAATTCTTGGTCAAGCACTTGTTCCTGGTTTGGAGGTCTGTAGTAG
>NW_005841989.1:2558657-2563543 GCF_000455745.1 Alligator sinensis
CGTCCTCCTTGGGTGCCAATCTCAGCTTGTAGGGACATGTAGCTCTCCTTCATATAGAGAGCTACACCCCTGCCCCTTTTTTCAGCACGATCTCTCCTGTACAGGGTATAGCCATTTATACCAGTAGTCAATTCACAGGAGTTGTCCCACCAGGTCTCCGTAATCCCTATGAAACGATAGACGTTTTTGTTTAGCAGAAGGACCAGTTCTTCCTGTTTATTCCTCAAACTCCTAGCATTAGTCTACAGGCAGGTAAGCATGCCATTGGGGGCCCTAAGCTTCCTTGTACTCATGGAGAAGCTCTGTTCCTGGGCTGGGGTAGTAGTGGGTTCCCTTGAGCATCCTAACCTGCTGGTTTGCAGTTGATGCTTGGCGAGCTTGCCCTGGTGGTTGTCTGCCCATCCCCTGGCGAGCTTAGTTTAAAGCCCAGTAGAGCAGGTCAGCCATTCTGGCTGAGGAGAGCTTCTTCCCCTGTGGAGTGAGGTGGAGGTCGTCTCTTCCCAACAGACCACTGCCTCTCTCTCCGAAGAGCGGACTGTGGTTGTAGAAGCTGAAGCCTTCATGTTGGCATCAGTGCCACAGTCTTCTGTTTACTACCTCAATTCGTCTCTCTCTCCTCTGTCCGTGACCCGTAACTGGGAGGACTGAGGAAAAACCACCTGTGCCTCCAAGCCCTGCAGCCACTCATGACCCGGCTGGGATTGCTCCGAGCCACATCACTGTGCCCACATGGATAAGGAGCATAGGGTAGTGGTTGGAGGGCTGGATAAGTTTTGGGATCCTCTCAGGGCTCCCGGGAGGCAAATCTCCTGGGCTAAGGGGTCAGGGTGACAGATCACTCCCTCTTCCCCTCTCAGGGGGGGGGGCTCCCACAACAACCACTTTGCGTTTCATCTTAGGGATGATAGCTGGTCAAGTTTCTTCCTCTTCTTCCCCCTTTCTACTCTTAGGAAAGCCGCAGAGAGCTGCAGATAAACAGCCTTCAGCAGCTTTACCAGTCATCTCCTAGCCAAAACATCTTGGCAAAAGCGAGCAGAGAATACAGGGCTTTCAACAGGGCACTGCCTCCAAATCCCATTGGCCTCCTTCACATGGGAAATATCTGGAGAGGTATTTTCTATCCCTGGAAGTGCTGTTTTAATGCCAGTGGAGCTTTGGAAGGGCTTCTGAAGCCAAGTGGGCCCCCCCCTGCACTTGATTTGCAAGACAGACATGGTTTTGAATTTTTTTCTGCCTCTGTCTCTCTCCTACTTCTCTGATCTTTTTGTACACAGACTTCTCTCCAGCACTTTCCTCCGTGACCGTTTGCACAGCAGCTTCAGGGCTCATTCTTGACTGAGACCTGGAGCCTTCTCTTGTGGACACTGCTTAAAACTTCAATTCTATTTCCTGCTAAGACTGGAACATCCCCCCAGACCTGCCTGAGCAAGGTGGCCTCTCACACTATCAGATTCCTATCTTGTGACTTCCTGCATCTAGTCCGTCTGCCAGCACCAACCCGTGTTTGACCCTGGCCCCAGTCACCAGTTCCAAATTCTAGCTCCATAAACAAGTGAAAGCGCAATGTGTATGCAAAGATAAGCTCATTATTACCCGAGCACTTGTCCTCAGAGCCCCCATCTTCCCATGTTATATCACTCTCTTGCATCTAACTTAGCCTGCAAAGCCTTTGAGGGAAGCAGCAGGAAGCGCATGTATTGCTTCTACCCATGCATGCCCCACAACAATCATTTCTAGTAGGGAGCAAGGTTATGGAAGGCAGCTCCCTTGCTTGTTCTTCCTGCTGGAAGGATAACTACCAAATCCCTGGGGGAACGAAAGCAAGCTGAGAAGACTGCAATTCCCTGTGTGTGCGCTCCACACCAGAAGTATCCAATCTTGTCTCCTCCCATCACAGAGGGAGAGGCAGCCAGTGTGCTTTTGAAGAGATGACTTGCTATCACAAGGTGTCTCCCAAGCAACTGCAAAAGATGTTGGATACTACTACTACAGCTAGAAAAAAGCCTTAGGGAAAGCAAACTGCAGTGATTCAGTGGCTTGTTCCCCAGAACTGGATGACATAGATGGTGTTTAGAAAGAGAAGACAGCTAACAATGGCAAAACAATTTTGGTTTATCTTGTTAAACTCATTTGACATGCACTTTCAGTAATATTAGAAGGGATGGAGCCTTGCAGCTCCAAAGCCTAATAGCTTTAACCTGAGAACCTGACCACAACATTAGAACAAAGAAAAAAAATTGCTTTTAAGCTCTTTAGCTGTGGATTTGGCATATAGCACAGACCCTAGCGAAACTCTGAGCATGTGATCAACATGCCTGCTAAGAAAACTGAAGTATTGCCCTATGGAGAGTACCTATGAAACTGAATACAGAAGACGGGGGGAAAAGGGGTACAAAACTATGGATGGTCAGCTGATTCAGTTTAAAATAAAGAAAAGGAGCTGTTTTGTTTCAGTCCACTGAACAATTGGAATTCTTCAAATGAAACCTGTGATGCACTGTTGTTTCTTAGACTCAAAATACAGTTTATTGTCTTCTATGTTTGCTCTTCCATCATGGATCACCTCTGTAAACACCGCACATGGTTATCCCACTCAGATTTATGCATCAAGACTTGTCAATGCTGTGTATTCTATAAATAAGAGACAATGTAGTGGCTAGGGTACAGGACTGAAAGTCAGGAAACCAAACTTCTGATTATGTCTGCAACAATCTTGCAGACCACCGGCTGCAAAACTTTGGGGAATCATTCTTCAGCGTACAAAATGGTTACACTTCCTCCATATGCAAAAGTCAGGTTTATACCACAATGACCAAGAAACCGAGGCTATTGGTCATTATGAGGCATTAGGAGATCCTCAGTCAGAAGGTCCCACGTATACATGGTAACTGAATTTGCTTATCGTATAATGTCTGGGTAAGATAAATGTCTATTTGTTCTTTAAGCCATGATTTAACTTTTTTCAGGCCAGGACTGCATAAGTTGGGAGACTGTCTCTTTTCATTTCATGCCAAACCAGCTTAATGAAATCCACAGGAAAATGCTGGTAACATGAAATAGGAAAATGCAAACCACAAGGGCAGTCTGGTCCGGTTCCCACCATACACATGTTCAAACAAGACAGCCTTCCAACAGTTGGTTTGCGCTGTTGCTGGATGAGGTAATAGTGAAAGACAAGGCCATGGCTTTGCTTACGCCCCTTGGCTAAAAAAGTATACACAAAGCACACACCAAACAGCAATAAGAGAAACAGGAACAGCAGCAGGGAAGAACATTCAGTCACTAGGAGAAACTTCTGCAACTCAGTTTCTTAACGCAGGACGAGGGAAGGAACATGGATGTCAAAATCATGTCAGACTTGATTATTGGAGACTGACACTTCTCATGCTGTTCAGAAGACAAATTACTCAAGCCCATTTATTTCTGTTTATCTGTTTTGGAAAGATTTGCCTTCATCCTGTACTTCCTAGTGTTAAAGACTGCATAACATCCTTTGTGGTTCATTCCTCAACACTGAATCATTCCCATGCCAACAGGAAATAGGCACCAGTTAGATCTACAATTTCTGGTTCATTGTGCTCAGTGGAAACTGCAGCTTAACATACTTTATACATTGCTAGAACATTTCAGTGGAGGCAGAGGTCTGGCTCATAATTAATAATATTCATTAAGTAAATAATTTAAGCTGTTCCCAGAGAATGCCCTATGGAGCTGAGATAGTACAGAAATAATACTAGAAAGTTTGAGAGAGCAGCCTGCAAGGAAAAAAAGCCAAACATCTTCCTCCAAACCACTCTCTCTCTCCTCTTTCTGTACCTTCTCCCTCCCTTTCTAGTAGTCCCAAATAGTTATGATCAAATACTTATGACCACTATGCAGGGGAAAGGGAAAAAAAGTAATCCTTAATGCAAGGCTGTGGTTCAGTATCAAACATTTTGAAAGAGAAGCAGACTGTGGTTTACTAATGATTATTTCCTTTATAAAAGTCTCATCTACTCCAGAACGTTTTGAGACCGCTGGCAAATGTACACGACTAAGGCTAGAGTAGCTTTTTTTAACACTCACCAAGGACAGACCCTGATTTCAATTAGGTGTCTGGCACTCCAGATCCAGTAAGCAAAGGCTAAGTTTGATTCACACTGAATTGCCTCGTTTAGCCACAGACACATCAATGAGGCAATGCTAACCACTAAACTGCTAAGTCTTTCCATTTACTGGTGACCAACTGCACTGATTCTTAATTTAATTCCAAAAGCTGCATATTTCTTAAGAAAGCTAAATATATGTTTAAAATACTATGAATGGTGTGGCTGAAACCTCCTAAAGCTGGGAAATGATGAGCTAAGTGAATCACTCTCCTTTCCACTCACCCTGTGGCTTTGAGCTTTTTTTCTGAGCTCTCTCAAAGGGACTGTCTGCACTCAAACTGAAGTTGGGTTAGCCAACACGTTTATCTGTACTGATCTACAGGCTTCACAGAATGCTTGTGGTGTATCCTGGAACAATTAACTGGAGTTAAAAATGTAGTGGAGATAATCCAAGAACAGCAAACAGATGAAGTGAGGCAGCGATTGTGTGCACTCCCACTGCAAAGTGGCTGCTTGGGCATCTCATTCTGGAAACAGGCTAGTAAGAGGTCTTGGCCAGTCACTTTTTGTTTGTTTGAATTGGTCAGTGAACCAAAAATGAAAGACTGGTTCCAACTGATTAGAAGTGAAAACATCTTTGGCTCTCTCACCAATATGAAAAACATCCCCAATTTCTTTTCACAGAAATTAAAAGCTTTATATATATCTTGGGCATTTTCAGCAATGGAAACTGAGGGCTACATCTACACCATTAGCAAAATGGACATGGGAAGGAGAAGGAGGCAACCCCCCCCCCCC
>NW_005841989.1:2564146-2584724 GCF_000455745.1 Alligator sinensis
CCTGCCCCTTTGCTCACCTCCCTCCCCACAGCCCCAAAACCCAGAGGTTAAGGGGCTCACCCAAGCTGTAGACCTGGTTTCAATCCTGTGTTTAACTGAGAGGACAGGAGTCTTTATTTCCCAGCTGAGTGCTCCAACTGCTAAACTAGTTACTTGCTCACTTTCCTTCTGGTCCAATCAATATCTAAGTTTTCACTTCTGTATAAAATATTTATAAATCCCTCCCCACAGCCCCAAAACCCAGAGGTTAAGGGGCTCACCCAAGCTGTAGACCTGGTTTCAATCCTGTGTTTAACTGAGAGGACAGGAGTCTTTATTTCCCAGCTGAGTGCTCCAACTGCTAAACTAGTTACTTGCTCACTTTCCTTCTGGTCCAATCAATATCTAAGTTTTCACTTCTGTATAAAATATTTATAAATAGATGAGAATGTCCCACTTCAAAAAGGCCTATAAGCTAAATACTAAGGACACTCTTTTGAAACATGGGATAGAAGGGTTCCAGCCCCAGCAACAGGCAAGGATGGTGAGTGTTAAAGCCCAGTCTCCCACAGGCTGGATGACACTACTTTAGTTTCTGTGAATCTAGCTGAGAGATTCAGTTAAATATATCAGCAAATTCAACCGAAAAGGCTGAGTCAGCCAAAACTACATTTTTCAAAAAGCATGCTGCTTACCGCCCAGCCTTGCTCAGCAGGTCCCAAGGAGGCTTGTTCTAACAGAATAACTTTGGCACACACAGCACTCGTGCATACCGGGACTCCAGAAGTCCCTACATCTTCAGTGGCTAGTTGAACTACTGCAGCTGCTGTGGTTGAGTGGCCTGCTTATAAACAGGTAAGTCCAATATAGCAGACACTAATTCTACTAGGCCAGAGCTAGGAAAAGATCATCACAGCAAGCAATGCAATACAATACAATGTCATCCGCCAATTGATGGCTAACTTCTGGAACAGCTGTTGTGTTTAGAGGTGAGAGTTTGCAAACTGCAAGCTTCCAGCTGTTTGCTGCAATAAAGTAAGATATGCAGAAACCATACGCCCCAATACCGAAAGGACAGCTAACTTGTACTTGGATGAAATTCCAGTTTGCCTGGATTTTGCTCGTACCCAGAATGTTATTTTAGGATAGTCTTTAGTGGAGGTTTTTACCCTGTTTTAAGTAAAGCTGCATGCAAACTTTATCAGGTCAGCAGCTTTTTTGTTCAGTTTTTCAGAAGAATGATCCAATGTGGCAGAAAAAGGGCTAATGATATTGCAGCATCCCAGCCTCTGATGCTTGTAGCACTCTCTCTCGTTAGCTGTGTCCCCCTCCCATCCTTCACTCTCTGCAAGACATTATAGAAATTCATATCCAGCTGAGTGTGTCAAATTTCAATCCAATGCAAATTAGGAGGAGAGCATGATGGGGAGTCCCACTGAGCCAACTGGAGCAAAGAGGCCTTGTATTCTCTTTCCTCATCCCAACCAAGCATACAGACAGCAACATTAATGGGGCAAGCTTTAAAAACATATTCAAATGTATTCGGGGTTTGAGTTATGGCAGGAACCTGCAGGAAAGGAACAGCTTGACTCGTTGCTTTTGGACAGGGGTCAAGTAACACCACACATTTTTCCCTAGCAAATAGAAAGTGGAGTAGAGGTCTTACTCATAATTAATAATATTCGTTAAGTAAATAATTTTTACCAGAGAGTGCCCTATGGAGCTGAGATAGTACAGAAATAATACTAGAAAGTTTAAGAGAGAAGTCTGGAAGGAAAAAAGCTGGACAGATTCCTCCAAACCACTTTCTCTCTACTCTTCCTGTACCCTCTCCCTCACTTTCTAGTAGTCCCTTAAGATCTCCAAATAGTTATGACCACAATCAATGGCAGACCAGTCCCACCAGCTACTGTTAGTCATTTATTTACTTTTACTTATAAACATTTTTGTATAGTTCTCCGAGCTAAGCATCTAGCTTTGACTTCTGTCACTCGTGCTTTTATAACATCCAGGACTGAGCAGAAATTAAAACCTTGCCCATATTATCCACCCACCCAACAGGAAAAGGAAACCAGTTATTTAATTTGTGCCCTATTTAGGCAAAAGTCCAATTGCAAGAGGAGCCTTAAAGATGAACAGATGTTAACAGCCAGAGAGAGCAAGCGGGGGAACAAGCTGGGGAGCCTCCACCAGGATTATTTGGCCTCTACTGTGGTTCATTTCTAAGGCCCCACCATGCCTTGGCCAACTGAAGCATGTGCTTAGGGAGATGTGGAAAAGCTCAGAGACAACCCATTCCCAAAGCACAGAGAGTTTGAGAAGTCATTGCCAGTACCCACAGGCATCCCAAAGGAGGAGCACAGGTTTACATGAAAGATCTCCTACAAGCCTGGCTTCTTACTTCTGTGGTCTCTTTAGCTGTTCTCTGCCTGTTTTTCCATCAGTTCCAGGCTGTATCCTCCTAGCCCACGTTGCTTCTGAAATCTTTCCCTGCTGTTTCAGCATGAAGTGTGGTGAAGACTGAAAAATAAAAATGGATGTAGGAGGGGATTGGGGGAAGAGACCTGTAAGTACTGAAGGAAGGTAGCTTCATGATGAAGCTCATTTGAAAGCATCTTTTGCTCCTACAGCGTGAAGTGGGTTATTTTCTGGGTTTGGGAATACAGGAAGAAGCATTAATTCCTGTATGACAGAATAATTTCCTTACTCACTCCTAGACTCTATGTTCCCTCCTCACCACCATCTTACTCTTCATACCGAGCAGCAGAATGACTACGTAGAATCCGGGTCGCTGATGCATCAGCATTACACAGTCAAACTGATCAGACTACTGAACTCACCGTGTCTGGTAGGTACAATCTACTTCCGTACACATGAGATGAAATGTACACTCCCTACCCCTGCAAGTCATTATTATCCACAGCTTTGCATTGCTAGCTACAATGCCTTCAAAGATAGGGTTTATAAAAAGAAATCTTAGACTGCAATAGTGCTTCCAGGTGCCATTTTAGTGGGCAGCATAATTTTTTTTTCCATGAAATACAGCATCTTTCTATAGTAAAACCAGATGAGGTTGCCTCTTATTGGAGCCTGGAAACACTGCTCACTCTACACAACTGGAATACATGTGCTGTCCCATGGCATGTGAATGACAGGCTCTGAAGAATGGCCTAAAAGAATCCAGATGTCAGCTGAACAAATGGATCAGCACAAGTTAAACATTACTGAGAAATATGTAGCTAAATTCATCTGGCTTTTGCTATACATTCTTTGTCATCACAAATGTCTTTCTACTGCTGTGGAAGCAAACTTTGCACTCATATGCAGCAAAGTGAGTTGAGGAATGAGGACATATTTGTTGTCAGCATTTCAAAACTTCCCAACTTGCTGCAAGTTTCCCACTGAATGAGAAAGAAAAAATTGCTGGACAATATTAACATGCGCCAAGAAACCGTTATACCAACAATGCACATGCTGAGCTAGCTTAAGGGAAATCAAATCAACTCAGGTTTGTTTCCAAACCTACATCTGGGTCACAATGGTTGTGACCCAAACCAAATTACCTCTCTCAAAAACCAATAACTGATTTAAGACAAATCATGAACACTTCAGTACTCCAAAAATTAAACACACTTTCATCTGACTATTTAGACTGTTTTAAATGGAGGTAACTGATCTTCATTCTCAAACAGGGAATCACAAATGTCCACCGAGGGACAAATCAGTAGAACTGACCCAAACTGAGGTTTCAATAGATGAGGTCAGAGAAGAAATTGATAAACTAAACAGTGGGAAATCACCAGGACCTGATGACATTCACCCTACGGTTCTGAAGGAGCTCAGAGCACAAATTACCGAGCTCAACGGCAGTATGCAATCTATCACTAAAAACAGCCTCAGTACCAAAGGGCTGGAGGGTTGCCAATGTGACTCTAATATTTTAAAAAGCCTCTACAGGGGATGCAGGGAACTACAGGCCAGTGAACCTAAATTCTGTTCCTGGAAATCTGGTAGAAACAATAACAGCAAAAAAGAATTGTTCAACACATGGATGAACATGACTTGCTGGGGAGGCATCAACACGGCTTTGTCAAAGGGAAATCATGCCTCAACAACTTACTGGAGTTCTTTGAGGGTGTCAGTAAGCAGGTGAATCGGGGTAATCCGGTTGACATAATATATTTGGACTTCTGAAAAGCCTTTGGCAAATTCCCATATCAGAGGCTCTTAACAAAGTTAGGTAGTCACAGGATTACAGGGGATGTCCACTTGCAGATTAGAAATTGGCTTATAGAAAGCAAAGAGCGAGTATAAACGATCAGTTTTCAGGATGGAAAGAAGTAAACAGCAGGGCCCCCAAGGATCTGTATTGGGCTGTTTAATATATTCATAAATGATCTGGAAAAGGGGGTGAGTAGTGATATGGCCAAACTTTTGGATGACACAAAATTATACAAAGTGGTAAAGACCAAGGTGGACTGTAAGGAACCTTAGAAGGATCTGGCATGACTGACCAATGGGCAACTAAATGGCAGATGAAATTCAATGCACAATAAGTGTAAAGTGATGCAGCTGAGCAAAAATAACCCAAACAATACCTGCAGTATGATGGGCTCTACATTAGCTGTTATCACACAGGGAAGAGAACTGGGAGCACCCTGGAACTGTGTACATCTAGTCAGGGTAAATCGCATCCGCCTGCAGAGACCTCAGGCACAAAGAGATGGCTCTCACTATGACGTTGTAGTCCATAGAGAGGAGCAAGACTGGGCACCAATTCCTCAGGTTGTGGGGGTCCCCCTTTTTGGGCAGCAAGGTTAGGGCAGCCCTCCTGCATGACAGGGAGACTCAGCCTAGACCCCAGCGAGATCCAGGCCAAGGACATCCCAGAAGGTGCAGAACTCCACGGTCAGCCCGTCGATGTCTGATGTTTTGTTAAGTGGGCATCCAAGAGCTTGGTCAGGGTGAGAGGTCCCAGTCGCCCATGCTGACCTGTGGCCGTCTCTCTCACAGAATCTGGCAGGTGTCGGTGTCGGTCGGATACGACAAGAGCAGCTCTGTGTAGACAGTCCTTGCCCTTTCTCGCAGCTCGCTGAGATCCGCGAGGAGGGATGACATCCTCTCCTAGGAGACAAGCGATGTACTTCTTGGCACCCCTCCTCTTCTCCAGGGTGCAGAAGCAGTTGCTACAGTTTATCTCCTGATGGAGCTGGACATGCAAGCAGATGGGCATGCCACAGACGCATTGGTCATCCAGAGCTCTGAACTCTTCACACCACTCCTGACAGTCTCAACAGAGGGATGGGTTGTCTGGGTCTGTGACCAGGTGCCTCTCCAGCTCCAGCACTTCCTTCTCAAGCTGCTCTCTAGCCGCCTCCTGTTGTCAGGTGTGCCCCACGGCGTAGCGGTAACAGTACTGCCCGACATACCTTCCCCATGCCCCACTATGTCTGGGCTGAGGAAAAGACTGGTGGCTACCCATGCCAGGCAGGCCAGAACTCCCGGAAGGTGGGAACTCCCACAAAGCCCACGTCCTCCAGCAGGCTGTTGCTGAAGTGCCAGTAGGCCAGCCCCAGATGCTTGGGTTGCAGAGTGATCTGAACATACACTAGGTGGTGGTCGCTGAAGGGGGCTCACCTAGTGCTGGAAGCATAGACTTGAGTGCTGTTAAGCATGGACATACCCCCTAGGGTACGACCCAGTAAATGGCAATTCTTATGTTCTCAGTACTACAGCCCATGTGTAGCAGGGACCTGGCTTAGCCCCACACTCACTGGGGCAACGATCACCAAGGTAATGATTGCTGAGGCACTCCATGGTCCGTGGGATCCTGAGTAAACTGGTGGGAGGCAATGGGCCCACAGACAGGCTGCACGCCCCCCTCCCAGGCAGAGCAGGGAAGTGGCACTAGATGCACTCCCCATGTACCCATCCGCCAGGCAGGGCTTAAAGAAGGAAACTGGGCTCCACCTGGAGCCAGAGCCTAGATGGGACCAAGAGTAAGAAGCTCGCATACTTGGTGTTGCCTAGAGCTTGGAGGCCACAGCTGCAGCCAATAATGAGCCCCTCAGGGACTTTCAACACAGGGCAACAGCCACAAGGCACATGGTGGCACGCAGGGGTCCAGGTTGGCCCCCTGTCCTCGTGTCCCGGTGGGTTTTTGAAATGTGAGCAAATATCCAGGTTTTTGCTCTGCCTCTGCTTTCCCAGGCTGGCTGCTTGGGGACAGGAGCAGCAGGCAAGGTGATTGGCTGTTGGGGGTCATGTGCTCCACACCCGGGCCCCAGCAAACTGCTGCCAGGTAGAGAGAGAGGAAGCGTGTGTGCAAGCATGCAGGTGGGAGCTGCTTGGGCAGCAGGGCTGTGGGGGGGGCAGGATGCTGCGGGTCAGGAGTGAGGGGCACCAGCAGGGCTGGGGGGGCAGGGGCTTAGAAATGAGGGGCAAAGGCAGGGCATGGGCATATCACTGCCTCCCCTCCCCCCGCAATCATATGCCCTTCTCTCCTCTCGTCCCCCTCACCCCCCATAGGTGTCCTCTTTTTTTATACTGGAAATATGGTAACCCTCGCTTATAATCATCCCTTTCCCCCAGTATCCCACGTTCTTGAAAGCAGATTATGTCTGCCCTTGCTTGTTTTAACATTGGTTCACCCACCATTTCTACTTCACTTTCACCCTCCTTTTCTCTTTCTGTCCCTTTCTGATTCATGCTATTCCTAAGGGGGTTTGACCTTGCTTGTATAGGTTTTGGGACATTTGCAGAATAGGTGCCCCCTCCCCCAGTGTATTTTAGGCAGGCGGCAGCTCTACGTCCCCTCCCATCACATCTGTAACGCACCATGAGGGGACAGTGTACAGACAGGTTCCCCTTTTTGCTGCATTGCTTTGGTTCACCATGGTAGGTTATAAAACCCAGCAGGGCCCCAGCTGGATCAGAGACAGGTGCTGCACGCATCCTGGGCTTCACTCATTTGCTCTCAACACAACTCATGCCCTTCATGACCCCATCTAAATACCATTATTTGTCCCGCACCTTCTCTACACTCTTGGCACATGCAACTCCACCCACCTGTCTTTTGCCTCCAATAAACCCATATACATTCTTGCTATAAGCACTCATTCCCTTGGCTTTTTCCCTGCTATAAACTTTATCCCTCTTAATTCCTCCCTCCCACATTCCTCTGCACGTTTCTTCCAAAATTTGTCATGCCCTTCACTGTTCCATTAAGTAAACTCTCTAGTCCTTCTGTTTAGAAAGCAATCAGGCTGGTGAGATGTTCCACCTGCACCTCCAATATCTCAAACAGTACCTTTTCTATGAACTCGTATCTGTTCATTGTCAATCCCACCTGCATCCCATTAGCAGCTGATATTGCTTTTATCCACACATCCTCCCTGACACCTCTTGGTGCATCTTCCATGTCTTCCCGCCGTGCCAATCCTGGTGGACTAACGTTTCGCTGTGCTCCTGCTGCTTTCTGCCTCTTGTCCAACATACCTTCTCTTGTTGTTCCTGCTTTATCTGCCATTCTCCTCTGCTCCCATCTTCCCTCTGGCCTTGTTCCTCTCCCTGCCACCTTTTTTGCAGCTGCCTCTGTTGTCGTTGCTACTTCTGCTGTTGCTCCCATCTTCTTCATTGTCTTTCTTCTCCACGTTTGTCCATTCTCCATCTGTCTCTAGACTTTTTTTTTTTCCTGCTCTTCATTTCACTTTCCACCTCCTGGTTACTTGCCACCACTGCCATTGTGTTGTTTGGGTTTTTCTCCTCCACTCCTTACATCCCAATGCTCTGTCGATCCCTGTGTCTGCTCTGAAGGCACTGATCAGGCTTTTTTCAGCTGATCATTTGATCTTAGCTGAAAAAGTGTTGTTGGGAACCTTTCTTCTTTTCTTTTTTTTTTTATTTCATTAAAAACACACTTATCACCCTATACTTACAAAGCTATTGAGCAGTCTTGTTTTACCAAGACCTCATAACACAGAAACAAATACATTATCAAAAACACAAAGCTAGATTTTAAACCCTTAAACATACATCAACGTCCCACAAAAACAAACACTTACAGAACTCTTTCTTCATAGAGAATCCATTGAAAAAAACTGTTATCTCAGTAACCACCTGAAACTCTCTGCCCCTCCCCAGCAGTCTTCTCTTCTGGTTTAGTGAAACGTGTGTCCAGTCCTTTTTCCTTCACTTCTCCTCAGCCTCTTCCTCTCTGATCTCTTCCTTGTCCCAATCTATGTAGTATTTCAATTCATGAAGCCCCAGCTTCAGGCACTCTCAGTGCCAAGTCCTTTACCACCCAGAGGTTCCTTACTTGCCATAAATTAGTTTTAACACGTGCTACTAAAGTCCTTTATAACGTTTCTTCTGATTTCTTTGGTATGAGTCTATATAGTACCATCTCTATGCTAATGACAGGTTTATTTTGGTGATACTCAGAAAGCAACAAACCCTTTCCCACACCCACTTTGCATATGTACACTCCCAAAAACACATCCCACTGTTTCTTCTTCCACACACCTCTCCCTTTGGCACCTTGATGAGCTTGTCAAGCTCCATCTGCGTCGCATTTCTCTCACCAGCAAGATATTTCTTACAACCATGCACGATGCTAGGTCACCATGTTCACCTTTCAGTGGTTTGCCCACCACTGTTCCCCACATCTTCTTCACTTGTCCTGTGAAGTTTCCTACTGGCACCATCCTGTCTCTCTTCCTTATCACTTTCATCAGTTTCTTATGATCCTTCAGGACCTCCAGCCTGATGTAAGGTATTTGTGGTTGCCATGCCCATGGACTCGTCATATACTCCCCATTTCCTCAAAATTGCAGCTGTATGAAATCAGGTGATACACGCTGCTTCCCCTCTTCCTTCATTACCACCATGCATACCTCACTTGCATATTTTGTATAGACAACAATCCTAAGTCTGGAAGCCCCCGTCCCATTTCACTTGCTTTGTACAATTCAGCTCTAGCCAACCTTTCTTTTTTTGGTATTTTAGAAGAACGCACATATTTCCCTCTGTACTTCTGCTGTCTGCAGCCACATTAGTGGGAATACAATTCTCATATATACAATAATCAACAGTAATACAGCCTTAAATGCTGCCACTTTTCCAGCAAAGGAAAATGTCCTTCTAGACTATCACCAAAGTATTTGCAGTGGCCTTGTTGTCAGCTTTTCCCATGCTGTATTACCTTTCCCTTTGGCAACCGCTGGGATCCCTAGCACTCTGATTTCTCTCTTTTATTTGAAGGCCCAGCTTCTCCAAGTCCCTCCAGTTCCCTACTCCCACTATTGTGCTTTTTGATCTATTTAGTTTAGCCCATCGCTTCTCCATACTGTGATCTATGCTTTAACACCCTTTCCATTGAAAATCTTTCACTACTACATTTATATCATTCATGTATAGTACACATTTTACCTCACCCCCTTCCAGTATCTTTACTCTGCTTATGACCTTGTCTTTTCTTTTTCTTTGTGCTAACCATTTCATGTTGCACACAAATAGTAGTGGTAACGGGGCACCCTTGCCTCACCCCTGCATGGATTTTAAAGGCCTCGCTTAGGTGTCCATTACTTTGAACTTGACTCTCTACATCTCTATACAATAACCATATCCCCAACATATAAATTTTTTTGGGAGCCCCATTTTTTCTAGCACCTCAAATATGTAATCATGATCCACTCTGTCATATACTTTGATTAACTCTAGGTTTGTTGTAACAATGTTTGTTTTCCTCTCTGGGATGTGAGAGAGACACCCTCTGATCACCAGGGAACTGGGGTTTCTGTTTCCCACAGGCAACAGAGAAAAATGTGGATTTTACTCATTACCAGAGGAAAATGCGAATTTCTCATTTTTACCAGAGAAACTGTGGATTTTGCAGTTTTGCAAAGAGTTCGCTGCAAGCTGACAGACTTCCAGCCTATGCGGGGCTGGCAGGGAGCTGGAGGAGGGCAGGCAGGCAGGGGGCACCATGTGCACGTATATAGAGAGCAGCTCCCGCAAGTCAGTGGGGCGTGGGGAGGCAGAGATTGAGGCCCTATAGTGAGGGAGGCAGTTAGGCAAGGCTGGGGCTGCTGCTCACCGGGGTCATGCACGGGGCCCAGGCTGGAATGCACGGCCATAGAGACCAGACAGGGAGCAGGACGGGGCCATGGGCAGCTTGGCCGGGGCTCAAAGGAGTGGAGGAGCTGGCTCCCCACCTCTGCATACACAAGAGAAAGGGGGATCCAGGCCCCACAGATCTGTGCACAGGGCAGGGGTGGGGACTGGCTGCCCTCTCCCGGGGCTTCCACAGTCCAATGGGTGCAACCCATCGCTGCCCCCTCACGAGTGTGCACAGCGGCAAGGGGCTGGACACCCCCTGCCCAAGCCCGCAGCAGACAGGCAGCAGGGCGGGGAACCAGGCTCCGCTCTGCTATAGCAGCCACCACCTCCTGTGGGAGGTAGAGGGGAGAGAGCTGTGGGCCCAGGTCCCTGGCCCCATAGCCCTGGCAGTTGGGGGCCCCCTCCATCAGGCTTGTGGGGGCTTGCTTCCTCCACCTCGACTTTCTTGTCAATCTCTTTCAAGAAGTCCTTCATCTTCTTCCTGTCTATGTTCTTCTTCTGGTCTAGCTCTTCATAAAATCTTCTCATCACCTCCTCCTGCTTTCCCACCTGGGCTTCTCCTTCCTGCACTGCTTTAAGCTCTCCTTTTGCCGCCTTTGCTCTGGCTGAAAAGTATGGGGACCACTCTTCATTTTCTCCCACCCAGGGTTCTTGTGTTAAGAACATTTTTTCTCTCAACTTTCTTTTAAACCAGGTTTCTAACTCTTGCCTTGTTTTTCTTCTAGCTCTTCTTGAACTCGTCTTCCTTCTGCAGCTTCCTTTAGCAGCTCTTGCATCTTTCTTTGCAGCTCTTAGCTCTTTCATTCTTTTCCCTATGCATCCTCAGCCTTACAGGTTTCCCTGGCTTTATGTAGGTTCTGTATGTGTGAATTCACTCTTATGAGGTGATCCTTTTTATACCAAAAATTTGTTATATGCGAGGTAAATTCACTCTTATGTGACTGGTGTGGTGGAAGCCCACAGCCAGTTGCTTTGTGCGGTGCATTGTGGGAGTGACATGCACCAAAATAGTCTCCCGCGTGAATCTCTGCTCCTTGCTCGTTGTCTGCGACACGTGTTTCTGTAGTTGCCATCCCTATTATGATTGCACCCTGGGCTTGTGTGTACTGCCTGCTGTTGGTGAGTACCAAAATTGTCTTGTTAAAATGGTAGAAATGGGTTTGGGGGTCAGTACAGTTGAGATCTTGGGACAGATCGCTATTTGTTACATTGTAAAGTGGGTTCCCTTTATGCAGATTCGAGTTATGTGCTGTTTTCCAGGAATGCATGTACAGCATGAAGCAAGGGATACCTGTACTTCCTGAAAAATTCTCCCATCCTCTTTTTCATTATCATCCACCATTCTCTGGTACTCCCAAAATATTTCTTCAGTGTTCGCCATCCCTTGTACTGTCTCGTGTATGCTTGACATATCTTTTCATCTTGTAACAGCTCCACAGTTAACTTCCACAGTCCCTTCTCTTTCCTGGGGCCCTTACCAAGACTCATTTCCATCTTCAGCACCTAGTAATCACTAAAAGCCACATGTATGGTTTCTTTCTTCTTTATCCCCATTTCCTTTGATACAAACACAAAGTCCATTCTTAATCATTTCTTTCCACTGGGGTCTGTTCTAGTGAAAACTTTCTCCCCTGCCCACACATCTTTTAGTGACTCTTCTTTTATTATAGTTGATGAACCATCTAAAACTCCATTTCCTCCTTCTCCCGTTCTGTCATTCACTTTGATTATACGATTGGCATCTCCTGCTATTGTACACGGTCTCCCTTCAATCATGTAAAACACTAGCTTTCTAAGCAGTGCATTCCTTCCCTCCCTCTTCAGTAGTGCATACACTGAAAATTTCTGGTTCTGTTCCCCTGACTAATAGAATCATTCACTGCAATCAGCTACCAATGACTTCTTCTACCTGCTTTGTTCTCAGGTCTAGATTCTTGAATAATATCGCTAGTCTGCCACTTTGTTCTCATTTGTCCCTGACCACCAGGATGGTCTCCACTTCCGCCTTTCCTCAAAGTGTTTATAATCCTTCTCACCTGGTAGACCACATTCTTGTACACAGATTATGTCTCCTCTTACTTGGTTAAATAGAGATTCAATCTGTTCCCATCTTTTCTTTGCTAACATACTCCTGATGTTAAGTGAAACTATTGTCAATGTCATTTATGCTTATTTTAAAATGAGTGCTCCTGTCCCTTCATCCATGCTTGGAGTTGAGTGCACCTGTCCCTCTAAGGTTCATCTGTGCTACTGCTGGAGTGGTCAGCTCCTTCCCCTTCCTCACTTGTATTCCTGTAGCCTTTGCAAGCTGCTGATTACTTTCACATTTAGAAAGGCTTGCACGTTCCCACCTCCTGGTTTCCAATCCAGGCTGGAGCCCAGAGGGGTTAACGGCAGGAAACTTATCTGTGGCTCTTCTTCCGACTCACCTCCCTCATTATCAGGTTTCTTCTTTCTAGTCTTCAGCCCCTGCATTTTCTTTCTTTTCCTAGACTGTCTCTGTTTTTTTCTCTTGCTCTATCCCCACTTCAGTTGTCTGTAGGGTGTCTTTTTTCTTCCCCACCCCCACCTCCATGTCTGAGCTGTTTGCTGTTCCTACTTTCCCTTCTAGTCTATCTCCTCCTGTGCTGCCTCAATCACCTTTCTGCAGTGTTTCTTCCACCACTTCTACCTCAGTGTCCAATTCCTCCTCTTCTGCTCTCCTCCTCTGGGTTTTGCTGTTCCTCAGGGAATCCGACTATACTTGCAAAGGCTCTGGGGCATCTTTGATACAAGTGTCTCTCTCCTTTACAAATAGTACAGTTTAGAGACTCCTAGCACTCTGCTGCTCTATGTCGCATCCCTTCACATCTGTAGCACACTGTGAGGGGGCAGTGTGAAGAGAGGTGCCCCATTTTTCTGCATTTGTTGCACTATTTTGGTTGCCCATGGTACATTATAAAAACCCAGTGTGTCCTGATCTGGATCACTGATGGGAGGTGCAGCACCCCACCTGGGCTCCACTCATCTGCTTGTAACACTACTTGTGCCCTCCAAGACCCTGTCCAGATACCATATTTGTCCCTTACTTTTTCTACAGACATGACCCTTTGGATGTACATTTCCATACATTTTTCTATGTCTTCTGCCTCTACTAAGTCAATGTACATTTGAACTATAATCATTCTCACTTGATTTTTTCCCTATGAATTTTCTCTCTCAATTCCTTCCTCCTACATTTCTCTGCATATTTCTTCCAAAAGTTCTCATACCCTTCTCCATCCTAGTAAGTCGATTTCCAAGTCTTTCAGTTCGAGAAAGCAATCAGGCTGGTGAGATAATCTCTCTGCACCTCCAAAATCTCAAACAGTACCCTTTCCAGGAAATCATATCTATTCATCGCCAATCTCATCTGCCTCCTATCATCAGTTAAAGGTGCCTTTATCCTCAGCCTCTGCTCCTCTCTTGCTTCTTTCAGTTCAACTTCTGTGTTTTCTTACCGTGCCACTCCTAGTGGGCTAGTCTGCCTTCATGCTCCCGCCATCCTCTGCTTCTTGCCCAACATACCTTCTCCCGCTGCTCCCACTGTCTCCCTTTCCTCTGCTCCTTTCTTCCTTCTGGTGTCCTCACTCTTGTCATTATTGCCTCCACTGTCACTATCTTCCTTTCTTTTCCACCTTCATCCACTCTCCACCTGTCTCCAGATCTTCATTTCGACTCTTCCACTCTTTTTCTACCTCATGCTTATTCGCTACCACTGCCATTGTTTTGAGCTCTGGGTCTCCCTCCTCCACTCCTGAAACCCCAACACTGTTGATTTCTTTCTCTGCCTTTAAGGCAGAGATAGGGCTTTCAATGCTGATGAGAACCTACCACAAGGATAGGCTAGTACAACACATCTGAATAAGGCATATGGGTAGTGCCCATTAAGCATAGTCCCCATCAACTCTTTTTCAAGTCATAGTGAGCCATGGCACTGCATACCCAGAATCCTTGTCAGCTCTTTTCTCAGCCTGGTGCATATGATTAGTATGGCCTTGCTCTCCACAAGGTGAAGATGGACCAGGTTGCCTTGCACCTCATCTGCACATAAATTATTGGAGCACCCCAGGACTTGTGACAAGAACACCTGATTCCAGTCATGAGCAGGGATAAGGGTGGAGAAGATGCCACATCTAGTGTTCAAGAAACTCTAAACTAATTCACAATCTCCCAAAAGTGCTCAAGCCACAAAAATTTCAAAACACTCACTGAAATAATACAGTTCTGAAAGACATGCGCACTGTTTTTTTGTGACCAGCCTCTGAAATTGGCTAAGTGAAAGAAGAAGCGTAGGGATCCGCCTGCAATCCACCACTTCATGCAACAGATTTAACAATGAGCTTCTATGTTTACAAACAGCTTGTAATCACTAATTCCTCTCTCCACAGGGCTTTGCAGGAAGCAGCTTTACCTTCACTTCAAGAGGTGAAGCCTCCGATTGTGAGCTATTTCCACCAAGTGATTGCCTACATGCCATAGACAGAGCCACTCCTCCATGCATCAATCTGACTGTGTTGGGGAAATCTCATAATGCCCCAGCTCAGTGCTGGATACAGAGCTTGCCTGAACCTATGTGCAAAATGTAAATGACTAAATTATAATATCAGTGCCTTTTGCACAAGAATGTAAACTCATGACTGGGACCACATGAAACATAACAATACAGTTAATCTCATCTCTGGCCAACTATTCTAAACTGATTATGAATAAGTTCCCCTTTCAAAGTGATTGCCTCTCCCTTGTTATCAGCTCCCTCGTCAATCTAGATGTCTGTGCCAGCTGGAAAATATTTTGGGTTCTGCCCTGTTATCACAATAACCTATACAGTGCCTTACAATTCATGGTATAACGCACTCAATTCAAGTAATCAAGTCCTACTGCAATTAAATAAAGTAGTATACCTCTGGTTTAGGGTGTTGGGCTCAATAACCTCCAGAACAATTGAAGGTTTTTGTGCATGCCAGTTTCACCCACAACAACCAGAGATGGATCCAAAAGGCTAACATTTATAACGCAACCAAAGAACAATGACCCTCCACCCTGTCAGCTTTGCTCCGACCCTGATCTTTAACCCATCAAGAAAATATGCTTTGGAAAAAACAGTATAAGAACTAGACAGAGCTGCCAGCAAAGTGTGCGCAATCCAAAAAAGACAAGAAGCCATCCTGCCACCCAGCCAACAAGTGAAAGATCCATGCTTTGAGGCTGTACAAGAACTGCTTCCTGCCTGCACTGGGTAAAGCTAAGATAATATCAAGGACTAATAGTTTGTTTGATATTGGAAAAGTCTTTTCCTGTTATTTAGTTGTGTAGCTTGTTTGTAGTTATTAAAACAAGCCTTTCTGCTATTCATCAACCAAGTGTTGTGCCAATTCTCAGAGCAATAGGTTAAAAATTCAGTTTCTAAATGCAACTCAGTCCTGCCTGTCAAGCCTATTTTCGTCCATTCTGGAACCTGCTCTACCTCTGATCTTGATATTCATAACTTAGTTAAAATACTGCTGATTTTAGCTTGTCCGTGTAAAATGGGGCTAAGTTACAACACCATTGTATCCACATCCTCCCTTTATACAGAAAATTGTTGGCCCACGATTCCCCTACTTCCTGCCTTGGGCATATTTGTTCCCATAGAGCGCAACCTCACTGCAAAAAATCAAAAAGAATTTATTTTTTCATCATTACAGTGTAACAAATAGACTAGCACTAGTATGGCAGTAATGCCAACTGTCGCAAAATCATCACGAGACTTGGGATTTCAAAGTCAAAATAACTTTGACTCGCGATCTCCCGATCCAACCCTCAAATCTCTAGATTTACCCAGCTAGTAAGTGGAGGGAAAGGGGCAGGGGAAGAAGGAAGGGGCAGAGAGTAGACTGAGGCCCCCCGCATTGAGGTAGGGAGTGGGGCAGGAGCAGCGGCTGGGGTGAATGGGGCCCCAGGCCGGGTCATCCAGAGGTGCAGGGGAATGGGGTGTGGCTCCCCACAGCTGCATGCAGCCCCAGGGAGGCATGGGGGCAGGTGTTCCCCACAGGGCAGAGGCCGGCTGCTCGCTGCGGGCTGGGGCTCTGCACCCTGCTGCCTTGCCCCAGCTCAGCCACGCAATGCCACTGCCACCCACTGGGTGGGCAGGGGCCACAGGGCCACACTGTGTCCCCTGCCTGCCTGGGGGCAGGAAGCACACTGAAATTGTGTGGCTGAGCTTCCAGGGCAAAGGCAGCAGGGTGTAGAGCCCCAGCCTGCAGCAAGTAGCCCACCACTGCCCCGTGGGGGACCCATGCTCCTGTGGCTCCCCCAGGGGTGTATGCTGCTGCAGGGAGCACGCCCCTCTCCCACACCTCTGAATGATCCTGCCCGGCCCCGGGGCCCCATTCACCTTTGCCCCACTCCCTTGCTCACCACAGTTGTCTTGATTTCCCAGCCCCCGCTTGCACCCCTTCCCTCTCCCTCTGCCCCTTTCCATCCAGTTACCAGCTGGGTGCTGTCTGTGTGTCTGCTTCTCACTCCCAAGCCACAGTCACTCCCAGCCCTGCTGCCGCCTCTCACTCCTGACCCACAGTACCCCACATCCTGCCAGGGTGTGCAGGGACCCTCCCTCCCTGGGCTCCAAACCCCCAACAGACACACACAGCCCGCAAAACCTTCACAAATAACCCCTCCACACACACTTCAAAAACAGCATCTCATGATTTATGTGCCAATCTCTAGACTTTTTAAGAGTTTACCTCATGATTTTTGGCACCGTGGGGTTGGCAATACTTCTATGGTGACAACCTTTTAGTCAACTTCCTTCCTGGTCCTGGGTCAGGGGATTGTAATGAGGCTGTACAGTACTGTGTGCCACCTTGTACTTTGGACCTGTGCTTGAAATCGCAAGCCCTGGTTTCATACCTTAAAAACCTACGCACTGCCCCATGAACAGCTTGTTATCGTGCCTCTTTGCTGCTCCACGGGACAAGCCTCAGAGCACCAGGAAAAAATTGGGCTTTCACAACAGTAGCAATGCTAGAGCCGATATGGGTGCAGCTTTTGTGTCACAACTTTTCCCAGCTACCCCAGATGGCAGCAGCCTTCTTCTGCTGGGTCAGCATCATCCACATTAGGGTGTAACAAGCATAACTGTGTTGGTTACACTGCGATCTTTGCACATCCCTCACTGACACAGCCATGTCCATGCCACCAGAACTCTGCAATGCAAGCGAGGCTTTAGCCCAGTGATTCTCAACCAGGGTGCCAAGACACCCTATGGTGCCATGAGATTTTTGAAGGGTGCCACAGAAAGCATGAGGAGACAAGCAAGGAGTGAGATGATGAGCAGTAAGGGCAGGCTCAGGCTCTCCCTACCAGGCTGCTCCTTTGCCCCCAATGCCAGGCCCCACTGCAAGGAAGTAATCACTGTAATAAATTCATTTTTGAAATGGAGTGCTGCTCAATTTACAAATGTAATGGGGAGTGCCTTTACATTCAAGACACCTCGTCATACTCAAAAGACTGAGAACCACTGCCTTATCCTGTTCTCTCTCGCAAAGAGCTACACAATGGCACAGAGGCAGAACCTCTGGACTGGGTTAGCTACAGCGACCCATCTGTGAGTGCAGGTAACAAGAGCCATATGGCAACTTGTGAGGAACCAACTGCGCTGAAGGGTGAGCTAAGAGTCAACTGATTACACTCCACTGATTTCTGAAGCCTGGAGCAGCATGTAATGAATCTGGGAAGCCAAAAGAAACCTGCAAAGCCTGGTCAAGAAGTCTATGTTACAGTTTCTAAGCCTCTGCAGGAAACAGAGTAGCTAGTATATCAAGAGCCCCAATTTCATATAAACAGAATTTCTTTGAAAAAAATATCATTTTTAATTTGTGCAAACGGGCTCCACAGTGCCACAGAGGGCTGGAGGGCGGGAGGATTTCTTCTTGCTGAGTTCATTATTTACTTTACTCACAATTTCCTCTGTGAAATTTTAATGAGACGTTAGTCTAGGAAGCTGAAGAGATTAAGGGTCCCATAAGTCATCCATATTCTAGTAAAGCAAGGCTTGCTAGACCGTGAAGATTTGGCACAACTGATGCACAGCAACAGCTTCTGATCCAAGCAGCAAGGACTGCAGTGGGGAACTAGAGCCTCGACTGATGCTAGCAGAGCACTGGGCAGTGATCTGGACCCCAGCCTGAACCCCTCTGTGGGCGGCACAAGTGCCACCCGGGTGCAGGGGGTAAGGGGGAGCTCACATGCAGTGGCTGCTGCCACCACCCACCTCCCCATGCTGCCGCCGCTCCACATTTGGCCGCGTGCCACCCTACACCCCCTCCTGCTCCACATCTGGTCTCTTCTCAGGTATTCCAATCCCTCACCCCTTACAGGTTGGAAATGTAAATGTAAGTCCCTGCTTTCTTATGTCACATCAGGGTGTTTAAGCAGCCCGGCCCCTTCCCTACTACCTCAGGTCATGCTCATCGCTTCGGAATCAGTTAAAGAGTCAGAGACTGTTATGACTGCGCCAGGTCTTTGGCAACATCAACACCCAGTTAAAATCCCTAGGAAAATTCAACAACTTCAAAGGTGGATCAGTCTCTGAAAATTGGACTTAAGTGCAGTGCAAAAGGATTAGCAGTTTTGTGTAAAGCCTTTGGTGGTTCATGGAGTTGAGCAGCTCATCTTTCCCCTCTTAATCTCCTGTGACATTTAAGACGGGATAACAATGCCTGGGGAGAGCAGCAGGTCTCAGTGAAGGTCCATTTGGAACTTTCTCCTGCTTGATGCCTCGAGCATGAACCTAGTGGGCTTCAGGTGAGGCTGTCAGAAAGCTTTCACTTAATTAGTTTCCTTATTGCAAAATCCTTATTATTGTATTTTAACTAAAGCTAGTCAGAAAACCGTCACGACTATTTTCTGACAGAAAATATTTTTCTTGATTAAAGCCTTCCCCTCCAGTGTTCCTTTTTAAATACACTTCACTGAACTCGTATCAATTTTGAGGGGTGGGGGAACAACAAAAATGCTGGAATGAAAACCTGATTTTTTCCTTTAGTATGACAGTTTCCAAAATTTCCTTTATATTAAAAAAATTAAGAGAGTAAGAAACCATTAAATGTTTTGAATCATCCTGCAATGATTTTTAATTTGGTTTCCTGACATTTTGGTACTGATGTGGGAAAAAGTATCCACATGGGCATTATATGCATTTCAAAAACTCTGATTTTTCTCAGAATTAAAAAGTTTGTTACTAGCCAGGTCTAATTCCAGCTGTCCCTATGCAGTTGCTTGCTACAGCCAGTGGTCTTTCACTGGGGCCTGAATATCCTAACTGGCTGCTTCATGCAGTTTCAAAAGGGAGCAAAGCTTGCCCTAAGTACAGAGGTTAATACCATCAGCATGATAAAGCAGTCTAACCTAAGAGAAGTAAAACCAAGCACACAGTGCAATATAACTGTTTCTCATGAACATGTTGTTATTCCATTTATTGCTATGTTATTCACATCAAGCACAACTGCTTTCCTGTCATTTCAAGTTTAAAATGCCTATCAATTTACTGGTTATATAAACAGGGCTCACTCCACACCCAACTGCAAACAGGGATTGTTTTACAGCGAAATCAACAACAAAATGCAGCTGCTTCTGGGGTAGAACATGGCAACTGTTAAAAGCATACAACATTTCTAAATCATAGTTTAGGTTAGGGCATGCAGCATCCTAAGGCCAACTGAAAGACTGGGGGAAATTTAGGGAGGCAGAAGGGAATGATTTCAGTTGGGAGCTTTGCCAGGGCACTGCAACAGAAAGGGCTTTTGTGGAATCTTTACTAAGCAGAAGTCAGCAGGGCTCAGGTTCGGGGCTGCAGCAGAAAGAGCAAACTAAGCATTCCTCACAACAACCCTCATCATCCCCAAACAGGCAGACAAAGAGGTAGTGCAGCATAGTGCCTTGCCGAAAGCACACAATATCAACCCATGGGAGAACAGAGATTAGAGCTCAGGAGATCCTGGTTTCAAAAACCTCATGCAATCTACTCAAAGGTAGTCTTCATCTTTCACATTGAGTGTCTGGCAGACTCCATCTGTGAGGCACATCAGAAGCTAGTGTTGCACTAACAAAGGCAAGCCACCATTCTATCATTTTGAATGCTGCTTGTTTAGTTTCTGATGTGTAACATTTGGCAATTTTGATCCACTGGAGCCAAGACATGACCTCTTAGATCCAAGGACTGGGTCTCAGAAAGAAGGGCCCTACCCTGTGGAACATGCTGCCTACAAGAGTGGTGCTAAACCAGCATCTAGTCCTCCTAAGCACAGCTAGTCTGTTTGCACCAGATTTCATTTTATTTTTAATGCTACAGGATCACGAAATTGGAGCAACCAGGGATGCAAGGGGCATGGCTACTGGTCAACATCCCCCACCTTTAAATAATTTATTAAGCATCCGATTACCAAGTCCTAGGTCTGATAAAAGTCCAGAAGAGCATTCC
>NW_005841989.1:2584755-2599974 GCF_000455745.1 Alligator sinensis
AAGTTACAAACTAGTGTTACACAATGGCAAAAAAAAAAAAAAAAAAGATGTTGGCACACGGTATGCTATTTCTCATTATATTATACTGTTACGCTACTGGAAAGAGGTCCAGGATTCCAATGCACTGATGCCACCTAGTGGAAATCTTTGCACCTCATCATCATCATCAGGGATCTAGGTTTTCAGTTCACTGTGGCAAAACATGGATTTTCCCTTTTAAAGGAGAAAAACGTGGGAAACCACAGGTTTCTCCTTGCAGGCCTTGGGGCTGGGAGGAGTGGCGGGGGGGAGGGTAATCGAAGGCAGGGAGCACCACATGCATTTGCACACCCTCACACATACACAACCAGCAAACAGCCATGCAGGGTGGTGGGAGCAGCCCCAGCAGCTGGATACAGGTAAGTCTATGGGGGTTAGAGAGCCAGGGCTTGGGGACCATCCAGGGGATTGCATGTGTGTGCACATGTGTGTCCACATGTGGAAGGGGTGCATGGGGCGGATGCTTGCTGGTGCTGGGGGAAGGTGTCTGGGCACTGGGGCTGCAGCAGCGCAGGGGGGGTCTGAGGCAGCGCTCAGCGCTGCTGGCGAACCCAGCTCTGCTCTGCTGCCAGCAGAGCCCACTTAGAGACACCTGCCCCTCCAGTGTAGCAAGGCCCAGGCCAGAGCAGGTTGGGAGTGAAGGGCACCAGTAGGGCTGGGGGTGGGGGGCTGCGGATCAGGAGTGAGGGGCACTGGCATGCGCAGGGCACTGGCATATCAGAGCTGCTCAATGCCACAAAGCACCAAGGGGGACAGCCACAGCTGGACCCATGTCCTGGTGAGTGAAGGGGTAGCGGGAGATCTGATTTTCCATGATAAAAAAAACCAAAATCAAACGCCAAAATATATAGGTATTTAGAATTTATTTTTATTATAATAATTGAGGCACTGGTAGGCTTCCAAATTGCTTTAAAATTGTAAATATATCAATGAAACATTATATACAGGTAACAGTTGACCATGTAGTGATATTTCATTTTAGTCATGGAAAAACATGGATTTGAGGTTTTCTTAAATCAGAGAATTTTGCATTATATTTTTAATCAGAAAATTTGCAATTTTTAAACAGAGAAAACCAGGATCCCCAAACCAGTCACTGAACCAGTACAGCTTATGGAGGCAGTTGGGTCTAGGGATGTTGTTGTCATGGGGGACCTAACTACCCAGATATCTGCTGGGAGGAGCAGTCAGTCAGGTCTGACCGTTCGCGTAGGTTCCTAGCTGAAATACAAGACCTTCACCTTATCCAGGAGGTGCACAGCCCCACTAGGGGAGATGCCTTGCTGGACCTGGTCTTGGCCACTGGGGATGACCTGGTGAGGGGACTGCAGGTCCTTGATCACCTGGGTGACAGTGATCATCGCCTGCTGGAATTCACCATCCAGCGCAGGGTGTTGAAGGCTTATACCAAGACTAAAGCCCTTGACTTCAGAAGGGCCAACTTCAACGAATTTAGGAGATTAGTGGGGAAGGCACTGAGGGCCCAAAAGGTAGAGGAGATGGGAATCCATGAAGGATGGTCATACCTTAAGGGGACGATCCTCCAGGCTCAGAGTGTGACAATCCCTGAGAGAAAGAAGGGGGGGTAAGAGTGCTCTGAAACCCCCATGGCTCAGCAAAGGCATTTGAGAATGCCTGAGGGCCAAAAGGGAGGCATACACCCGGTGGAAGAGAGGGGCTATCACCAAGGAGGAATACTCCTCCTTGGCCTGTGAGTGGAGAATGACCATTAGGAAGGCCAAGGCAGGGGTGGAGCTCAGGCTAGCAACCAGGATTAAAGACAACAAAAAGTCCTTCTTCAAATACATTGGGAGTAAGAAGTGGGCACTAGGTAATGTAGGGCCCCTGTTAGACCCAAATGGTAATCTTGTGGCTATGCCAGACGAGAAAGCCGAAATCTTTAACAAGTTCTTTGCCTCTGTTTTCTGGGACAGGGAACAGGACAGCTCTCCCACCACAGGTAGGGGCAATCTTGAGGATAGCACTGCCAGGCCTCGGGTCTGCGGAGAAGTAGTTAGGGATCTTCTGGAAGGGCTGGATGTTTTCAAATCTGCGGGCCCTTCATCCACGGGTGTTGAGGGAGCTGGCGGGGGTCATTGCTGTGCCCCTGGCCCGGCTGTACGAGCGATCATGGTCCACGGGCCAGATGCCAGGAGATTGGAAACTAGCTAATGTGGTCCCCACCTATAAGAAAGGGAGGAAGGAGGACCCAGGAAACTATATTCCCATAAGCCTCACATTGGTCTTGGGGAAAATCCTCAAAAAAATCATTAAGGAGCACATCTGTGAGGGGCCAGCAGGGGAGATCATGCCCAGGGGAGATCAACATGGGTTCATCAAAGGCAGGTCCTGCCAGACCAACCTGATGGCCTTTTATGACCAGGTAACTAAATCCCTGGATGATGGCGTCGCCGTGGACGTAGTCTTTCTGGACTTTAAGAAGGCCTTTGACACTGTCTCTCACCCCATTCTCATTAATAAACTGAGCAACTGTGGCACTGATGCCTACACATTTGGATGGGTCAAAAATTGGCTGATGGGGCGCACCCAGAGAGTGGTGGTGGACGGGTCATACTTGACCTGGCACGATGTGAACAGTGGGGTCCCCCAGGGCTCGGTCCTGGGGCCTACATTGTTCAACATCTTCATTAGCAACTTGGACGAGGGGGTGGAAAACACGTTGTCCAAATTTGCCGACGACACCAAGATGTGGGGTGAGGTAGGCACGCTCGAAGGGAGAGAGAGGCTGCAATTAGACTTAGACAGACTACAGAAGTGGGCGGATGGTAATAGGATGGGGTTCAATGTAGATAAATGCAGGGTGCTGCACCTGGGAAGAAGCATACGTACAAGCTGGGGAGTTGCCCCCTTGTGAGCACAGAGGCGGAAAGGGATCTTGGAGTCATTATTGACTCCAAGATGAACATGAGCCGCTAATGCCAGACCGCGGCCAGCAAACCCAACCACACCTTGTCGGGCATCCAAAGGTGCATCTCAAGCTGGTCCAGAGAGGTGACACTCCCCCTCTACGCGACATTGGTCCGGTGTCAACTGGAGTACTGTGTCCAATTCTGGGCACCGCACTTTAAGAAGGATGTGGCCTGCCTTGAGAGGGTTCAGAGGAGGGCCACCCACTTGGCTGGAGGGCAAAAGGGCAGGCCCTATTAGGAGAGGCTGGGGGGCCTGAACCTGTTCAGCCTCAGCAAGCAGAGGCTGAAGGGGGTTTTGCTGGCTGCCTACAAACTCGTTAGGGGAGATCAGCAGCAAATAGGAAGAGACCTATTCTTCCCCGCAGCACAATGGCCAGAAGCTGCTAGAGAACAGGTTCAGGTTAGAGATTACGAGGCACTATTTCACTGTCAGGGTAGCTAGGATCTGGAACCAACTTCCTAGGGAAGTGGTCCTCGCTCCTACCTTGGGTAAATTCAAAAAGAGGTTGGATGAACACCTGTCTGGGGTCATGTGATCCCAGCGTGTGCTCCAACCAGTGGCGGGGAGTTAAACTAGATGATCTGTTCAGGTCCCTTCTGACCCCTAACTACTATGAAACTATGAAACCAGACCATGCAGCAAAAACAACAAACAATACTAAGTTGTAAAGCTGGAATTGATTTGAACTGCTCAGCAGTAATGGTGCAAAGAATCTGAAGTGAGTGGCAGTCTTCAAAGGGAGATGTTGTGTGTCCTTAATGGACTCACTATGATGCAACAAAGGTAAAAGGCTTCTTGGAGTCGCGTGCTGTATAGTTAAGGTGACCATAATTATTTGAGTGAAATCCAAGACAGGGGTAGGTGGGGCATCAAGGATCAGGGCCACCAGTACAGTGCATTCTCTACTTCCTCCCCACCCCCAACCCTGTGGCTTTAAAGAGCGGGGCTGGGCAGGAAAGACACCCCCCTGCCCTCCCTCGTCTCCACATCTCCCAGGAGCAGGGCCAGACAGGACACACACACACAAATAGCTCCCAACCCCTGCAGCTCCCAGGAGTGGGCTGGGCCAGGCCAGACCACCACCCTGTGTCGTCCCCCACCTTTGACTCTAGTACATAAGCGACTCCACTTGCAGTGGAGTCCAGACCACGGAGCAGCCCACTGGATGGAAACCCTGGAGAAAATTGAACCCTGGGAACCCTGGCCCAAACCCATCCACATGTGCCCCACTCCTCATTCAGGACTCAGGCACATGCTGGCAGATTCCCACCAATCAGGGACTTTCACTTCAATTTTCTCCAATGGCAGGGATGCTGAGACAGCCTCCAACATTTGGGACTGTCCCAGGCAATGCAGGACACATGGTCACCCTATGCATAGTGCAAGTTTCCCACAGTTCATAGCGGTCCAGTTTGGGGATTATCAGCCATTTCACCTACTCTGCATATGGAAAGGGGAGGGTGGGGAGGAAAGGGAATGGAAATTTATACCAGGTGTGAAGTGGGGGGGGCAGTCCGTACAGCAACAGAGGGTGCAAAAGGAAGCAGAACAAAATACAAAACCTCAAGTAGAAGCTGCTTAACCTTGGAGTAAAGAACAGGATAGTCTTTGAGTCTTAATTCTGTAAGTAATGTTGTCGTAGCAGGGAATACCCCAATGAGCAGTACCAAGGAGGGCAAGACCCCAAGAGGCACCCCCACTGGATCCCAGAGGCAGGGTGCAGATGCCATTAAACTCCCTGGGACCTAGGTTGATGGCAAAGCAGACAAGAGAACTCTGGGCACTACGTCTGTCCTACTTTGCCAGCTCGTGCCGTGTGCAGACTGGCTAGTGCGCTGGGGCAGACATCACAAGAACACGCCCCATGGTAGCAGATGGGAGAGAGAGACCAGGACCATGGCTGGAGGAGCATGAAACCCAGCTGCAGGACACACGGGCAAGGGCTAAGCGAGCAGAGTCAGAGTCTACTTGCTAGACGAGCGGCTCAGAGAAGCCGCTAGCCCTAGGGACACAAGCCCCAAGAAGAGGAGGGAGCAATGCGACAGGAGAAGTCCTGGAGTGACACCGCCTTCCTCAGTGGGACAGCGGGAGTTGCTACCATGAGTTTGTTCCAAGAGGGGATCCAGGGTCCCATTACTGTTTTGAGTTAGGCAGTTTTTGATATTTAAAGTTAAAGGTACCCCAGGTTGGCCCCACCGGTTGTGGGTACTGAAGCTCAATGAACTGTGTTGAGGGGCTGAATCATTAAGCCCAGACTAGTCATTCAATGGAGGGCTGAGAAAAAAAAGAAAAAGGAAGCAACTTACTGGCTGGCCTAGAGGCCAGCAATAGGACCTGGCATTTCTAAGCTGTGCCAAGGGGGAAGGACCCCTGGCACCCTGTGCTGAGTTTAGGCCTGGACAGCCCAGTCAGTGGGCCTCATAAGTCTCTTGTCTGTCCAGTCTGTCACAGACCCAGATGAAACCAGGGTGGTGACTCAAGATAAAGTTAGGAGAGATGCTCTTACTAATTGAGAACACTAGTCGTAAATGAGCATGGCTGATTTAGTGGACTGTGGGCTGAATCATCCTTTCACCAGATAACCAGCAGCCTGACTATACTATAAAATCTGCTTGATGTATGGACAGGGTGTAAGGGGAGGAGGAGCCCCAAGGAGCAGCATCAAGATACTCATGATGAGAGTGAACATAAACAACCACGGATCCTCCCTTTCTATTAAAAAATATCAGGATGTGGCAGGTGAGTTGGAGGATGCGCCCGCAAGTAAGAGTGTACAAAAGCCAAGCTGTCTGGCCCTAAAAATTGTCATTCAACCAATGAGTGTGCTCGGTCCTCATGGCAGAACCGAGTTAGGCACAGCTGTCTACAAATGTCTAGATGTTACACTGAAGAAAACATTAACAACCATCAAAAATGGTTAGATTAGATCAATCATTACCTGATTGCACTAGTATCAATTCCTCCAATTGCCCCCTTATCCCTACAGTAAATACTGTGCCTCACCCCTTAGGGGAGAGAGAGGCTGAGTCAGAATGAATAGAGAATTATATTAAGTTTTCTACAAAATGAGAACCCTGTAATTGACCAAAGACAGTCAAAATGTTATAATCAGACTTCACCATTTTGTTTAAACTTTTAATATATTATGCACATGCATTCACACACACTACTGAGTATATGAAATATTAATAGGTTAGTGCATTATATTAAAACTATACACTATAACTGAATATGTATATTTAGGGTAAAAGGAAAGCCAAAAGTATTAACACTATAGAAACACCACATTTCAATGTTCTCCCCCATCAAAAGTTAATAAAAATGTTTCGTGGGAATGTGACTATGGCAAATCAATACTTTTTCCTATGGAAAACTGTTTTGCTGAAACTTTTTCAATCAGTTTTACTGATCACACGCTGTTACATTCAAAAGTGAATCATATATTGTTTGTGGGCAGTTCACTATGCAAAAATGTGAGAGATCATGAGGGAACAATCCACAACGTAGACAAAGCCTGGGCATCTGTCTGCACAAGACTGTCAAGGTTAGTGGCAAATGCATTCCCACTATTGGCATGTTAGCAGCCTACCCCACAAGAAAAAACTGGCTGACAAAATTATGATAACTCTGAGTGAGAGAAGGCTGTTATAGGTCTCTGCAAAGGTCATTTCCTACTACTTAACTCAAGAAGAGGTTCTCAAGTTTGTGTACAAATGAAAAAAGCCAAAGAGAAGGGAGTAAGAGGTAAGTACACTTTCCTTTGCTTAGTCCACCTCTCTCTCACCACGCCTCTTCTCCAGGTTTGTTGCTGTCCATAGAGTTATGGTAAGAATTAGATTTTGGCTAAACCATCAATACAAAGTGTAGTTTTAGTACCATCAGCATTAATTTCTAGTCTTCATGCAGTTGATCTCAAAGTGGTCTCCAGAGGGGTCAAGAATCCTTATTCTCATTTCACAGATAGGAAAATGAATGCACACAAGCAGTAGAGTAACTTGCTCAAGGTCACCAATGAGCTAGTGGAAGAGTGACAGGTAGAACCCAGGTTTCCTACCTTGCAGTCCTCTAGGCTGACTATGGCAAAGCATTGCACCCTAGATCTCAAGTTAGTAGGTGAGAGGAGAATAATGCAATATATTAGTGTCTACATGTAACAGATCATACACAAATGCCTTTCCATTTACACGCCCTCCCACACACACTAAAAAGCAGTGGTAGTACTCTTCATCCACAGATCTCAGAGCTTTTGAGAAAGGGGCAAACATCATTGGGTGCATACAGAAGTTCAGGCAGCCTGTGAGAGAGGCACTCTAACTCAGAGAGCTACAGAACCCAACAGGCGTTCGTATGGGGGGGGCCTCAGAGCCTGCTCACATTGGCCCAAGCCAGCAAGTGAGGGTGCTCTAGGACAGTGTTTCCCAACTTTTTTCATCCCATGGCACACTGGGAGGAGGGGGGGGGGGCTGAGCAGACATGGAGTGGGATAATGGCAGCAGCACAGGCTGAAGCCACACACCCCAAGATTCCATGGCACACCTGGTAATGTCTGACAGCACACTAGTGTGCCACAGCACACCAATTGGGAAATGCTGCTCTAGGAGCCTCCTAGGAGGTTGCTGGACAGAAAGGCCTTTGGCACAGCACATACCAAGATCCTCTGCACACAATTTTACTGCATGTTGGAGGGGCAAAGGACCTCTATATCCACTTACCACTCAGCTGTGGAGGTGGGTACAGGTGGTAGGTGCTGTAGATGTCATTGGACATCTGGAGCTGTAACTTGGTATGATTCTTCAGCAGATCAGAGATGTTCTCCTCCTGGAAGGGAGTCTTTTCCAGGATCACTACAGCATCCTTTACATCTCCAGAAGTACCATTCACCTAGAAGAGGAGGCAAAAGTCAGCAGAAGCACTAATCCTGGTCTAGTAGGTCACCAAGATATCTCCGCTATCACTTTGGTAATCCAAAGCTTCTCTTCAACAGGATGGGGCAATCACATGCCAACGGCTAGTAGCACACTTGCTGCTGCCCATTTTACTCTGATACACTCTGCAGTACCAAGTCCAGATGGAGCAGGTGATAAGGTGAGAGATGGAGGCACAAAATGACACACAACTCCTCTCCTACTGGAGTACTCTGCTGAGCAGGCACCTCTCAAAATCCTTGTTTGCCCTGAGCCACTGAGGGAATACAGATGTCTAAGTTCATCCTATCAAGGGAATATGGGTAAGGACAGGAAGGAAGATCTGTCATAGTTAACCAGAAGAGGGCACAGGACTCAGGAGTTCTCTCAACCTGTTAACATTTCCTGACAGGGCTGTGACACCAGCTGATGATGGATTCCTACCAACTCACCAGTGAGTCCTCCCCAGATGCACAGGAGTTGGAATCAGGTCTCGGAATTCCTCTGGAGTGAACAGCCAAGCCAACAGGGTGGAAGGTCTTGGGTTGGAATTTGTTTTGCATTATCTGTTGATCTATTAACAAAGTCAACCTCCAGGAAGAAAGCAAGTTTAACCTTGCCCACTGCCTGGAGATTCTGTAGAAGACTATTACTGATTTTGTATACCCACAATTGCAAACATAAGTTCCCCAAGTGCACAAGATTCAGGCCTTTGCCACCACCTAACCAGTGAGTGGCATAACATGCAACATTCAGATCCAGACTTAGTTTATTTTTTATTCGAGGCATGGAGATATGAGGGGTTCAGTCCTGACTCTTGCTAATGGCACACAGATACATCAGTCCAGATCATATCAGCACCAATAAAAGGAAAATTGACATTAACAGCAATCAGCTTCTTTGGCTGATAACATCACCGATAAATGCCGCATGCATGCATGCAGCCGCAGCATACATGTAGCTAGCCCAGGAGCTTGGAAAGCAGCACCTGGCAGGGAAGTCGGGGAGGGGAGGGGAGGATGGGGGGCAGAACAAGGCCCCTGTGGTAAGGGAAGGAGTGGGGCTGGGGCAGGTGCTGCCCAGCCGGGGCAGGGCACAGGACAGAGCTGTGAGTGGTTCATCCGGGAGGCGTGGGGGGGAGGGAGGGGCAGCTCCCGCTGCTGCCCGCACCCATGGGGGAGGCATGGGGAGCGTGTGCTCTCCAAAATTTGTGCACAGGGTAAGAGCGGGCTGCCTGCTGGGGGCTCGGGACCAGGAGCTGCGCTGGCCTCTTCCCCCTCCACCACAAAGGGGGCACAGCCCCCCCCCACCTCCGCCAGGAAGAGCCTAGTGCCGCCCCCGATCCCAGACTGCCCTGTGAGGATCAGGGGGCACATGCCCCTCCCATGCCTCCCGAGGGTGCATGCAGCAGCGGAAATAGCTCCCCCCACGCCACCCCCCCGCATGAGCAGCTTGCAGCTCCGCCCTATGCCCCGCCCAGTCCCGGCTGGGCAGCACCTGCTCCTGCCCCAGCCTCACTCCCTCCCTCACAGTAGGGGCCTCGATCTGTACCCCCCCACAACCCTTTCCTCCCCCTCCCCCCACAACAGACTGACAAGCTGGTCATTGCTCTCCAAGCTGCTGGGCTGCATATTGGCAATTGGATCGGCATCAGCTGATATGGCTCATTATTAATCGGGAGTTGTTATCATCCCCAAAAAAATCTTTATCAGTGCACCCCTAGTTCTTGCCACACTCCTGTTTGTCCAGTAGCTGAATATGGTCCTAATTCTTTATCTTTGCTGCAAGAAATGGCAAAGATTTACATAGGGATTCAAACTCAGAGGCTTTAATGAGAGCTAATATAATTTACTGTCACTTATGTCAGGGGAGCAGAAAACCTGGGTGCAGCAAAAGAAACTAAACTGAAGGTACAAGCAGCCCTTCATCCCTCAACCCTGCTGCTAGCATGACTTGCAGCTTCTCAATCCTCACTGTGCAAATGAAACCTTTGCACACTCATTTGGAAGTGTGTAACCTGATCGTGGCCTAGACACATCTCCTGTAAAAAAAAGTATTCGTATACAATTAACACGCTGTTTTGAAATTATGGAGACATTTTGTGATTTTCTGACATTTCATCCTGTGCTTCAATTTTCTCAGAGATGAAGTTATTGGAAACAATAGGGAATAATAAAATTGTATGCCAAGCCCAACCTCATATACCATGCTGTGAGCTACAGCGAGACCTTTTCTGACTGCTATATGGCTGTAAAAGTTGAATTAAAAGAGTACTTACAAATTTCCCATTTTATGGCCCCTGAGTGACAAGTTCATCCATCTTATTTACAGCATCTGAGTTAACTTCTAGTTTACAATTCAATTTCTCTTTAAACATTAAACATGAAAAAACGATCTCAGGCCCAAGAGCAATAGATATGCTAATGAAAAAAAAAATCTAAAAAGCTCAGGAGGGGTTTCCAACACTTTGTTATCAAGACCAATTGCAACCCGTACCAATATTGTGCGGTGAAGCAAGGAAATAAACTGGATTTGGACAGTACCATACTTAAAAGCTATTATGCCCGTTTAACATGGTTAAACTTATCTTTTAAAAAGAGATTGTATTAATGGAAACATATTTTAATAGGGCGAGTGAAAAGCGGTTATTTTTAAAAAGAACATTCACTGCCTTTCTTCCAGTTGGTTTAAGGCTTGTCACTGGACCAAAGTAGGGACTATCCAAGGCATTTAAAGCTTTGGAGTCGCATCTTCAAGATTCTTCAATGGAGCCTGAGGAACATATTACTAGCCGGATGCTACTCTCCAAGCTGAGGAACTGTCTTCCTGTCAGTGTCAGCACATCTGAGCTACCAATATCACATAATTTGCTCATAAATAGGTCTTCGCAGAACGGAGCTGCAAAGGTTTGGGGCTTTTCAACAGTATGTTACAGGTCTGCATCCAAGGCAGGCTGGGGGGAGGGTGGGGAAGCAGTCTAATTTCTCCCCCATGAAAGCCAGCACAGCTAGCAGCCTTATCAGAGCTTTAAGTCTGAGAGGAGACAAAAATCCCATTTTATATCCAGGGGAGGGTCCCTATATTCAGGGATCAGGTAACAGCATATGTTGAACCAAATACTTTTCATTCCATACATGTTGTACGTAGGGGTGCACCGATATAGTTTTTTTTTGGCTCATGCCAACGGCCAGTTATTAACCAGCCATAACAGCCAATACCAATCCGATTGCCAATACACAGCCCAGAAGCTTGGAGAGTAGCGTCCGGCTAGTAAGTCGTGGGGGGGGCAGCAGATCGAGGCCCCCATGGTGAGGGAGGGAATGGGGCAGGGGCTCCCTGGCCAGGGCAGGACATGAGACGAAGTCGCAGGCAGCTCATCTGGAGGATGCAGGGGCGGGTGGGGGTAGCTCCCAACAGTGCCTGCACACCTGGGGGAGGCATGGGGGGCATATGGCCCCCTGGATTTGTGTATGGGGTGAGGGCATGCTGCCTGTTGTGGGCTCAGGACCAGGGGCGGCACTGGGAGGGGCAGGCTACAACAAATTTGGGGGAGGCTGTAGGCCCACCCCATAGCCCCAAGCTCAGCTCTGGCTCAGCCCAACCATTGGGAAGAGGCTGGCACAGCACCTGGCCCGCAGTAGGTAGCATGCCCTTGCCCCATGAACAAATCCAGGGGGCACATGCCCCCCCTACCTCCCTTGGGGGTGTGCGCATGGCAGGCAACCAACCCTCCCAAAGAGCTGCCTGCAGTTCCGTTCTGCACCCCGACTCCTTCCCCAGGCGGGCGGCGCCTGCCCCGCCCCCAGCCCCACTCACGGTGAGGGCCTCGATCTGCCCCTACCACAGACTTTTCAGCCAGACACTGTTCTCCAAGCTGCCAGGCTGCACTCCTGCCCATGTGCATGCTGCAGCTGTGTACATGCACACAGCATTTCTCAGTGACATTTATCGGCTACATCAGCCAAAAAAAGCTGATTGCCAATAATGTTAATTTTCCTTTTAATGGTGCTGAATCAATATTGACTGACACCTCTAGTTGTGTGGGTAAACTTCCCAGCTGCATTATGCAGCATCTTGTAATAGTACTGAACTTCTAGAAATGGAGAGTCCTAGGGAACTAACCAAGGTACCCCTAAGCCATAGTGAATTTCTACTGACAAAAGCAGGCCAGCAATATTATGCATTTTAGCACAGGGGACACAGGCAGGCTCAGACGCTGATGCACTGCAATCCTGTAGGTTTCTGAGGGGGAAAGCAATGCAGGGAAGTGAAAAATGCTGTTCTGAGTGAGGCTGAGCAACCTCTGTGCCCACTACTAGTTGGACGGATCATAACTGTTAGCAGGAAATACAGTCACCAAGCAAACAATCCTAGTAGCTGAAGAAAATCCACCTGACTTGCAGGTCCATTTTATACACCCCAGGGAATTATGCGCAGAAAAATTTAAAATTACACAAAATTACTTTTTTTATTTTTTGATTTCATTTTTACAAATTAAATATAATAGTATGTGAAACTTCTTTAGAAATACATGAAGGTACTTTGTAGGGGTGTGTGTGTGCGTGGTGGAATTTGTGAGGAGGCCATGTAGGGGGGTGTAGGGTTTGTGGACAAGAGGGGACTTTGTGATGAGGGTGTGGCTATGGGAGTGTGTGGGGTTTGGGGTGGGGTGTATTGGGGGTGGTTATGGGTGTGTGTGTGGCCCTCCCCCATTGATGCACAGCCCCTGTCACTGGCAGCTCAGCAGCAGCAGATGACAGGCCCTTACGGTGCTCATGACCACAAAATGCAGAGCCCCCAGCGGCTTGCAGCTCTGGCTGGGTCCCAGGGGCTACACATGGCAGCACGCAGCAGACCGAATCCAGCCTACTGACACACATTTGGACCAGACTGGGCTGGCTCCATCAGCACATGGGGCTTGCAGTACTGCAGGCAGGAGTCATGTGCCACTGGGCCAGGCAGGCTCCATGCTGCCACATGGGGATTCCAGCACTCCAGCGGGAAGCCACATGTTGAGGCATGGAGCTGGATGCATCAAGCCAGGCCGGTTCCATGCCTCCCCATGTAGCTTTCTGCTGGAGTGCTGGAAACCACACGTAGAGGCAAGAAGCTGGCCAGCCCAACCCAGTGGCACACAGCCCACACCCACACACAAAGCCTATGCCCAGCTCCCCCTCCTGCAGGTAGGAGCTCCCCTTCCCCACTTACAAGCTGTCCAGTTGCGCGCCATCACATTCAGTGCCTCCACATGGGGCTCCCAGCTCGGAGTCCTGCACCGGGGTTAAATTATGCAAAACTATGCAATTATGCATGGGCGTGCCTTTTATGTGCAAACTTGCATAGGCACATAATTGCATAATTCCCCAGGGTGCAATTTTAATAGGTCTCCAGCAAGTTTTCATAACCATAACCATAGGGAATCCACTGGCATCTTGTAGTACCTGCCACTACCAGGATTATTTTCCCTTTTTTGTAACAGTTTAAAGTTTAAATTACTTGAATAACCTTAAGTCCTGTTTTCACATATGACTGATTTAAATAAAAAATCTGATTTATTTTTTTTAATCGTTGATTTTTATCCTCCCTGATCAAGTTCACAGCAATGGGAATGGGAGTGCTAAGTGGCAGAAGTAGTATCTTTAGCACCAACATGACACTCAGCAAGTATGCAACAGGAGTTTCACATACATGAAGCGAAGAAAAGCAGTGGGTTTAGCCAAAGTAATTCAAGGGTGTAACAAGAAACATCAAGCATTAATTTATCCCAACGCTGCTGTTGGTATCGTTCAGCTTCAGTGGAGACTGCACCCAATCACACCAATGGTGAAAATTATATTCAAGTGAGTGACACTGGGTTTGTAAAACTAAAGCCCAAATCTAACCTCTCTAGTTGTAATGCCATCCATAGAGGATAACGGATATACTAGCTGCTTTAGAGATGTTAGTGAATACACTTAACACATCAGTGGTAGTCAGCCTGAAGCCTAATTCACCTTCCTTCTTACTTCCACCCAATTTGACTAGGGAAGACAGTAGGCTTATGATTATGTCTGCATGATGCCAAGAGAATTTGAGGAAGAGCTGATGATGGCTTAAACAGTTATATCCCAGGGCAGGGAATCAGGACTCATGGGTTCCATTCCAGCTCTGCTGTTACTTTGCAGGTGACCATGAGGAAGCCACTCTCTTTCACTGTGCTACAGGTTTCATCTGCAGAATAAGTATATTTACCTCACAGATGTTTTCAGGGTCCATTATACCAGTGGTTCTCAACCTTTTTATACTCAAGGCACCCCTTGGAAAATGCCAGCTCTTACATTTTCACTCAGTTTCTGACTACAGAAAAATAGAGCAATTCTTCTATTGCAAAGACCTCAGGAAGACCACAACAGGACAGAGTATTTTTAGCGCTATGGATTCCTACTTGAAATCTTTGAACTTAGCATGTGAATCATGCTTGCACACCTGATACTGCTAAAGCTGGACAGCATCCCAGTATTCCTGAAAGGTTGCAAAGGCACCCTGCTTGATAACTGCTGCATTACACTCAAGGATCACAAAGTGCTTTATGAGGGTAACGGCTATGTATTAGTATCATTGTTATTCATGCTAAAGCAAACAGACCCCAAGAGAACACTAGCAACTCTCTCACATAGTTACCAAGACTGCTGGGACCAAAATAATTTCAATTTCCTCTTTTGCTCCAAGCCAGTCTCTGGGGAAACAAATTCCTTCACAAGCCCAATGCAGCCAGCCCAGAGATAAATAAATATTTATGAGAAGACCAGGTTTCTGTGTCTTTCAAATAAAGGGCTGCCCACAACATGACGTAGTCATGCCGTTTTGGGCTCTCCTCAGACTTTGGAGGCATCTTGGAAACCATGCTAACCACCTTGCTCATTGAACTGCAGAACCAGAGAGGCCAGAGGCACTTTCCTTATGTGGTTTTGAGCCCAAACCACCTGTTTTCGTTTTCAAATGAGCTATTTGCTCTGGGCTTCTTCCGTTCCAGGGCTTTATTAGATGAGACAGAAGGATTTGATTTACTTGGATAACTTTAATATGAAAATCAGATTTAGTTCTGCTCACGGAAAGATGAGCGTAAGAAGAGCGCTGTTTCAGCACATCACTGGAGGGAGGGCTGGGAAGATGCTAACAAACCCGCTGACAGCGCAGGTATCCGCCAGGGCAAATGGAGGAACGGTCTCCAGCTTCACAGCACAAAGAAGGAAAGACCAGGCTGCCCGTCCAGCCAGGGCATGAGGGCAAGATTGCGCCGTGCAGCTCGTGGCTTGAGTCTGCAACCGAACAGTGCAGGCCATGAGCCCCCCCCCCCCCCGCCTCT
>NW_005841989.1:2600002-2611053 GCF_000455745.1 Alligator sinensis
CGGGCGGGGGGAAGCCGGAGCCAGTGGGGCCTTGCCAGGGGCGACGGTGCTGGCGGAAGCCAGCGGTTTATTTGGGCTGGACAGAGGCTGCTTGCGCCGAGGAGCGCGATGGACGGGGAGCCCCTCGCCTCGGCCGCGGGCACCCGCGCTGCAGCGGCCCCAGATGCTAGCGGGAAAGCGCCGCCGCCCGCATCCGCATTCCCGGCCGCGGCCCCGGCCCCGGCCCCATTCCCAGTCCCATCCTCGGCCCCAACCCCAGCCTCCTCCTTCTTCTCCTCCTCTCGCCGCCTCTTCCTCTGTGGACTGGCGGCCGCCATGACAGGGCGGGCAGTACGCGTGCGCGGCGGCCGCGCCAAAGAGTGGCGCAGGCTGAAGGGACGCGCGGCTTCCGCCGGACAGCTCCTCCCCCGGGCCGGGGCCGCACTGCAGCGCCCGCAGCGCTGGGACCCCCGGCATCACTCCTGCTGCAGAAGGCGGGGCCTGGGGCCGCCTCGGATTAGTGGCCCTTCCCCATAGCCCCGCCTGCTGGGGTAGAGCAGCCAATCAGCTGCTACAGAAGGTACCTCCCCGCTCTGCAGGCTCCTCGCGCTCCACGTGCGAGACACCAGTCTCTTGTGGTCTCCTGCAGATATTTATGCGCTTGGTGGCTTTGCCTCCCTCCCCACTTCCTTTGGTCACAGGGATGTGACTTCCAACAAGGCCAGACTCCAGGTTCTGTAATGGGTGAGATCAAAGAGACCATATTTCTCTTTCCTTCTGTTAAACCCCATTAGGGTTGCAAGAAATGTATCTCCATCTCCAACCTCCCCCGGAACGCGCATTGAGACTGTGACTTGGACCCAATGTAAAAGTGGCTTTTGAGGGCCAGATCCTGGGAGATTCATGACTCTCCCATCCCCTCACTAGGTAGCTGTATTCCAGCAAGACTTGTCTCTTCTCTCCTCTGGGTACTTCCGTCCAATTGGGATCCGGGCTTGCTGGGGAGATGCCTGCCTGAACCAGTGCATCTAACAGCAGTACTGACTGCAGTGTAATTAAAGGGAGAGGGCTGCCCCCAACATTTAGCCCACCTACCTAATGGTTAACACGCTCGCCCAGCTGAAGCTGCACCAACAGGTGGCAAGGAACACGAGCCACCGGGCAAGAAAGAAAAAGCAACAGAGAATCTGGCTGGCCCTTCCCTGAGAGGGAGCCCAGCCCACAGTGCTGTTTCTGTATGTTGCACTGAATAATCCATTGGATAAAATGAAGTTTGAGCCCACGTCTACTCTAGGAGAACAGTCAAGTTTAGGATTGGATTAACTAGCACATATTAGCTAAGCATGCCTATACTACAATAATCAGCCATTGTTGCTAGACAGGGTGAAGCTGGAGATTTGTTCAATCTAAAATCCCCCTTGAAGAAGGATTCTCTTCTGGTCTGATCCAAGATGATGCGAGGGACAGGGGAGAGAGAAACCAAAGAAAACAAGCCTGAAATATTGCTCTCTCTCACCATGTCTATCAATTCACCCTGAGCTATTAGAGCTTAGTCCCTCTCACCAACATGAGATCCACCATTAAAATGAGAAGCAAGAGATATGAAAACAATATATTTCTTCTTTTTATGTAAACATGTTTAAAATTGCATTTGAAAAACATGCATTGCAAAATAGCCCCTGAGTCTTCCTATTCATAGTTCCTCTTCCTCCAAGTATCACTGATCTAATGAGAGAACTTCATGTCAGTTGATGTACTCCTTGGGTCCTAGAGAATGTTAAGGTGGGACACATTGGTGTTGTAACATCTCAGAACTGGGTTGTGGAAGGTCATTGAGCAGTAAGTGGTACATTGGTCTCACAAATGAGCTAACTGGGGTTCAAGCCTCTGCTGTCACAGACTTCCTGCATGGCCTTTACCAGATCACCTGAGACTACATCCAATAAAGGACTCTGGTGTCTAAAGCAGGTCACAGGCTGAATTTTGGCACCCAAGCTCAAAAGTGCAATTTTAAAAGCTAGCTGCTGCCGAGCCCTGGAAGTGCCTGAATTCATACACCCCTCCCTTTTCAACCATACAGCCCTCTGGAGGCTTAGAAGTCTGCTTCTGCACAGGCCCAAAACAGTCTCACTTTAGGCAGCGTAGTGCCCATCTCATGCCCACGCTTGTTTAGAGATACAAAAATAAGGCCTTTCTCCACGTAACTCTTGAGGGCCCTCATTTGCTGGTGCACTCTGTGCATGTCTAATGATGACAACATTGGTTTCCTACAAAATGTGCTAGTAGCTGCTTTCTTTTAAAGTGCAGTATGTGGGGGTGCCCACCTGTTATGTAATAACCTAGTTGCTAAAGCACTCACCTGGGAAGAGAGAGGTAGTTAGCTGTGTTAGTCTGAAGTTGGACAGAAGGCAGGGCAGGGCAGCACCTCAAAGGTTAACAGTTTCAGAGAAGCATAAGCATTCATAGGTGACAGCTTACTTCATCCAACACTATCTGCTGAAGCAGGCGGTCACCTATGAAATCTCATGCCTCTTTGAACTAATTAAATCTCTAAGGTGCTACCCTGCCCTGCCTTCTGCCTCTCCCAGGAAAGTTTATTTTCCCTCTTTGGCCTGAAGGGATTCAAACCCCCATGTCTCCCAGGAGAGAGCCCCAACTACCAGACTACGAGTCTGGGTGGGACATGCTCCACCAGTTCTCTTGAAAAAAAGGCCACTATGCAAAAAGGAATTCAGTTTCATCAGGCCAGTTTCAACAGGAAGGTTGGAGCGTACCTTTGTCTGATGGTCAGAACACAGACCTGGGATGTGGAAGATGTGGGTTCATATCTCTTCATGCTAAGGAGGAACTTAAAGCCGGAGGATGACAGGATTTCATATCATGTTAATGGCCGGCTCCAGGCAGCTCCCTACTGAATGCGTGATTGTTTTGGATCCTTGTACTCAGATGCCTAACTCTTACTGTGCACTGTATAAGGAGCCTAGATGCTTCACTCAGGGATTTGGATTCCACACCACTCCAGGGGCCAAGCAGCTAAGAGTTAAGGCTCTGCAGCACCTCAGCTGTAGGCACCTCGGTCCTTCATTAGCTCCTAGTCTCTCTGTGTTTCAGTTCCCCATGCATAAAATGGAAGCACAGTACTGACCTGCATCTTTGGGATCTCATGAAAGTCAACTTCATAATGACTGTGAGGTACTTTGGTATAACAGTGGTGTCCAGAATTTGCTGCCCTATTGTTGTGGAAGGTCCATGGAAGAAACTTGCATTCCCAAGGCTGAATGAAATGCAGTGTAGATCCATCTAGCCCTGTAATAAGGCTGCCTGGGAGAAGGGGCTGAGGGAAAACCTAACGACAAGCTCACCTGGTGAATGACACAAAAGAATTCACAGGAGAATGGTCTCTCAGCATATGGCAAGAGAAACTGGAAACTGAGGCAAATTTTAGTGGATGGCTGGGCAGCACTGAGCACACAGAGAGATTGCCATCAACCCTACAGCAAGTAGGTTTTAGTTACTCATCTAAAAAAACTATTGTCCTCTTCAGGGACCAGCAACTAAGGCTTGTCTAGAGCAGGATAAAAGGTAAAATATGCATTATAAAATGCTTTCACAGACACCTTTCATCTGCCTCTAGAAAAGCCATTAACTGAGTTCTTCAAGGTATAGGACATCCCTTTTTTAAATCAGCAGTGCCACATGGTTGTAGCACTGGTCAGTGCTTCAGTTGCTGTAATTTGCCACCTGCACATCAATAGGGGGATGCTGAGTAACCATGGTGCAGCTACCTGGAGAGCAGGGAGGAAAAAAATCTAGACAAAGAAGTCACAGCATGATGCTGCAATGAGATAAACGTGTCAAAGCAGCATGGCACTCGAGGGTGACAAGGTGATGTGGAAATTGCTATGTGGGGTCAAGATGTGCCACTGCCATCTGGGCTCCAAAACCCTAAGCCATACATCACTAACTGCCTTCCTCAAAGGACTGAGAGTTTGCCAACACTGTGGCTTCAGGAGCAAATCAATTCCATGTGCAGTATGACAGAACCATGTGCAAGCCCCAAGTCTTTAGCACCAGAAACTGATGCCCAGTTGCCAGTATTGTCAGACATTGCTACCCTCAGCAGCCTCAAAACAGCCTGATATTAGTGCGCACAGGAGAGAGCTGCCTGATGCTTCCACTCGAAAGTCCTTGTGGGAGTTAGTTCCCATGTGCGATTCTGTACGTGCTTTGCAGAGAATGAAGCTAGACCTTAGCTCCAGTCAGCTCCAGAGACTCTGAAAATACCCGTGTGGATTCCTGGTCCATTCCCAAGGATGTGCTTCCTTATGGTGTTCCCTTTCTCTTGCAGGACTCCAGTCACTCGGTTGTGCTTGGGGTGCTCCGACAGAGCTCCTGTAGGTCTGGGGGACATAGGACAGAAACCAGGTTCACTAAGGGACTGATGCTGCAGAGTTGTGAGAACTGCTTTTGTTCCTCTCCTGCTGGAGAGAGATTTAATGTTGTGCCTCATTAACAGGATATATATGCTGAACTCTTTCTGTTTAGATCTGCCCCTGATGTTTCACAGGGACACAAAATTCAAGTCCCATCCCACACTGTTCTACATTGTCTATGGACTGTTAAATAACTGCTGTGGAAATTATCCCTGCATCCAGGAAGCCTCTTACTAGTACAAGGCAAAAGAGAAATGCTGTCTGTGAATACAGGAACACTCCAGGTAGCTTAGCTTAGTGTCTGCAGAGCAAAAAGCAAACATGCTGCAAGCCCCTGTTATTAAGCTGACTGCCCCCTACAATTTACTTACAGCGCAAGACTGTGTCTTTAATCTGCCTGAAGCCATTTTCCTTGAATGTCACATGGATGTAATAGAGGCATCTCAGCTCCCGGGGGTAGTCCTTCCGGTCAATGTCCTTCAGCACTGGAATGGTACGCCCATTGGCCATGGGAGCCTCAGCTAATGCTTGGTGCATTTGGTACCTGCACCAGGGGTCCTGGAGGAAGCCAGGGGTTATTACCATGACCCAGCAGTGGCTGTTCTGGACAGCCTCACAGAGCTCAGTCACAATGGCACTGCCTGGTGTGGCATCCCGCATCTGCAGGAAGCAACGGAAGGTCTCAGGCTGACTCTCCAGGTAGGAGACCATCTCCTCGACAAATGCAAAATCCCCTTCATTGTGACAAATGCACACATCATAGCTTTTGGTCCAGCGGGCACTTCCTGAGCTGCTGATGTTCACCTGGGAGGCAGAAGTCAGTGGTGACCTTGGGTGGAGCACTGAACTGCTGGCAGAAGAACTGGAGCTTCTCACCGGGGAGGAGGTGGAGGAGAAAGGTGAGCGTGTGGGAGTAGCAGTTGAGCTGCTTCCTGAGTTGGAGCTTTGCTTTGGTTTCTGCAGAACCCGTTTCAACCAGCCTAGGGAGTTTAAGAGACTAAGATAAGATGCATCGAAGGCTGAAATGCCTCCTGAACCAGTCTACAGCCCCTCTCCACAAGCCACTTCTCCCTGGATGTACTTAGTGAAGCATGCTTAATTTCCTAATTCACCAGCATGGGGCCATTCACAGCCAAGTGACAGGACAAGGATTAGCTGTGGCCTCAGAATCTGAGCAAGCTGGTCTGAAACTAACTGTGATGGTACCACATAGTCAGCCCTTCTTTGCAGCAGACAGGTCTAGTATAGCCTACAAGAATGGTCCACACTAGACTTGGGGAAAGGTGCAAGAACCCCAGAAAAGCAGATGGGAATAATCTGCTGCTGCCTGGGTCTCATCTTGGTCTCTAACAGGGACTGCCCTAAGCCACTGGTTCTCAATCTTTAGCAGCCCTCTGTAACTTTTCTCAATTTGGTGGCACCCCAACTGAGAACCACTGTTGTACTGTCTCAGTGTACCAGGCAGTAAACTCCTTATTCAGTAAGGAGTTCACTGGACTCTTAACACTTTCCTTTCCGCATAACAGTGCAAGATGGCAGCAGTGCAATTGTTGACTTCTGTCCACACTCGCATTAAAAAACCAAATACAACCCCCTCCCAATAGATTGATTTTTCTGTCACTTACACAAGGAAGTCTAACTTGGTTGCAATGGAATTACTCCTGATTTACACCACATAATAATGGTGGTGGACAGCAAAATAAAGTGCTCTTCTCTTTTTTCCCTTTTGTGACAGATTCCCATTGGTTATGAATGGGATTGTTGCAAATGGAATACAGTAAAGGTAAAATACTGAATTAAATTAATTTAAATTGACCTGATTTGTCCTAGCTTATGAAACACACTGGATTTAAAGGAAGTAAGAGGTTGTGAACTTTTTAAAAAGCCACCTGCATTTGAGTGGGAGTCAGGCTTGCCGTACTAAACACTGATAAATTGTTTTTTACATCACCACAGAAATACCATGTGCTCTGTCAGCCCTGCTGTCTTTGAGGTAGTAGTTCTGAAGCTGGGTTCCTGCAGAAGTCAGGAGAAGAGTTCCCTCCATTGTGGGAGGTGGTATAACTAGCCCACCCCACTTCCAGCATATTGAAACATCTTGCTCAGTTTGAGAGTGATGTCAGGTTCCTTTCCTAAATTGCTATAGTTAATGCATATTCAAGATTCTTTAATCATGGTAGAGCCCAGCAATTTAAACTTATAGGGAATAATCAGAAGTCCACTTAACCCTGCCTCTCATCTGAGATAAAGTATCTGGCATATCTGGACAGGTTATCCCATTTCTATAAAAAAAGGAAAATGGGTGAAAGCTTGGCAGGTTACCAGCAGAGCAGGAACTAACACTCAGTGTCCTGGTCTCAGCCCCTCATTCACCAAACTCATACTACCTTAGAAACATCTTATTTACTCACCAGCCATCTTAGGGAGGAAAACTCAGCTGAGATGCATCCACATTAATCTTGGCCTGCAAGCAAGAGTGGGAGAGAAAAAGATCTGTTAGAAGCTCTGGCAAAGGAAGTAACATTCAGGCTTTTCCTTGCTTGACTGCTGGTCACCTCCCCACATCCTCATCCAGGCAAGACATGATCCCAATACTATACAAACTTGCTCCATTTGCAAGTACATCATGAGAGAGGCATTTTAGCTGCTCGCATTGTATGGTCTGAGGACAGCAGGGCACGTCAGTTTCCAGGATCAAATGAGTGCTGGACTCTACTAAAGACCACGCTTCCTGCAGTGCATGTTACATCCTGGTGTGCCTCTGTTCACATCACTGGGAGCCTTATTTATGAATCTGCACCAGCCCAGGAAAAAGTTGGATTCTCTTTGTAATGTCTGCTCCCAGCTGCTCTGGGCCAGGCAAAATAAAAGGTAGCAAGGATCCTCTCTTTTCTGTGCTTAATATCCCACCCTCCTGGCACCCAAACATCATGGAATAGGAAAGTGTGATTTGAAAGCAAGATAAATAAACTGCAGGGGCACATGGCCCAAGACAACGACAGGAGATTGGGAGAAAGAGAAACTGGGATCAGCTGGGCAAGGAAACTGGGACTTGGACTTGATGCAGAGCTGGGAAGACTGGAACTAGCTGAAGGAGGAGATAGGGATTAGGAATTTGGGAGAGCAAAGGAGATAGGGCTGGGTGCAGGGCAAAGCTGATGCTAGTTTGGTGAAGACTGTAACGAGGAGCTTTGAGGAACAGAGAGTGAAACAGGACAGACACGGAGAAGTCCTAGGACAAGGAGCCGGAGCTGGGTGAAGAGAAGGCATGGAGAGTTGGAGGGGATGGGGCAGAAGGGACACAGAGTTTGGAGAGGATGACCCACTACAGCACATTCCTTTCCAGAACCTGGAATGAAATCCAGGATCCCCAAGACACTCCTCTGCTGGCAAACCCACAAGCAACGTACCCCATCCCCCTCTGGCGGCGGTCCACAGAGGATGACAACCCCTCTAGCTGTTACTCAGCTCCAATAGCGGAGGTCCGTGTCAATCTAAAGTTTCCTACATCCAGCCGCAGCACCGTTGTTGTTGCTTTGCCACATGGTGGATCTTCTCCTGGCTGTTTGCTCTTTTAAACCTAGGAAATAACATACAACTTTTAAAGGAACATAAACATTATAAAAACAAACATTTAGTTTTAGGCTGCCTATGCAACCTTAGATCAGTCCTCTTGTCCATATAGATTCTTTTTTCTTCATCTAGATATGCTAGAGGTATCTGGCTGCTAACATCTTGCCTCCACCCTTTCCAGTCAAAGACATCCTTCTAAATGCTGGCAATTCACAATATCAGCTCCTGAGTCTTACTCATTAAAGATAATAAGTTTCCATTTTCTCTTTGGTTGATCAAGATGTGGAGTCCCACAAGAATGGCCTTTCCAAGAGATGCTTAGCTGGTCTGCCAAGTATCCTATGAACATATATTCTGCCCACTGAAAGCTGTTGGGAGTTCATTACTTTTATCTGCACTTGACTAGTCCATTATTCTTTTTTGGCTACAAAGTTCATCTCAATACCTAATTTTCAAAGGTTTTAGCTGTCTGCCTTCCTTAGGAGACAGGAGTTGAAGTTATGACCTCAAGATGCAGCAGAGAAAATTTAGTTTGAATTAGGAAGAACTTTCTTACTATGAGGATGGTTAAGCATTGGAACAGACCACCTAGAGAAGCTGTGAAATCTCCATCCCTGGATATTTTCGAGAGCAGGTTAGACAGACATTTTTCTGGGATGGTTTAGTCAAGGAAGATCCTGCCTTGAGCAGGGGACTGGGATGACCTTTACAGGGCCCTCCCAGCACTACTTTCCTATGATCCTATCCTGGTGTTGCATCCATATGAGATTGTAAGGCCTATTTTGTGTGTGAAACTCGGTCCTTCGCCACAGTTCTTTGGAAAATTATCTGCAAAGAAAAAAGAGAGGCATTCCTACTCCATACCTTTGCCCAAAGTTCTTCCTCTTAAGCTGCTGGGAAGCAATGTTTTAAACTGCCTATGTTATTGGTGATTATTGATTGACCCTTTATCCAAAATCGCTTTGTTGACTCATAACCATATATTTGGTAGGGGTGCACTTATAAAGATTTTTTTGGCCAATACCAAAAGCCGATTATTAACCTGCCATATTAGCCGATACCAATCGAATTGCTGATATGCAGCCTGGCAGCTTGGAGAACAGCGTCTGGCTGGTAAGTCTGTGGAGGGAAGGAACACAGGGTGGGGGGAGGCAGGGAGGGCAGATCAAGGCCTCCATGGTGAGGGAGGGAGTAAGGAAGGGGCTAGGGCAGGGCAGGCACTGCCCATCTTGGGGGGGGGGGCAGGGGACAGGATGGAGCCAGGGGTGGCTTGTCCAGGGCAGCAGTGGGGAGGGGCGGCTCCCGCTGCTGCAAACACCCTGGGGCAGCCATGGGGAGCATGTGCCTCCCAGATTTGTGGGCAGAGCAAGGGCAAGCTGCCTGCTGCAGGTTTGGGGCTGGGGCTGCGCCAGCCTCTTCTTGGCTGGAGGACTGGGCCAGGGCTGTGCTCAGGGCAGGTGGGGGCTGGGTGAGCAGCAGTGGCACTTGGAGGGGGGGCTAAAGGGTGAACTACAGCTACCCCAAAATTTGCCTTCCCTCCCAGTGCCACTGCCACCCACCCTGAGCGCAGCCCTGTCCCAGCCCCCGAGCCAAAAAGATGCCAGCACAGCCCCTGGCCCTGAGTGGGCAGCCTGCACAAATTCAGGGAGCACATGCCTCCCCTGGGGGTGCATGTAGCAGCAGAAGCCACCCCCTTCCACTCCCCAGACAAGCTGCACACAGCTCCATCCTGCGTTCTGCCCCAGCTGGCAGAGCCTGCCCCTGCCCCGCTCCCTCCTGTGCCATGGGGACCTCAGTCTGTGCTTCTCCCCCCCCCAGACTTACTGGCTGGATGCTGCTCTCCACGCTGCCAGGCTGGACTCCTGGCCACAAGCACGCTGCAGCTGCACACGTGCATGGGGCATTTATTAGTAACATTATTGGCCACATCAGCCAAAAAAAGCTGAATGCAATAATGTTAATTCTGCTTTTATTGGTGCCAATACAACATGGACCGATATATCGGTGCACCTCTAATATTTGGTTTTATCTTCAGTTCTGCTTTTCTTTTTTATTTCCTTCAAGCACCACATATATCATCTTCTTTCCCTCCTGATTACCCAACCAAATACATCTGTGATGTGTTCCAGTGGCGCACTGCTCCTGAAGAAAGGATTTAGTTGGTATGGACCATCTAAGGTCCCCCACCAGGAGAACTTTGCAATGGTAGTTCCACATTTCTCATAGCTATATGAGAGAGTACCTGTTTTGCCATAATTCTGAAGCAATGTCAAATATAGCAGAGATTTTATTCCTTATTTGTACTCTGTTTATTTAAACTATTAACGTTCTTGCAAATCCTAATTCTATAAGGATTCCAAATTCTTTCACTAGGGCCCAAAGACCATTTTGCAGCATGTTATAATTTCTTAATCTTCGGGAACTATGTAACCTGACCATATCGTTTATTGAATAATGCTAGTAAAATTGTAGAATTTTCATCCTTCATGGATGAAATTGTACAATTGCCAGGGGTTTGTGGCAGGCAGATCGTGCCTGACCAATCTAGTCTCTTTTTATGACCAGGTTACGAAACGCCTGGACACAGGAGGAGGGGTGGATGTTGTATACTTAGACTTCAGGAAGGCCTTCGATACGGTATCCCACCCCATACTGGTGAACAAGTTAAGAGGCTGTGACTTGGATGACTACACAGTCCGGTGGGTGGCGAATTGGCTGGAGGGCCGCACCCAGAGAGTCGTGGTGGATGGGTCGGTTTCGACCTGGAAGGGTGTGGGAAGTGGGGTCCCACAGGGTTCGGTCCTTGGACCGATACTCTTTAATGTCTTCATCAGTGACTTGGACAAGGGAGTGAAATGTACTCTGTCCAAGTTTGCAGATGACACAAAGCTATGGGGAGAAGTGGACACGCCGGAGGGCAGGGAACAGCTGCAAGCAGACCTGGACAGGTTGGACAAGTGGGCAGAAAACAACAGAATGCAGTTCAACAAGGAGAAATGCAAAGTGCTGCACCTAGGGAGGAAAAATGTCCAGCACACCTACAGCCTAGGAAATGACCTGCTAGGT
>NW_005841989.1:2611528-2613785 GCF_000455745.1 Alligator sinensis
CTCTTTCCTGCTTATGCAGGGGGTCGGACTCGATGATCTATTGAGGTCCCTTCTGACCCTAACATCTATGAATCTATGAATCCTACTTCCCCACTTCCATGAATGGATGACCAGTGCTCATCTAACAAGCAACAATTCAATGTTTTTCTCTTCCTTGTTTCTCCTCGTTTGTCATATTTCAGCCACACACTGCTCTGAAGAAAGAATTATCCATCTCCATCCATATCCATATCCTTATCCATCTCCTTGTGGGTTTTTCTGTGGTGCTCCTCACTATGAGTATTTCAAGCATCAGTGCATTTAATATTGGCAGGACTGCTGTGCAATAGGGAAATATCCCACCATTTTCAGGTGGAGAGCTGAGGAACAGGTGACAAGTATGCACTAATTTTGGACGCACAATTTGAGATACCCAAGATCTTTCTAAATTCCTACTAATATATAGCACAGTTTATGTTGAAAGCACAGCTCCAACTGGCGTTAGCCATAGCTGGGTAGCTCAATACTTCTCAAAATCAAACTGTGGAGAGTTTCAAATCAGGCTTACACAAGATGAGGAACAAGAGTGATCACTTGTGAAATATTTGGTCATAAATAACTTGCTTAGAAACTCTGTGGCAAGGAGGGAAAATGCTCTACTGCAGCATTCACCTACCTTAACCATGAAACCTTCTCTTCCTACAAGCCTAGGAGGTGAAGTTACATGTTACGCTTAGTCACTTAAAATACAAGCATCCATGCATTAAAGCTCATTAACTCATGCTAAGTGCCCTTTGAACATCTCAAAGTTATGCCACTTCAGGTGCGGGTTAACGCTGACCCATGATACCTAGCTCGTGTTGGGGTAACTTCAGTCTATTCCACAAAGATAAAATGAGCAGTTGTAGTCCTCTAGCATCCTAGTATGCACTGCTCCCCCCAGCAGGCATAGAGTCTTGGCTTGCCCCTGGTTGCCAGCCTTCTAGTAGCAAGTCAGAACTGTGCATGGGGAAAACAGTACCGACCCTTAACATGACTGCTCACAGAAGGTTCAAAGTTTAACACCACTTAAGATTGAATATGGTCTAAGTGTAACCTATAACTTCACCACCCCGTGACTTGGTCACCACTTTGCACCTCTAGTTCTGAAGCCTGCTGGGAACGTAGAGCGGTAGTTCCAGCACACAGCCATGGACACAGGTGCTTGTACAGCGAGGCAGAGTCTAGCACATGTCTTTGTAGAGCATCAGGTTACTGCTGTGGTTTCAGTTCCTCCAGAATCAAGCTCCTGGCTGCACTTCCTCCCATATTTTTATCTATATGCTCCCCATTAAATCACAAGACCTCCTTACCATACTTCTTCCTGGCCCCAGAGCTGAACTAAGGTACATGCAAACTAGGCACGTGCATAGGGCCCTAAGTGAAGAAGGTGCCCTAACATATTATAATTATTGAGTGAAAAAAATTGGTGCCCAAGAGTTTGTTTGCCTAGGGCCCACTAAAGGGTTAATCCGGCCCCAGCTTTCCACAACAGGGAAGGAGGAGGGCTGGTATGGGAGATGGGAGGGGGCTGCTTTGTGACCATGGGGCTTCTTTCTGTTGCCTCACTTCTCTGGGAGGCATCTACCAGCTCCTTGGACTCCTTTGAAGAGTGAATGCCAGGCCCGTCAGCGGTTCTCTGCTGGGTGCTCCCTGCTCATTGCCTCCAACCTCCCTCCTGTGCCTGTTCTTTTAGTGTCCCCAAAGTCATTAAGAGGTGGCTGTGTGACCTCACCCCAAGCCTAAGGCAACAGACAGGCCTGTACTTCTGGGTAAAAGCAAGCCCACCCACAGCAGAAACCCCCCAGAGCTTAACACGGTCCATGCCTGGCTCCAAAGCCCTCCGAGGACACACGTTCCTGCCGGGACGGAGAGCGCGCCTCCCCTCACGCTTCCCATCTTGCAGGAAAGGGGCGGGGGGGCTCCGTGAATATCTAGAGCAGCGGTTCTCAGCCTTTTTTGGACCAGGGCCCGTTTGCAAACATCAGTGGTCGGCCTGACCCAGTGCCCCGCACTGCCAGCCCGCTGCCCCCAGTGTGTAGGGCACCAGACCCCAACAAGCCCCGCGCAGGCTGCAGCTCTGCCTGCCTGCCTGCCAGGGAAAAGCCACGTTTTTCTCCTTCAAAGGAGCATCCATGTTTAACCCTTTCATATATTCTCGCGACCCACTTTTTAGGGGCTGAGTAGCGCTGATCTAGAGCACGCCAGCCCCCGCAGCTGCCCCGAGGCCCGCACCTGG
>NW_005841989.1:2614211-2646231 GCF_000455745.1 Alligator sinensis
GGGCACCGCAGCCCGGCTTGAGCCCAGCCACGGCCCCGAGCCAGCCGCGCGATAGGAGCGACCCGAGTGTTTCCCCAGGAGCAAAAATCCTCGTCCCCGCGCCGAGCTCCGCATCCCCGAGGGCGGCTGCGGCCCAGGGCAGGCGCTTCCCCCCAAGCACTGTCCTAGTCACGGGGGTTTCCCCGTCGCTCTGCCGGTCACGAAGAAAAAAGGGAAGACGAAGGGGTTCCTCTGCCCTGCTCTGTGTTGGGGACATGTCTGTGGGAGCCCCGTCCAAGAGCTGCGCCTTGTCACTTTTTTTCACACTGAGACAAACGTGCGCTGGGATTTTCAGCCACGTGCCAGATCTCCGGGGTGGCTGAATAGTGATCCTGCAGCTCCCTGCTTTTAAGGTGAGAGCTTGAACCACCCCTCTGTCCCGCACCGAAGCATCTGATTTACACTGCCAGGCGCGGTTCCTTCCCATCGGTGAATCAGCCCAGTGCTGAGAGGAAGAGGCAAGCTCAGTGCTTTGCCCTTCCCTGGTTGTGTGACTGCAGACCGCAGGCCCTGCGTGGGTGGAGACAGCAGCTGGTTTTGTAACCTCTCCTCCCCCAACCAGCCTCGGGGTTCCCCCTCGCCACAGCCAGTGTCTCTGCAGACAGTTTGAGCCGGCACCAAGAGGAGCGGCAGGACAGGCTCCTGGGGCCTTGGAGTGTGCTTTGAAGGGAGCTTTGTGCATCAAGAAGCCCCACAGGAGAAACAGCTGGATCAGGTGAGAAAATGCGGACCTAGATCAGTGTGAAGGGGCAGTGCAGTGGGCCATGAGCATGCCTAGGTTTTCTCCTGGGTGGGAGGGGATCTAGCTGTGTGCACTGAAGGGACAATTTGCATTACGGAGGAAATTGCATAGAGGGGTTCTCCTTTTCCTTTAATAGTGTTTTAAAGCTTCCCCTTGTGGTTTGCAACTTGCCCTCCAAGTGCTGTCTAGGAAGGTTTGGAGAGGTTGTTCATTTACTCCTTAATTACAGCACATGGCAAAGAGGATCTGTATGGTACTTTTTGGCTCTTCTGTTAGTTTAGTCTGCGGCTTTTTGAATCAGGGTAGTAGCCAGAGGCCCCTGAGATAAGGTCAGGATATGTTCCTTAATTTCTTTTTTAATCTGCTCAAGTTAAAGTTAGGAAACCACATGCTCTCTGTCCCACAGCTTTATCCCAATCTTGTTCTGGGAAAGTTGGGTACTGGGCTGTGGACTGGGAGGTCACTGGAAATCCAGCCCAGACCGGTGGCAACTGACAGCTGCTAATGGTTAACAGCTGCTGGGTGATTTCTCTCTGGTTTCTTGTGGAGAGTTACCAAAAAAAGTGGCATTGCCTGGCTCACCAGAATGGGGTTTCAGTGATGGGCAGGATGATGCTCTCTCCTAGTCCTAGAGACTTTTACTTCCTTTTCCCTGCTGAGGCATGCTAGGAGGGGAGAGGAGGGATGAGATTTATATTGTTTCAGTTAGTTGGTAGATCAAAAATGTTCGTTTCCACGGCTGCCAGTCTAACATCTTCCAACAACTCCTTTCTACAGGCGTGGACAACGTACACAGGGTAGTTTCCTGCAGGGCAAGTGTTGAGAGCATGTGTGGTCCTGTTAGGCTTGGGGGTTGCATATGTTGTTCCCAAGGGTCTAAGCTCCATTTGTGTTGTCTCCCCCCACTTGGCCACTGTCCTAAGGCAGGAAGTGTGACAAGCTGAACTCGGAATGAAGCACAGCTGCATCCACTGGTTCCGCAAGGGGCTGCGTCTGCACGATAACCCTGCCTTGTTGGCAGCAATGAAAGACTGCAGTGAGCTATATCCCATCTTCATCCTTGACCCCTGGTTCCCAAAGAACATGCAGGTCAGTGTCAACCGTTGGAGGTTTCTGGTTGAGTCGCTGAAGGATTTGGATGAGAGCCTGAAGAAACTGAAATCAAGGCAAGTACAAATTGAGCAGGTGTCAATGCAGGCAAGCTGTCCTCAGGCTGGTTCAGGAGTGAAACATGGAAATACCTTAGGCTTGATTTTTGCAAGCCTCTCCTGCAGGACTCTCAGCGCATTCAGAGAGAGCTGCGGGCTTACAAGCCTTGGCCTGATACATGCTGGAATTATGCTTCATTGGATCAGAAGCCAGAGCAATAGCCTAGAACCAGAGGCACCCACTGATCTCTCAGCAAGGTGCCTGAGGGGTCCCTTAATACCTCAGGAAAGAGTTACTGTGGAGATGCAGGTCCCAGCTTGCAATATGCCCTCTCACTTGGGAGTGCCCTGGTCAGCCCTGGGGGCAATATGGGTCCCAACATGCAGTTTCCTCTCCTGACTTGGGCCAAGCCTGAGTTTCTGTGCTGAGCCTTTCCCCAGCCTCTGGCTGACTGCAGGTGCTGACCATGTCTCTACAGGCTGTTTGTGGTGCGTGGCCATCCAGCAGAGGTGTTCCCGGGCCTTTTTAAAGCATGGAAGGTGACACGGCTGACATTTGAGGTAGATACAGAGCCCTACTCCAAGCAGCGTGATGCAGAGGTAGTGAGACTGGCAGCTGCACATGGTGTCCAGGTTATCCAGAAAGTGTCCCACACCTTGTACGACACTGACAGGTTGGTACCAGGGATGGGGACCCTGCCAGGTTCGTTCACTTCTGCACATTAAAGTTGCTTAAGCCATAAGAAGATGAAGGTGTAGGCGCTCTTTGCCTTGTAGTCTTGCCCCTGGTAATGGAAAACCCTTTGTTTTCCACAGGGTAATTGCTGAGAACAATGGCAAAGTGCCTCTGACCTATAGACAGCTGCAAGCTGTGCTGGCTGGGCTGGGACCCCCAAAGCAGCCTGTGCTAGCTCCCACTCTGGAGACCATGAAGGGTGAGTATGGGGCAAATCCTTCTGTTAATATGATAGTTTTCTGTTAGAGATTCCAGGACTGGGTCTGCAGACTTCTGGGATTGTTAAATTCCCCCAAATCCTCCTTGTGTGCCCAGCAGACAAGGAGTCACTTTCCTTTCCTTTCCTAGCTCTTGGTGTTGTGAGGCTGGCTTCCACCCCAGAGGTGGCTGCATTTCGGTGCTTGTGTTAGGAATTTAGTTCTGTAAGGCATTTTTGAGATTCTTTACAGCTGAAGGGGCTAGAGGAATGTACAGTATATTTCAGAACAGCAGCACTGACTGCATGTTTCCCCAGATTGCTGTACTCCCGGCAGAGACAACCGTGATCCAAAGTATGAGATCCCTACGCTGGAGGAGCTGGGACAGGACCCGAAGGAAGCAGGTCCTTGTCTCTACCCAGGGGGGGAATCTGAGGCACTTTCCAGGCTGGATTTTCACATGAAGAGGATGGTAGGTGCCCAGCATTGATCCTGTCTCTCCCTCTGCTTCCTCCAGGGAAGAGCTGACACTGATTTACTGAGTTATAAAGCAAAAAGTGTCACAGAACATCTTGGGATTGCACGCAACTTTGCACTTGGGTTACCTGGACTTTGGCAGGAGTAGCACTGAGGGACCAAAACAGTGCAAGTATTTCCCATAAAACTACATTTGAAGGGAAAGTTTATACTTTAATCCCTAGTTTACTCCCATGGCCTTATGGCTGAGAGCAAGCGAAACTCAGGGGCATCTGAATCCCAGGCCTCTGGACTTGGGCCTGCACGTAGGATGCCTGCCAAAGGATTTGGAAACATCTGAAGCCCCAGGTAGGGTGGAGGATGTTTGGTGGTAGTAGGGCCATGCATGGTTCTTGACTGACTCATGGATTTTAAATTGATTTGGCTGATTTGGCTTGGAACATGAAAAATTCTCTTTAAAAAAAAAAAAAAAGTTTATGCTTTAATAAATCATCTTTCCTAGGTGCAATAAGTTTTGTCAGAAACTCCCAGCCAGCTCCTGGGGAGGAAAAGACATTCAGTCCTTCTCCCTTTTCCTCAGACAAAGAGCCCCTGCTTTGCACAGCTGAGCTTTAGCTTCCTCTCACCTCCTTGTCTTTCTTTTCTCAGACCTGGGTGTGTAACTTTAAGAAGCCTGACACGGAGCCCAACACCCTCAGCCCAAGCACCACCGTGCTCAGCCCTTACGTTAAGTTTGGCTGCTTGTCAGTGCGAACCTTCTGGTGGAAGCTGACTGAGATCTACAGAGGGGTAAGGCAGCGGCCCACTCAACTTGGTAGTTCTTTTATTAGGTGGTAGCTCTTTGCTGTCTGGTGCAGTGACATTAAACTACTGGAGCAGGCAGGTATGAGGTGGATGTAATAGTGTTCCTAATCAGTGAATTGTGCTCTGCAGGGACTGCTGAAGCTTCTGGGGCACGGGGCTTTTGGAATAATTTCTACTGCTCTCAATGAGTTAAATTATCTGCATGCCTTGATCAGAGAGGAGGCTGTCTTTGACCCAAAGGACATAGAGCTTGTATGGCAGTAGGACCTACTCAGCAAAACAGTACTTGGGTGAGATGAATAATGCAGCGAGTTAGAATTAGCTCTGAGCATTGGGGGCCTGGGCTTGCACCCTCAGATTGCAAGAGAGCCTTGTCCTAATCTGAGTTTGTCCATATTTCCAAAGGACTTCACAGTTTGGTGTTATGGGTAACTTCTGGTCAAGAGAGTCCAGGCCTGGAACAGCAGGGTATATCATGGATCAGGATTAAGGTGCTTTGACTGAGTCACATGGGGGTATCCCATAACTGGAGTAATAGGAGGGTTGCCAGTCAAGGCTGCAGTGCTTTGGCTACTCTGTTTTTGTGTGAGAAGTTTGGAAAACCCCTCCCTGGATTATGCCCAGCTCTAGCCAGTCCTATTTCAGAGGTCTCACAGAATCCAGTGAATGGGCACAGCAAGGCCCGGAAGCCAATAGCAGTAAGCCGAGATCCCTTTCCAGGGCAACCTTCTTTAATGTTCTTGTGTTCATTCTTGCAGAAGAAACACTCCTCCCCACCAGTTTCTTTGCACGGGCAACTGCTGTGGCGGGAGTTCTTCTACACAGCAGGGGCTGGGATCCCCAACTTCAACAGGATGGAGGGAAACCCCATCTGTGTGCAGGTGGACTGGGATGACAACCCGGAGTATGTCAAGGCATGGAAGGAGGTACTCAATCTTGCCAGTGTGGGCCAGACACTAAAATACTCCAATGACAGCAGCTTGATCTTCGCTGTAGTGCCTTTTGGCTAGGTACTCCAAAGGCCCTGCTCCTACTCTAACTGATGGAGAATTCAGGGACAAGGCCAAAGGCAATAGAGGTTGTGCGGACTAGATGGAACACCTGGGAGTCAAGGCCCAGGATTTCTGATGTTTTGCTGGAAGAACTGCAGCAAGCTTCATCAGTTCCTAATATGCATTCACTGAAAGCTGCAGCCACATATTAAAACTGGCTGATTTATATTAGGCTTTGTGCTCAGAGGCCAAATACATCTGGAGGTGTCTGCAGTTCTCCCAGGAATCATTCTGACCCACAATATCTTGTGCTTGTCTTTAAAGGACAGCTGTTTAGTACAAGGACTTATTTTATACAGTGTGACGAGTCTGTGTTCTGAAGATGGATACAGTTACGAGAGGAAATCATACTGGTCTGGGAATCCAGGTCTTAGCCCAAGCCTGGTCCTTCAATGTCAAAAGCTCAGCACCTGCCATGTCAACTAGCAGAGAGCCCCATGATTAACAAAAGTTATATGGTCTTTATCAGTCTGGGCCTGAGCTCTGGGGGCAGCCTCCCATAGCCTGAGTGAGGTGCTCTTGGCCTTGCTGGAGCTGCCCTGTAAGTACCTGGCTGGGTCAGTCTGCTGGGGGTTAATCTCAAGTTCTGTTTCTTTGGCAGGGCCGGACGGGCTACCCCTTCATTGATGCCATCATGACCCAGCTGCGCACTGAAGGCTGGATCCATCACTTGGCCCGGCATGCTGTGGCCTGCTTCCTGACACGAGGAGACCTCTGGGTGTCCTGGGAGGAGGGACAAAAGGTTAGCAGCTTTTGTCTGCTGTTAACTCATGGCACTGTGGTCCCACTGTGAGCGGGGAACTGCGTAGGTCTTGTCAGGGGTTGCTTAACAAAATCACTACGGGCAAGGGATGCTCCGGCAGTTGCCAGTGATACTGTCTGTGGCTGGCTTTGAATGGGAGAGAAGCCAGAGACTGCTGAGAGCTTCAGTGGCTTCTTATCCAGTTAGAAACCAAACCTCTTCAGAGTAGTTGGTGAGGGTTTGAGGCTTTAGCCTGCCTGGACCTCTGGGCCCACACAGCAAGCCGGGTATAGGGAATAGCTCCCCACACTATAGTGCAAGGGAATGGCACCTGCCTGTTCCAGTGGCCCCTACTTCGCCTGCACTCTGAAGTGGCTGTTCCCTAACTACAGTAATAGGGCACCCATATCAGTGGTATTTTATATCACTTACAGGGCTGTCTTTACTCTTCCAAAGCTGAGGCATCTTTTCCCAGTCCCTGGAGTTTCTTGTAGTTTCAGAGAGAAGCTAATCTGAAGGCAATTCCTGGCTGCATTTGCTGGCCTATGTCAGTAGGAAAGGAATTTCCTGCTTTCATAGAATCCTAGAATTGTAGAGAAGTAGGGCTGGACCGGACCTCCAGAGATGCGGGACCTCCAGGGGCCAGCAATGTTTTTGGGCAGAGTGCCAAAATACTCACAACATTGACTTCTAAGATGCTGGCATGCCGAGGCAGACAGCCAAGAAGCCACGAGGGGCCTAATCCTTGTTGGGGCAGCCCAGCCCCGGCCCCTTCTCCAAGGCATGAGTACCAAGCAAAATGCCTTCTCATGACACTCTTTGGCACATGTACCCGGGAATGCCTAACTCTGATCTAGTCTAACCCCCTGCCTGAGCCAGGATCATCCCTATCCAAACCATCCTATACAAGCCATCATGTAAACTCTGCACAAGACTACCCTCAACTCTGATGCAACACAGACCTAACATCCTAACCTGCCACTGTTAAAGCAGGGAACCATAGCAGCCAGCATCTTGCTTCTATGAAATGTTGTCAATATATGTCCAAGAGATCCCAGGTAGAAGGCCATGCCCCACGCTACAGAGGAAGGCAAAACCCTCTACAGTCCATACCAATCTGACCATGGGTTAACATTTCTTCCTGCCCCCAAATCTGGTGATCAGTCTGACCCTGAGTGGAAGGGCAAGACCCTCCAGCCAGGAACCTCTGGCTTGGTTCCCAGCAGGAGCATTGGCATGCCCCAGTCAGTCCCCCGCTTTGGCTGTAGCCAACACCCAGTGCCTTTGGTGAGGCTTAAAAACACCCTGATGCACGTAACAGAAAAGGGGGGTGGGGAGTGGGGACAACCAGCAAGGCTTAGAAGCTATGGGAAATACCCATAGCAGAACACAGGCATAGCTATGCCTAGATCATCACCAACCTTTTCTGGAACCTCCAGTGAGGGAGAGTCCACAGCTACCCTAGAGAGTCTATTCTGCTACCTTACTGCTCTAACACTGAAAAAGTTTTCCCAGATGTCCAATCTAAACTTACTTTGTTGCAGCTTCCAGCCTGTGAGCTGCAGCAAGAGAGAAAAGGTGCTTTCCCTCTTCTTTATGGCAGCACTTCAAGTATTTGAAGACTGCTATCATGCCCCCCTTAAGCACCTTTTTGACAAGCTGATCATACCTAGCTCCTTCAACCTCTCTTCATATGACTTGCCTTCTAAGCCCTTGATCATCTTTGTTGCCTGGCTCTAGACCCTCTCTAACTTCTCCATGTGTGTTTTTTTTGTTTTTGTTTTTTTTAATGTGGAGCCTAGAACTGTACACAGTACTCCAAATGAGGCCTAACCAATGCCAAGTAGAGAGGAGTATCACCTCCCATGTCTTGCACCTAATGCTTCTATTGATGCAGTCCAAAACTGCATTCACATTTTGTGTGGCTGCATCACACTGTAGACTCATTGAATCTGTGATCTATAAAGACTCCCAAGTCCTTTTCCATCAAGCTGCCATCCAGCCAGGTGTCCCCCATTTTATATTTATGTTTTTGATCATTCTTCCCAAGGTATAGCAGTTCGCATTTGTCCACATGGAACTTCATTCTGTTAACTCTAGCCTAATCTTCCAATCTGTTGAGATCCTTCTGAATTGCACTTGCATCATCCAAGATGTTCACAATCCTTTCCAGTTTTGTGTTGTCTGCAAACTTGCTCAAGAAGCTTTCTATGCCCGCATCCACTGTTCAATCACTAATAAACATGCTGAACAGCACTGGGCCCAGGACAGGCCCCTGTGGGGCTCCACTCGGAACCTCCTGCCATTCTGACATGGACCTGTTAATCATTACCCTTTGCTTGCGGCCATTGAGCCCGTTATCTATCCACCTTGTAGGAGTTTCATCTAGTTCACATTTCTCCAATTGGTTTGCCAGAAGGTTGTGAGGAACTTTGTCAAAAGCCTTGCTGAAGTCCAGATACACTGTATCCATTTCCTTCATCCAAGTAGTTACTTTGTCAAAGGAGATCAGATTTGCTTGATGTAATTTGCTTTTCATAAATCCATGCTGGCTGCTTGTGATTGGCTTTTCGTCTTCCAGAGGTTTGCAAATGGCCTTCCTTAGGATATACTCCAGTCACTTCCCAGGTATTGAGGTGAGGGGAACTAGTCTGTAGTTCCTCAGGTCCCCCTTTTTGCCTTATTTTTTTAAAGAGGGGCACTTTGTTGTCTCTTTTCCAGTCCTCTGGTACCTGGCCCATCTCCCACAACTTCATGAAGAACATTGCTAAGGGCTCTAAGCTCTCCTCTGCCAGTTCTTCCATCCTTCTGGGGATGAAGGAACTGGCAGAGCCTGCTGGCTTGATTTCATCAAGACCTCTCTTACTGTCTTGTTCCTGTCCTCCCTTCTCTGCCTGCCTACTGCAGGGCATGGACAGCAAGACCAGCCTGCAGGCTGACAGCAGTGACTTCCTAGGGACCTGCTGCCTGAGGGTAACACCTCTCCCCTGCTTTGGTGCCCACAGCCCAACAACTATGGGCTAAGGTCATGTTTAGGCTGGTAACCAGTGGAGCCCAGGGTAAAGGGGAGTGGTGTGCTTTCGGGTGTGGGGGAGGTACGGAGACTTTTGGCCTCTAGCCCTTTCCCACTCCCTCCACGCTTCCCATTTCAGGTCTTTGAGGAGCTGCTGCTGGATGCTGACTGGTCCCTGAATGCTGGCAACTGGCAGTGGCTGTCGGCAAGTGCCTTTTTCCACCAGTTCTTTCGTGTCTACTCACCTGTTGCCTTCGGCAAGAAGACGGACAAGAGCGGAGCGTATATTAAGTAGGTTTAAGCAGAGGCCAGGTCTGAGCCCAGCCTGCCCTGGGAGAGATGTCGGTATTTGCTGAAGCCTGTGAGTACTTGCTCAGTGGTGTTTGGCTGGAACACCCATTGCAAAGGGTTCACGGGACTCTGTCCATCCAAAGGAACTAGTGATGGAAGAGGATGCTTGCTCCTCTCGGCTCTTGGTCTCAGGCTAACTCAGCTTGGTGGTGATCGCTAGTCACCGCCAATCAATAGCTCTTGGGTAGCCTCAGCATTTGGGAACTTTTGTCTTTTTTTTTTAGCTGCTGTGGTCAGATTGCCTCCTGGCTGGCAAGTGAGGGGCTAAAAAGTGGGTGGATCAAGGGGACTGTCCACCACCAGGCCTCCTTGTGAGGTTGGGTCATACAGTATTGAAAGCAGCTGCTGTAGTTGCTGATCCTACCCTGTGGGTCCACTAGGTCTGTCAGGAGACCACTGTATTCCCATGTTGGCTTGTTTCTTGTGTGGTTGCTGATTCCTTTTCCCTGGGGCTTGGTTGTTGCACAGGAAATACCTCCCCATCCTCAGGAAGTTCCCTGCTGAGTACATCTATGAGCCCTGGAAGGCACCAAGAAGCATGCAGGAGCAGGCAGGCTGCATCATTGGCAGAGACTACCCCAGACCTATCGTGGAGCATGAAGCTCTGAGCAAGAGGAACATCATGCGCATGAAGGCAGCATATGCCCAGCGGTCACACAGCAAAGCTGCCCAGGTGGAGAAAGAGAGTACCAAGAAAGGTAATCATGCTCCCACTGAGCTATTTTGGAGCCTGGGGTATCTAAGGTTGATGCATGAAATGCAAGGGGATGGGAAGCAGGGACAACTCTGCCTGGGTGGAGCAGTGTAGCTTGGTTGAGACAGTATCAGCCTGTGACAAGGAAGCCCTAAGATTTATTAACCTTGCTTCACTCTGCCCTTGGGGAGGGACACATCAAGTTAGTCACAGCCCTGCACTGGGCCCAGGTTCCCCAGAGATACCTGCCTACTCTGTGAAGTGCTTTGAGACAGGAATGAAAAGCGCCCTTAAAAATCAATGTCATTACATTACTGCATGGCTCTTCCTACCAGCTGAGGGGTGCCAGACCTTTCTGAGCCACCCATGCTCTGAATCACTCTATCCACAGGACTTGGTGCACAAGTGCAGTGTCTGTGAGTGGGGAAGGTAGGACACTCCTGCCCTCCTCAGTCAAATCACCTGGCTGCTCTCCTCTCTCATTAGGTGGCAAACGGAAGCTGCCGGCTGGTCCCTCTGTGGTTGAACTGCTGACAAAGAAACCAAAGGCCAAAAGCAGCTGAATCCTTCAGTGCAGGTCAGATCTTAACCCAGTGGCCCTGCTCCTTCTGGGCCTGAAGGCAGGAGTGTCAGCTGCCATGCATGACTCAAACATCATAAGACCCCGTTTATATCCCAGCTGGCTGTGTAACAGGGTCTTGGGGGTTGTTCTGACCCAGATTGCCTAAATTCAAGGGAGCTGCTGTAGTTTTTTAGTACCAGCTATGCCATTGGCTTGGGAAGTATACTAAATTTCTTTCTTCAGCCCTTCAGGCTGGCATTTCTCATGCTGCTTCTTAGCCAAACATATGGTGTGTTTGAAACCCCAGGGAAACACTGGATCAGTCTGAGAAATGAGTGCTGTGCAATGGATTTACTGTCCCAGGATGCTGACGGGGGGGGGGGCGGGGGAGGAGGAGAGTGTGACTGTCCCCATTTTAAACGCAGCAGGCTGAGACCTAGGGAATGGTGGGCAGGTTTCCAATGGAAGCTGTTGTGTGCTCCCAGACTTGTCCAGATCACTGTGGCAGATTTGGAAAGCGAGCCTAGCCCTTTAGTGAAGCACCAGCCCCACATACCCTCCTCCCTCTATGCTGATCCATTGTCCCATGAGCCCTGACCCACATTTAAAACCTGGCTTTTAAAAAATTACTTTTTTCCTCCTTGAAAGTCTCTTGGAGGAAGTAACATAACAAATATGCACAGACTCATCTGGTATGAGACATGCCTCTGGCTCTTGCATTATGAGCCCAAATATACAGCCAGCTTTCAGGGAGCAGAGAAGCAATTTTTATTTATGAGCAAATAAAAAGACCTGCATGTTTCTGAAGGCCCCTGCCCCGGGAAGTGGTGCTGATGATCATAGTCATATCCCTTGTAAGGTCAGGAGGAATCAGACTCTGGGGCTGCCTTGTACTGATCTTGCAATGCTGCTTGCTCATTGTCACCCACATCCCCTAGAACCTGTTTCACCTGTTCATTCCTTGCTTAATTCCATCATCACCTGGATACATCCTCCCTTGAAAATTTGTACCCAAAACTGCAGTGGGTCATATTTGGGGATACTTTCCAGACATGCAGGTATCCCCCAAATTGGGCTGGCTACCATCATGCTTGGTCTCCATCAGCAGCTAATGATAAACTATACTAATTTTTATAATTTTTTGTTTTTACAAAATGTATTCTGTATAAAATGTTTTAGTAGTCTGATCTAATCAATAAATGAGCAGTTTGTTTATACTTGGCTCTTGTGAAGGGAAAATGATACCCTGAATCATGCAGAGAACCAAGGAGGCTGGAGGAATTAGAGCTTGCTTGCTGTTTAAAATAGAGACCACTGGGGGTTGCTTCAGGTCAGAAGCTAACAATAGGGCCTTTCTGTATCTCTCTCTCCAGACTTAACGTTCTTTTCCATGTTTTTCTGCCTTAGGCAATAAACCTGTTTGGGATTTTTATCTTAATTAAGGGATAAGCACAGGTGGTTGCCATCAGCAGATATTCTCATATGGAGACTGCAGACCTACTTCTTGCAAACTCAAGGAACCCATAAAATTCCCAGAATCTTCCTCCATTGAACCGTCAGGGTGTTGGTGAGACCAAGTCTTGTTCAAAGCAGTAGTGTCTCCCGTGAACAAGATCCAGCCAGAACCCTGATATGCAGCAGCACCCCGTTCTCCCACCCATTCTCATTAAAAAGCTAGGCGACTGTGGTATTGATGCCTACACAGTCAGATGGGTCCCAAATTGGCTGAGGGGCCACACTCAGTGAGTGGTGGTGGATGGGTCATATTCGACCTGGAGGGATGTGAGCAGTGGAGTCCCCCAGGGCTCAGTCCTTGGGCTGCACTGTTCAATTTCTTTATTAGCAACTTGGATGAGGGGGTTAAAAGCACTGTTTAAATTCACGGATGACACCAAGATCTGGGGCGAGGTGGGAATGCCAGAAGGGAGGGACAGGATACAGCTGGACCTGGACAGGTTACAGGGGTGGGCAAATGAAAATAGGATGGGATTCAATACTGACAAGTGCAGGGTACTGCACTGGGGCAGTAAGAACCAGCAGCATACCTATAGGCTGGGGAACTCTCTTCTCGAAAGCACAGTGGCAGAAAGAGGTCTTGGAGTCATTATCGATTCCAAGATGAACATGGGTCACCAATGCGAGGACAGTCAGTAGGGCTAACCGCACATTGTCATGCATCCACAGATGCATCACAAGCAGGGCCAAGGTGGTGATCCTCCCCCTCCATGCGACACTGGTCAGGCTGCAGTTGGAGTACTGCGTCCAGTTCTGGGCGCCACACTTCAAGAGGGATGTGGACAACATGGAGAGGATCCAAAGGAGGGCCATTCGTATGATCTGGGGACAGCAGGGCAGACCCTATGAGGAGAGGCTACAGGACCTGAACCTGTTCAGCCTTCACAAGAGAAGGCTGAGAGGGGACCTGGTAGCTGACTATAAACTTACTGGGGGGACCAGCAGGGAATGAGAGAGACCTTGTTCCCCCAAGTGCCTCCCAGAGTAACAAGGAATAACAGCCCTAAATTGTTGGAGAGTAGGTTCAGACTAGACATTAGAAGGCACTACTTCACAGTTGGGGTGGCTAGGATCTGGAACCAACTTCCAAGTTGGCTGGCTTCTACCTTGGGGGTCTTTAAGAGGAGGCTTGACAATTACTTAGCTGGGGTCATTTGAGCCTGATTTTCTCTCCTGCCTAGGGCAAGGTCCCTTCCAACCCTACACCTATGAATAATGGGGAGAGGGCCTGGGATCACCCCAAGGCAAGACCAGGACTCATCACAAACACCCTGGGAAGTCCTGGGAGAGGTTTTAAGGACCAAAATATTGGGACCAAACTGATCTCTGTTTCTTCATTATGTTTGTTTGTAACATCCCTAGATTTTGATGTCCTGATGATGTTCAGGATCACCTTTACAGCTGGTGCTATAACATCTCAAATAGCATACTACTTACACTGTGTTAGACAGGTGACTTGTTTTCATGTGTGCTGGCCCATGGCCAAAAACACTGGCTTTTATATGGCCTCTCAGGCTTATTTCAGTTTTCTCTGCTCCTCCTACCTTGCACAGCTGAGCATAACTTGCCCATGGCAGGGGAACAGACTTGATGATTTTGCAGGTCCCTTCTGGTCCTTCAGTTCTATGATTTTATGATTCTGTAACACAACTGGGAGATGCAAAAAGCTGGCTGATGGCTGGATGTGGCTGTGGTGTGCCGGATGATGCAAAGCATCCCTCTTTAAAGTATAGCTCCTAAAAAACAGCTCCCATCTCCCCCTCCACCCCACAATCATCCCCAGTGTGGCCAGCCTAAAGTCACTGAATCACTTTATTGTTGCTTCATTACAAATCAGAAATACAATCAGAGCTAAGACATGGATACAATCCCTGATATGCAAGTGGAATCTTTAGGAGCAGCTCTGGTCAGCAGGGAAGTATGTAGGATGCAATCCATTCAGGCCTACCTCCCCTGGTCTCTCTATACCCCTCCTACAGACTCAGCAATGGTGTAAGATGGTGGTTGCAGGGTCTAACAGTAAAATGGCATCTCCAGAACATCTGCATCTCAGCTTTTCAACTGTCTCCCTGCCACAACAACTGCACAGCACTCCCTGCTCCTCTCACTCCAGATGTCCTGCACAGAGCAGTGGGAGCCTCCAACCTGAGTTCTTCCATGCCTGAAATCCCAGCTGCCTGGCTCTGCAGGCTCCCAACCTGAGGAACAGAGGAGTAGTGGCTGAAGTTACGTTTCCCATCTGAGAGGCAGGAAGATCAGCTGCTTCAGCTCAATAGGGATCCAATGATGAAAGACTGATACTAGGAGACTAGTCTTCAGGCATCAAGTCCCTACAGCTTCTAGTGGCTTCAGCTGAGGCTGGAGCATGCTCAGCAGTGACCAAGCATCTGAGTGAAGTGAACCTGAGTTCCCAAAAACTTGTGCTCTCTCTAGATAGCTTATATAGTATATAAAAATGCACATCTACCCTGCCTTCAGTAACAAAGTGCCATTCACAGAGACAGCATAGAGCCTCCAAGGGACTAGAGACACCAGGCAAGGCACTTGCTCCAACAAAGTGAGGTTCAATCCAAGTCCCATGAGGCTCAAACACAATCCTTAGTCCCTTCCCCCACCTTGGATAACAGCTCTTAAACATACCTCCACCAACTGTTCCCAGCAAGAAGCGTGAATGGAGGATGGCAAGGGGAAAATTGAAGTGCTTCCATTAGTGGGGAGCACTGCAGGCACCAGCCTACTCCCCAAACTAACCCCTACACTTAGCATCCAGGGAACCCCTATATAGGCAGCCATGGTTTGGGTAGGAGCCAGAGGCTCCCTGGGGCAGGTGGACTGAATTTGGGTACTTGGCAGACGTAACAGTACCCGGTCCTTTGGTCTGAGAGTCAGACCAGCAGTGTTATGAAGCCCAGTAGCCATCAGAACAGGCATCACAGCTCCACAGCTGGGGAGAGACTGAGAGCTGGTGAGGAGACTGAACATCAGGGCTAAGGTGCCCTAAGGCTCCCATGGGACACCAACAGGCTTCAGCAGCATCTGCTCAGGTCTGCAGGGCATGAATGGGGGTCCAGACAGGTTACAGTGTGCAAGGCCATTAGAGGGAGCCTAGAAACCCATCCGTGCTCTGTGGCTCCCAGACCATGAATAAGCCCGGAGGAATACAGCAGGGGGTGCAGAGCAAGGGAGTGAGGGACAAAACACATGCATGTTAGTGCTCTAGAACAGCACGGGAAGGAGCTGAGCCTTCCTTGTCTAGCCTGACCAGATGGAATGGGCTGCTCCTAGAAGGCAAAGCAGCAGTGTTCTTCTGCCTAAGCAAACTTCCTTGGGTGCTCCCTCAGCAGTACAGGTGAAAGCTTTGCTGGGTAGAGATGGGCAGCTGCATAAATAAGGAGCAAGGGCTGCAGTGCGTGGCTCTGAGATGCTGCTGACTGGGGTGCAACCACTGCCAGCAAATGGCCACTCCAGTGCTTATCTCAAAGCAGGGAGGGGATTTAACCACAGATCAGGAGTTGGATAGTCTAACCATCCTGACTGCGCTGTGCCAATGGGACGAAGCAACACTGCATGTGCATCAGATTGTGAGCCAGCTGTGTCCATCACCTCTGGAACAACCCTGATCTCTGCATCGTGCAGATGTGGACTTCAGTTCTGTTCCCTGAAGTGGAGGCAGCATATTAGGACAGTGACAGTTTAGCAACATAACGAGTGACTTTTTGGCAGTGCTCTCTGCAGTCAGGAACCACGGGTCAATTAGAACCCACTCTCCCCCATGCCAGCACCATGGGCTTTTGCTAGCTGTGCTGAAGAATCTTGTCAGTCTCTGGCCGGAGCAATGTGATCTTCCTGCCTTGGCCAGGGCTCCATCTGCAACAGGAAGAGTTAGGATCACATTGAGTCCTCAGGCTTCTGAAAGGGATTCAGAAAACTTTGCTCTTGCAGGTACCTTCCACTCAAGGATGTCAGGAGACTACTGGGGAGCTAATGTCTGGTATCTAGGTGTCCCTATAGCTCCCCTCACCATGTTATTTAAAACCCCCTGGGAGAAGCACAGGTTTGTTCTGTGGAGGAACACAATGCCATCTATGATGGCAGAGGCTGAATCAGGGTTTATTTTGGGGCTCTTCCCTAAACAGCACCAAGAATCTCTCCTTCTTTGCATCCTTCAGTCTAAAGTTCTATGTAGCCCCATCATGTGAATGTTAAGATTCAACACACAGAGATGATGCTAAGAAATGCTGGAATACAGCTTCCTCTGGGATGGTGTGATCCCTGTATAACAGGGTGCATGCCTGTGGGACTGTAATACAGCTGCAGGCAGTGGAGGAGGATTACAGGCCTGCATAAGGAGGACTGGACCAGCTGATTAAAATAATTGGCTGGTCAAAGTACATTAAAAGCAGGTGAGAAGAGGAAGCAGGAGGGGCTGAAGGTAGAAGTACCAGCCAAGGCTCTCTCCAGAGAGAGGCTGCAGGGGTGGGTTAATCCTTTATGGACTATATAAGGCTTATTATTAAGGACTAACTGGAGTTTAAGAGGACACTGGAGGGGCTGGTGAACCCAGGGGATAAAGACTGTGTATAGCTTAAAGATTGGGAGAAAGTTGATAAAAGTGGGTTGAACCCCAAACCTGCTACACCCTGTCTGAGAGCATACCACAGTTTAGGACAGGAAGCAAAGACAAATCATTGATACTAGACACTATAAAAAAGGAGGACGAGACTAAGAGTAACCACTCAGAGGTCCATAAGTCAAATATGAGCAGCCTCTCTCCTGGGTGTTTAACAGTCCAGATGTTAAAGTTTCACCCTACACATAGGAGGTGAAATGCAATAAACTGCAGCACCCTCCATTAGTTTCTGTTCATGGGAAGTTCTTTCTTTGTTCCCAGGCTGATTAAAAGTCATGAGGAGCCTCTGTGCCTTGCAGGGACTAGATGACTGTGGAGAAGTTAATACTGGAATGGGTCAGTGCTATTACAGACTCAAGGGGGAAGGACAGTGTACTTGGAGGAGATAGCTAAGTTCTAAGAGATCAGGTAACAAGTAGCTCAGAGGGGGTAGCAGGACAGGCAATCTTTGCCCTGTGTGTCACCAGGCTGAGTCTGGCCCATGCTGGTAGTGGCTCTGGGGCAATGCACAGCAGCTACCGATCTCTAAGCTCATGAGGCAGCACTTTCCCTCAGCTCCAAACTTCATTAAGGGCCTCAAAAGATGGTAGAAACCCCAGGTAGGTGGAACAAGGAACATGGCAACAATGGAGTATAGACTGGTGATTAACCTCGTTCTGAAAATCTCCACCACACTCTAAGAGGGAATGTCAGCTGGAAGGAAGGGAGGGGGAACTAACAGTTCCTGGGAGGCAATGCTGATTAGTGGCCAAGATCTGTTCTCAGGTCTGCAACTGACTCACTATATGGCCTTTTATAAGCTAATCCCCTTCTGCACACCTCAGTTTCAGTACAGAAATGGGCTTGCTGTAAGACAGAAGAGCTCCATGATCCCGATATGGAAGGACAGAGTAGTACTGACCAAGGGCATAATGGAGTGGGGCTCACCTTTAGGGTCGGTTTCAGCCCCGTGGGGAAGTCAGACAATGTTCCTCTCCAGAACCGGCTCCCCAGAGAGGAATCTGTTGGCGGAGAACCTGCTGAGGTCGATGGTCTCGAATTTTTGTTTCAGAATGAGCTCAGCCACAGCCCTGCCTGCTGCTGGTGACTGCTGCAGCCCATGCCCACTGAACCCTGTGACAATGACCATGTTCACCACCACAGGGTGAACACCCAGCACGGCGTTCTGGTCAAATGTGTTGTAGTCATAATAGCCAGCCCAGGAGCCTTTCACCTGTCAAAAAGAAACACACTTAGATCCTGTAAATAAGCGGAGAAAACTATTATCATACTGACTAGCGTGGGCCCTCACATCAGCAGACTCAGTGGGGAAGCTTGGGAGTGCAGGGAAAGGAGACAGAACTTGGCTTGCAGTCCAGAGCAGCCTCCAGCAGTCTCCACAGCTGAGAGAGGGAGTTTGCCACCATACTGGTCTCACACTTGTGGATAGAGGCCTCCTCTCCTGCAGGCTGTCAAGGCCAGCTCCTTTCTTCATCACTCACCTCCATTTAAAGCAGCTCCTAACAGTTCTCCTTTGGAATGGCCCATGTCAGAAGGACAAGTGAGGAATGGGGATAGGGCTATGAGATGCTTCTGGGCCAAACCTGCAGCCCTACAAATGGGAGGCCACATTCTGCTGGGTCCATCAGTCACATCTCCACACCTAAACCCTCTGGGACAAAGGTTCTGCTCATCAGGGACACACACCCAGTTGTAGGGCAGGGGGCCAAAACTGGAAAGAGAAAGGGTGTGATGTTTCTTTCCTTGCCCTCCCCTCAAGGGTAAACACGCACTGGGATCCAAAACCTTTACTACCTTCAGGGACTCAAATGCTGGAACTCGATGGGCCAGCTTGGGCCAAACCTTCTCTTGAAAGAATTCGTGATCTACCTCCAAGTCCTGAATGTCTGGCTCTTCGTCCTGGAGACAGGAACAGAGAAAGCAAACTATGGCCATGGTGTTCATTTGAGAATGGCAAAGATATAGGCAGGGAGCTCTGTTTGCAGCCTGACCTAGCGTGGGCTGCTGTTAGGCTGGCACTCAGAGGGCAGCACAGAGATAGCAGAACTGCTTGCATGGCAGGGAGGGAGGAGAGCTGGCCTTTGGGCTGCCACTACTGGGAACAGTGACTTAGAAATTAAAGATGACATTGGGGAAGCAAGGATACTACTGGTACAGACTGGGACTGGTTCATCTGTGCTTTGCTCCTGTGAGGCCCTGAAGCTGGGAGCTCAAGGAGATGGTGAGTGGCAGCACCTGTCTGAAAGCCTAGAACCTGCCAGCAGGTTTGCAATGAGTGGGTGGGTACCTGTGCAACCAAACTCCACCACCTCCCACCAGGATTCCCTATCCGTAAATAGCACCCACTAAGTTCACTCATGTGCAGTCAGGTGCAGACAAAGCAGTGTGGCCCAGGCCACAAGGAACTTGCACAACAGATGGCTCAGACCAGCCAGAGCTGTCCCCACTGCATTGCTGCCCTTTGGAAACCTACCTTGGCGCCCCACCCTTCCCTCTTTGGGCAGAACATCTCTCACAGCTCCTCAGCATCACTGATGCCTGCCAGAGAGGGCACTGCCACACAATTAAACACATCCCTTCTCCTCTTCTGGTTCCCCTGTTTAATGGAAACTATATATGCATGAGGATATCACTACCCCACAGCACCCAGTATCACAGGGAAGCTAGCTCTTAAGGGGGGATGGATTTAAGCCCAGAGTCCTCCCAGCTGAGACTAAACAGGAGAGGATAATAGCCAACAGGTGGTATATTGCTGGGGAAGGTTGCGACAGGATCCTGATTTTTAGGACAGGGCAGAGGTGACTGGGCAACTGACTTTGGGCAGAGGAAGAACTGGGCTGGTGAGGGAGCACATCCTGTGGACTGCTATGGTCTCACTACCTGTTGGATCTTGCTTGATTTGCTGCCCTTGCTCCCATGTCCAAAAGGTTTTGTTTCACAGAGATGCTCTCCCCACTCTGCCCCCCTGGAAGTGTCTCTGATCTCAATTTCCTTGAGACCCCAATTAACTCACCTTTGTGGGGCTCATGCCTCCCAAGTAGTTGCCTCCCAAACCTTCTCGGCGGAAATAGGCCCCCGTAGTGTCAATCAACATGGGACAGTTCAAGCCAGGCCCATCTGGGCTGTGCCAAACATACACATACCTGTAGACAGAGGACAGCCGTTTGGCCAATGGCCTGGATATCCAGCTCTTCTCTCCAGGAGTGCACAGACCTGGGTGACCAGAGCAGGTGCATGGAAGAGGCTTCTGGAGGCTGAAAGCTCCTTGGGGCGGGGACCATCTTTGGGTCTTGTATACCAAGCTGTTGCTTAGACCAAACCTGAGCAGGGAGAATCTGAGCCCCAGGTTTCTCTGAGCATCCTGCCTTTCCTCTGAAAGCATTGCACTATGTGAAAGCTTCACTGCACAGCACAAGCAATTCTAGGGAGCGCAGAGCATTTCACAACAGGAATGAGTCCACTGCAGCACTGAACCCATACCCAACCCATCCCAGCAGTGTACTTCCCTGAGAGGGACTGGAAAGGAAGAGGAATAGGAAAGAAATTCTCAGAATAGGCCTATATACTAGACAGACATGGTGGGATAAGTCTTTCAAGGGCTAGAGGGAGACCACTATGTAAAACAACTGAACGCTTAGGATAAAGGATGATGAAACAGGAATGGGAGTGCAGGTCACAGGAAACAGATCCCAAGATGAAAGTCACTCCCTGTGCCCTGGAGACGAGCCTTCACAATCCCACCGGGAAAGGCCCAGCCTTCCTGAGAGTCAGCCCAGCGGAGCACCCTGAGGCCCCTTCTCAGATTTCCATATCACACCTGCCCTCCATGCTGGTTCCACCTCTGGCCCATGCTACAGGTGGCTTTGTTTCATCCATACCTTTTCTTGGGCTCCACCGGTAGCTTAAATATTTGCTTGGTCTCTGATGAGCTAGTCTCAACTTCTGCAATGTCTGTCAGCTTCCTGGACCAGGCTCCTGCTGCATTGACCACAAGGGCACATGCCACTTGGTGGTACTCCAAACTGTCAGGCATCTGTATCTGAAAAAACCCAGAAGGGAGAAGGGCTAGTGCTCCAGCCCCAGCCAGGCTCTGGGGTGCCCAGATCTCCTACTAAAATCCTACAAAGACTCTCCAGGCATTAGGAGAAGGTTGCTTTTCAGACATTGACAAGCACAGCGAGAGCATTGCACTGAAGAGGATGTCATAGAACAAATGGAGAAGATGCTCCTCTTAACTACACTGCACCGGAAATGAATACTGAAGAACACCACCTTATAGGGAGGGAGCAAGGGAAGAAGAGCGGGGCAAAAGTGACTGGACAGGGTCTGCAGGAGATGTTTGGCAGAGACAAGGAATCCAGAAAGCCTGGATTCCACTTCTGGCTCTGCCAGAGACTCAATATGGTCTCCAGCAAGTCACTCTGGAGAAATGTGACAATGTTAATGTGTTTCCTCTTCAAGCAGTGGGAGACAGCAAAGTAGAGAGCAGTATCTTGCCCAAAGTCATGCAGTGAGTCAGGGACAAAGGTGGGAGCAGAACCTATGTGAAGAACACTGTGTACTATCCAAGTACCTACCCAGCTCTGAGGGACATGTGATGCAATGTAAAGAACTGGGGAGTTTTTACAGTTAGAGACAGGCTGGCAGTGGTGATTCAAGGCCACAAAGGAGCTCCAGTCATCTGACCTTCTGCCTAATACAGGCTATGGGACTTCACCCAGCAATCCCAGCACTGAGCCCCACAACTTAGACTAGATTCATATTACCCATCTTTAATAGACAGCTGGACTTGATTGCAAAGAGCTTAAGCAAGGGGAAATTGGTCAATTGGCTGAGCCCAAGAAGAATCTCTGACCAGTCCTGCACAAACAAATTTAACTTGCTGTTCTGACTTGCTGCTGAACTGTGCCTGGTTCTGATATCCCTACTATACTAGGGACCGAGACCATCTATAGGTACAAGACAGAACTAAACAAGAATTCTCCTCCCCCGACTCGAACAGACCCACAGCCTGGCAAAGCCCAGGACCAGTGCAGACCTCTTGTTTGAGTTACAACAGTAGCTAATAGGATAAGCTTCTCATGGAGTTACTTACACGGGCATACTTAATACGGGACACCGTCAGCTCCTCCCCCATGGGGGTCACTGAGTTGCAAAAGGCCATGGTAAAAGCTGTGAAACAGGAAAAGAAACATGCAGCAAGATGGCCATTCACGCAGACCTGCAACCCCAACAAGCACCTATGTGGGGAAAGAGAAGGGCTAGTGAGAGGGCAGAGCATGGGGACAGGACTCAAAGGATCCATCACTGCTATGCAACAATGTACCGTTGCACATGGCGAGTATCTCCATAAACCAAGGACAGTCAAACAGCTGTGCATCCATAAGCTTCCTTGTGTTGCGTTTACTCAGGGATTTGTATCATTCTGCAAATGGCAACAGGTAGGCACCAGGTCCCTGGTGAGTCACAGCAATAAACAAATGCATCAGTACTGAATGTGCTGCTGAGGAATCTGATTTGTGGTAAGCCAGCAGCAACCAAGAAAGGGCAAAGAGGAGAGCTCTAGTGCTTTCCACCTTCATCTCTCAAAGCCCATTTTGAGATGGAAAAACCGAGGCACAGAAAGATTATGTGATTTGGTCAGTGGCAGAGAGAGACCTCATATCCTGATTCTCAACCCTGTATTTACTCCATTAACTCCTGTTTGCTCGTTTACCAACTGTCTGATACTTCAGACATGTAGACGTGGCATTTACCTCTGATCTAAGAGGTATAAAAATCCCAGGGGTGACATTGAGCTGTCTCATAGGGCAGGACTGGATCACATCCAACAGGATATATTCTCCAGCACTTTATCTATTCCAAATTTTACAAAGTATACAAAGAAATGGACCATAAAACAGGGATGTTTTGCTCATTTACTTTATTATGATTTGACTGGAAAAGAAAGAGCTTTTACCTGCCAAGTCCTGGCCTCTACTTTCTGTCTCTCTCGCTACAGCCAATGGCTTTACTAATGCTCAAAAGCACGACTGGGAGCTGCTTTCTACACCCTGGGGCTTCAGGGTCTGCAACATCACTTCTCTGTAGTGGCAGGGGAAAACACAGGACCTGCAGGTTCATCTTAGCCAGCAAGTGGCACCATTTTCCATCGTTTCAGAGCTGTATTTCCAGTACATGCCCTGGCTGATATTCTGTTTGATTTAAGTTCTTAAACAGCTATGACAGCTGTGCATTTTATCTTATTGTTAGCTATATTCATCTTTCACCTTATTTGAAACCCATCACTTTCAGCAACACAGATGATGCTGGCCCCTTGCTGGACTGCCACTGAACACTGCTTGGTGCTCTCAGTTCTAGGAATTCCTGTGAAATCTACCATCCAAGTGCAGACCAGGCCCAACCCTACCTAGCCTGGAAAGGTTATCATCTCATGATGGCATGGTAGCTCCACAGGTATCTGTGTCATTTGCAGATCTTACTTTGCAGTTGCAAAGGGGTTCACTTACATGTCACTTCTCCACAGCAGTGATAGACGCCCATGGATATTGCTTTTCTCCGGAAGGCAGTGAGAAGGGACCACGGGTCAAACCAGCCCTCATCTTCCAGGCCTGAAGAAATAAGGGAGTAAGACAGGAACAAAAAGGCATGAACCAAGTGCCACCCTGCTGTCCAAGCTTTCAAAATGTAGGATGCCTGTAAACTATGGCTGGATCCTGCTAATACGTCACCTACTGAAATTATTAGGGTTAGTTGAGGTTGAGAGGGGACTTTATAGCAGCTTACTGCTATATCAGAGGAGTACATCAGGAGCTCGGTGTTTACTAGGGCACCCCTGGGTAAGACCAGGACCAGTGGATACAAACTCCTGAAAGGTCGCTTCAGGCTTAATACCAGGAAAAATTCCTTCAGTCAGGGTGTCCAGATGGTGGAATAAACTCCCTCCAGAGGCAGTGCATTCACCTACCCTGGAGGCTTTCAAGAGGAGACTGGACAGTCACCTCTCTGGGGTCACCTGACCCCAGCTGTCTTCCTGCCTACAGCGGGGGGACTGGACCCAATGATCTGCAAGGTCCCTTCCAGCCCCTAAATCTATGAATCTATAGTTCTCCACACGGGAGGAAATATTCAAGTGCTGATATGATCCTGTAGAGTAGGGGTGGGCAACATGGCAGATCTGGCTGGCCTCTGTTTCCCAGCAGCCCCTGCCTATATCGCTGCAGCCGGTTTCCATGGAGACCCCAGCAGCTCAGTGACAGCTCAGGGCCAGGGTTTCCATGGAGACCAGGGCTGGGATCTTGTGGCAGTGACAATGTAGCCCAGGGCCAGGGCAGAGCCGCGATCCGCTGCCTGTATGCCCCTGCCCAGGGTGCATGGGCAGTGGACTGCAGTCCTGCCCTGGCTCTGGACCACGCTATCAACATTGCAAGATCCTGGCCTTGGAGCAGATTCCAGCTCAGCCCCGCGCCCCATCAGTGCTGCTGAAGCCAGTCTCCATGGAAACCTTGCCCCTGCACTGTCATGGCCCTGCCACTGCTGGGGTCTCCATGGAAACCAGCCTCCTAGGAATAGGAGTCTGCTGTGGGCCCAATCCAGCCTGTGGGCTGGACTTTGCCCACCCCTGCTATAGAGCCAGCGTTTCTAGGCAAATGCATCTGAATTGGCTATTCACCCTCTTCCAAGCTTGCAGTTGATGACATGGGTTCTCAGCAGGACTTTTTCTGCTCCTTGTTTTCCCACTATATAGGCAACCATTGATCCTCTGGATCGTGATGTATGTGCAGGAGGTCTGGTCAGGTGCCTGATGAATACACTTGTGGCCAACAAGCCCAATTTGAGAGTGATGCAGCTGGTTACAAGTTTCACCGATGCATGTGTTGCCTGAGTTGGAGTTCAAGTCTACAGCATGCTACTTTCTTCTCTCTCTCTCTCTTTCCAACCTCTCGATCAAAGCCGTCTCATGTTGAGCTGCACCCAGTGCCAGATATTCCCTCCAGATCAGATGGGATTCTGCGCACTCCTCCCACCTTTCTACATTGATGTTGAACAACTTCATATCATTTTTGCACACATCATGGTACTGCCATAGAGGGCAACCTCACTTTCTACAGCTGTCTCAAATTTCACTGTACAAAATATTCTTGGGAATTCGGTCTCCTCCCATTCTCCTGACATGGATAAGCTACTGCAAACTCCACTTCTTGATAGCGGTTTCTAAGTGCATCATTCCTGCGCACTCCAGCACCTGTGTTTTGTATTATGTCTTCCCACTTTATTTTTAGGATCTTACGTGGGTATCTCATGTGAAAACTGTTCTCTTTATGTGCCTAGTATATGTAGTCCACATTTCTGGACCATAAAGCAGGGACAACAGCATACAAGTCTCACAGATTTACATCTTCATCTTAATGATAACTGATCATTGATAATGCTGTTATTCTATGCACATTTTTGTAATAGCCTGAAATTCTTAGCTCCTTTTTCAATTCTGTGAGTTCAGTCTAATAGACATGGGTTCCCTTTTTCTACCCCCTTGTTTTCCCACTACCTCCCTCATTAAAAGAATTGGGAAATTAAGTGTGAAAAGGTGTGTTAATACTTGATTGAGAAATTCAAGTCTCTAAAAATTATGTAAATGCAGCCATGTAAATGAGCCAGGTTAAAATTATTCAAGACCCTTAGCTTGTGGTATCTCTTGATACTGGGCTTCCAGATGCTTAGCTTTTTGTTAGAGGTGCACCAATGTATCAGTTGCATATCGGATTGGCATTGATAAAAGGGAAATTGACATTACTGCCCATCAGCTTTTTTTGGCTGGTGTGGCCAATAGCGTTCACCGCTGAGTATAATTATGCCTTCTGGCCAGGGCCCCTGGACACCATGTGCATGTGCACGGCCACACGCATGCATATGGCCAGGAATGCAGCCAGGCAGCGTGGAGAGCAGCTCCCTGTAGGTAAGTCTGTGCAGGGAAAAGGTGTGGGGGATGGAAGGAGTGTGGGGGGTGCAGATCAAGACCCCCACAGTGTGGGAGGGAGTGGGGCAGGGACAGGGGCTGGGGGTGCTGCCCAGCTAGGGCAGTGAATAGGACGCGGGGCCAGGGCGGGGAGCGGGACAAAGCTGTGGGTGGTTTATCCAGAGGGTGTGGAGGGGGGAGGGGCAGCTCCCCACCACTGCGTGCACCCCTCTGGGGGACGTATGGGGGAGCATGTCCCCCTAGATTTGTGCACAGGATGGATGTGGGCTACTTGCTGTGGGCTCTCTGCTCTGCTGCCTTTGCTCCGGGAGCTCAGCTCTGGCTGTGTACCCCCTGCCTGACTGGTGAATTGTGCCTCCTACTGCCAGGTGGGCAGGAGATGCACGGCCAGCATGGAGCTCCCAGGACAAAAACAGCAGAGTGCAGATTCCCGAGCCCACAGTGGGCAGCCCGCATCTGCCCTTACCCCACTTGGCTCTGCTCCAGTTAAAAGCATCCCCGCACTTAAAAATGGTGGGAGTGGCGCTTGAACTAAAGCTCATTTGATGAGCTTTAGCTCAAGTGCCCCCACTACCATTTTAAGCGCCAGGATGCTGAATCCCTGGATGAGCTGCCCATGGCTCCATCCTACGCCCCACCCTGGCCCCAGGTCCCATTCACCACCCTGGCTGGGCAGTGTCCCCAGCCCCACTCCCACCTTTTGCCTCCATCTGCCGCCCCCTCCACCCTCAAACCCTTCCCTTCCACAGACTTACCTGCAGGGCACTGCTCTCTACACTGCCCACCTGCATTCTTGTAAATTGGTTATCAACCAGCCAACATGGCTGGCTAATAATTGGCTATAGGTATTGGCCAAGAAAATGTTTATCGGTGCATCCCTACCTTTTGTTGCACTCAAACTTGGTTTTCCATTTAATATCTGATCCTGTCAGCTGCCTCCCTAACATTTTCAGCTACTAAGGCTATGGTGCCCAGCAGTTCCATGCCACTGTAGGATGGGCAGGGATTCAGCAACTACATACCATAGGATGCCAGAGCCACACCATCTGTATTCAACCACGGAAACTTCTTCTTCAGCTGTGTTGGTGATAACAGGATGACCTCTGCTCCTTCAGCCCTGAAAACAGTTAACCGTTTATCAGAATGTGCTGGCTTTGTGCCTTAGGAAACCTGTAGGACATGTAGTGAGGAAGATCTGGAGGAAAGCAGCATAATTGTGAGGGGAAGAGGGAATTTGGGTCACCTCTGGTGCCTTGTGATTATGTGCACGTGAGCAGCACAGACAAAACTGTCAAGGCTCCTACAGAAATCAACCAGGGGACGGAAGAATTTGGAATTTAAAAACAGAAAAACATCATGAAACTGGGGGTAAATGGTTTTCATGCCCCCCTAGCTAAGATCAAGCAGTGTACGAGTTCAGCTGCCAATATGTCCTCTCTTGGGTACACCTACTATCCTCTCAGCCTGAGAGGCTTCAAGTGGGATGCTGCGATGGTGCCAATAAGATCATGAACCTCTAAGCACACATGAATTAGTACTGGCAGGGAAGAAGTCCAAGCAGCCCATTCTCTTCCAAGAGCCATCTTGGAAAACCCTTCCCATGTATATAGGGCCTGTCTGATAAAATTGCAATGATCAAAACCCCTAGAACCAGCCAGAGTATGAGTTTGGTGAATTGTGTGTGCTGAGGGTGGACAGCTCCTAATCCAAGGCCCAGGAGGCTCAGCTTCAGAGCTGTGACTCAAGAGGGATTCTTCCTCTGGAGATCCACCACGGAGAACCTCACAGAAGCTAGGCACCCTCTGCAGAAAGTCCTCACATGTGGAATTTCCCCATCCAACTTCCCTCACAGCATCAGTCAAGACCCACAGCATTTTGCAGGACATGCAAGACTCAGCACATTGCTGAGGAATGCAGAATATGAAATCAGCATCCCTTCCCTCTCCCCGTGACTCACAGCTGCTTCGTAATAGGATAGGGGTACAGCACCCATTCAGAGATAAATAAGTCATTTGTAGGAGTCTGATGGGGTAAATACAGGGATAAAGGGGGCTTGGGGCAGACAGGGCACTAGTGCATAAGCCCCTTACATGTGACAGCCTGGGATTTTGGTCATGAGAGAAAAGAAATGTTGTGGCCCTTCAGCCTGGCATTTGGTGAAGGTTTGCCCACAGTACCAGAAGCAGCAAGTTTTCCACACCTGGAAACCTAAACTTGGGAAAGACCCAGGGATGCCAGGAGAGAGAGAAAGACTGGAGGCCAGGGCCAGGTGAAGTAGCAAAATTGTGTAAGGGGATCCAAACCTTGAAGAGCTCTAGCAGGACCCTAGAACACCCAGACCTGGGATAGCAGCTCATGCCTAGGGCAAAGTGCAGGTGTTAGAACAACATGGAGGAGCAGAGGGGCTGTGCTTGACTGCCACCCACTGCCAGAGGGAAGCTTATACAACATCACAAATCTTTGGCTTTTAGAGAAAGCAGGTGAAGGCAGTGCTAGCTCTGAGTGCAAGGAAGGTGCCAACTTTTCAGAGGCAGTACAATCAGGCAGCAGCTGTTTCATGAGCTATCACTCCCCCACCTCTGTGCAGTCACTGTGGCATCCCAGCACACAGAAGCCAATGGAAACTGAGCCTCCCCTAAACTGGGAAGGCAAGAGCAGTAACTGCCTTCAAGTCCAGGAGACTCAGTCCTGCTACAAGGTAACTATGCAGGCTTCTCACTAGGACATGCTGTAATCAGCCACCATAGCTTTGCCCCACACCCTGCCCCCACAGGCACACTCCCTATAAAAGGGCCATACCTCTGAATGTTCACGTTCTCCTCCAGCATGGCAGCTCTTTCCTCTGTGGCCAGGAAGAGGTACCCCGAAGGGTTAAACTGGATATCAATGGGTGGCTCGTTCATGACTCCCAGATGTTCCTGGGAACAGAGTGCCAGTGAGTACTTAGGCAGCTGCTTTCCTCAGGTGTAAGCAGAGAGAAAAGCACATGGGATTTCACCCCCAGGGACTCTGCCCACTGGAATCATGTAAAAAGGGGGCTGAAAAGAACCACAAGAAACTACTAAGCCCAAACCCCTGCACCAAGGAAGGATCCAGTTTACCTGGCCCATCCCCAACTGATGCTTCTGCAGGGGTCTCCCCTCCCAGTTACTAAATGCCACCTGGGTGAACTACCTTCCTCCGCTGGAAGCCTCCTGTGGAGCCCCCTCAATGCAGTTCCTACATCTGCTGCAGGAGTCGCTGCAGAGGTCTGAGAGAACCTCATGCAGGGATGAAGAGCATCTCCTGTGTACTCCCAGCCCATATCAGCTGGGCCAAGGAGAGAAACTAGGCCAGAGTGAGAGCTTCCTGCATGGGCGCATTGAATGTGACACAGTTACTACTTGGGCAGTATTTCCAAGATACAAATTGCTAAAGAATGTGAAGAGGTGAGCAACAGCAGTCAGACCCACAAGTGGTTACAACCTGAGAGGTAACAGCTACCTCACAGATGCACGTACACGGACCAAGCTACACCTGTTGCTACAGGGACAAGGCAGTTCACTGGCAGTCCTAGCCCTCCTCGTTCCAGCCCTGCTCTCTGACATTGAGCTTGCAAACCCTAAGGCTCTGGCACCTCCCTCCAAACCTGACATACGTTGATCGTGCGCAGGAAGTATGCCGAGTAGCGGGACATCTGGATGTTTTCTGGCAAGGAGAATTGTTGCCGAATGCCTCCCACTGAAAGCACTGTAGAAGCTCGGGAGTACTGCAGGGAGACAGGGGAGGGGAGAGGCTGTCAGGGCACCAGGGACAAGAAATGATTCACCGTGAGCTGTAGACAGAATTTTCAGTACCTATTCTTGTGGCTCTGATAGTGGTGAAAGGCACATGGAGATGGACAATTGCAGAAACAGAGCAGAATTCTACCCAAGGATCAGCAGCACAGGCAGCTGCCCTGAAAGTATGACCCACAGTCACCCATTAGGAAGCTTTTTCTCTAACCCCCTATAGCTGTCAGAGGGGAAAGATACATCCTTGACCATAAAAGGTCAAGAGATCTTTTATCCCTGTGCTTGTCCTCAAACTCCCAAGAGAGAGGCAAAGGGACAACTGCTCTGTAGGAACTGGAAAAGTCACAGACCTTTCAGATGACAACCATCAGAGTCCCACTCCTGATCACAAAGCTGCCTCTTCCTGTGCCAATGCCCCTTCTCCCTATCCCTCACTAAGTCCCCTTTTAGTAATGACAGCTATCCCCAAGTCCACAGATAACACATTTGTGGGGGGGTTTAGCATGCATGGGAGGGTGACCCAAGAAGAGCAGGGATGTATTACTTCTTCAAAGGTAGCTAAACCACTCACACAAGGAAAGTATCATTAATTGGGAGAGAAACATCCTGGTGAGATACAAGACTGGAGTACAGGAGCTCCTGCATCGCACAACACTAAGACACCAGCCATGTTAAGTTCAATGCATGGCTCAGGTACGTTTGGGTTCAACCTGATTGTTAAAACATGGTCTACAACCTCCATACCCCAACCACCTCTCCATCAATCAGTCCTTGCAGCCTCAGGTACCCTTTGTGACCATACTTTCCACTGCTCTGAATGCTCTGGCTGCTAAGAGCCCTCCTCCCCACACAACACCCAGATAAAAGGGAAATCCTTTCCACTTCCTTTTGCTCAAGCCATTGCTGTGTGAACTCCCTTCTTCAGGGACTCTGGCCTTCTACCCATGATGAAATGGCTCTTTTCTGGGCAAGGTCTGCCTTGTTCTCTGGTGCAGTTACTCCAGGGGTGGGCAAAATGTAACCCGTGGGCAGATTCAGCCTGCCAAGATTTGATTCAACCTGCAGGCAGTCAACCACCAATTCACTGGATTTGGCTCACACCACGCAGTGCTGGGTGGGCAGGTGGGGCTGTTTCAGCCGCACCGGGTGGGACTGCTTCTGCCCAGCAGCATCAGCTCTTCACACGGCAGCATCAACTGCAAACCCAGGTGGGGGCTTCTGTTGCAGCAGGCAGGCAGTGACATCAGCTGCCAATGCTGCCTGCAGGTTCAGGATCCCTGATGCAGAACCTGCCGGCAGCATCCACTATGTGCTACCAAGCACACCAGAGCCCCAAACTGGAACCCGTCAGCGGTGGACCCAGGCAAGAGCTTCTGCTGCACCAGGTGGGCAGCGACATCAGCTGTGGACACCGCTGCAGGTTCTGCGCTGAGTTCTGGAACCTGTTGGCTGCACCCAGAGCGGACGGTGCCGCCTGCCCGCTACGGCAGAAGGCCCTATCTGGGTCCACAGCTGGTGAACTACAGCACTGGCCAGGTTTTGGAGGGGAGGGGAGAAGAATGTGGTCACCAAAATTCATTAAGTGCCCTCCAGTCAAAAGAACTGCCCACCCCTGAGTTACTCTCATTTTTATTGGTGCACATCTGTACTACGCAGGCACTGTGGCGGGGGATTCTGTAACTTGGCCAGGGCATCTGAAGTTCAGCCCAGCATCTGCATCTGTCCTAAATGAAGCCTGTAGGATACAAGACTTGTCCAGAGCCCAGGTCTCAACTGCAGCATCCCTAGGAGGCAACTTACTGTTGGGTCCCGCTCAACCACCAGCACTCGCAGGGCATTTTTTCTAGGCTGCAGTGCCTTCAACCAGTAGGCGACGGACCAGCCCATCACCCCTCCCCCAACAATGACCACCTCTGCCTGCACAGGAGGGCGTTTTTCATCAAAGAAGGGGTTGTCGAAGAGAGTTGTGATGTTTTCTTTTAACTGGCTCTGGAAGTTTGCCAACGACTTCTGCAGGTCTGCAAGGGGAGAGGAGATTGCCAGTTGGATTGATGGGGTGGAACAGTTTGGGCCACCTCCTACAGAAGCCAGAACAACCGCGGGTCCCGAGAAACCCCTCCGGCGGTACGGCCGCTGCGGGCAGGCAGCGAGCGCGGTTTGCTGAGGATGTCTGGAAAAGCTCGATCCGCATGTCACTGCTCTGCTGTGGCCGCGGAGATGCGCGCTCAGACCCCGCAGCCAGCCTCCCTTCTCCACCAGGCCTCTGCCGCCGGACACCTGCAGGAGCTCGGCCGGCAACCAGAGAAGGAGCAGCTGCCTCCAGCTCGGCACAAGCAGCGGAGTGCGACGGCGGCAGGCGGCCGAGCGGAGCGCAGAGGGCTCGCCCGTGCTCCAGCCCCCCCAACAACGCCCGGCGCAGCGCGGGAGCCGCCCCAGCCCCCAGCTCAGGTCCAAGGCAGCGGCGCTCGCCCCTCCCGGCCTGGGGCAGCCCGAAACCTGGGGCTCGAGGGGTGGGGTGGGGTGGGGTCGGCTCCCCCGGCCCCGGCAAGGCCCCGTGCTGCCCTGGCG
>NW_005841989.1:2646640-2674550 GCF_000455745.1 Alligator sinensis
CCCGGCGTTGCGGTGTTTCCGGCGGAAGTAGGCTGGGAGCGGTTGGGACGTGTGCCGGCGCGGGCGGGCGGGCTGGTTCCCCGGCCGGGCGCCGCCGCCATGCTCGACTTCTTCACTATCTTCAGCAAGGGCGGCCTGGTGCTCTGGTGCTTCCAGGGCGTGCGCGGCCCCGCCGCCGCCGCCTGCACCGCGCCCGTCAACGCGCTCATTCGCTCCGTGCTACTGCAGGTGAGCCCCGCGCCCGCGGCCCGTTCTCTCCGCCACAACTGCTCTCCGCTCGTGACGTGTCGCGTGGCTGTGTGACGTCGCGGTGTGACGGGGCCCGGGGGCGCAGCTACGTTTCGGGGGGGGATACGCCACGTCACAATCAGTCCGGCAGCCCCGCGGGGGAACGGCCTGGCCCGGCCCGGCCCGGGCTCGTGCGGTTCTTGGGCACGAAGGGCCGGGCACCGAGCGCCTCCGGGGCTTCGCGGGCTGCTGGGAATCTACAGCCTCAAAATCAGGGCCCCGCCGGGCTGCCTCTGCGGTCTCTGCGGCAGAAGAGCTTCTCTAGTGTTTTCCTGCAGTCAGAAAGCGAGGTGGCATCGTCTGAGGGGTCTCGGGTCTCACGGTGTCGAGAACCGCTGCCCTTTGGGCACGAGTCGCGCTCCCAGCAGCTGCGTCCAGAGAGGCTCCTGCCAGCAGGTGCGAGGAGAGCGGCCGCGGTCGCGCTGGGCTCTGTTTCTCCTTGTTGCAGCTCGGGTGCAGGCGCTTGTCCGTGGCTGCGCAGTGATAAAGGGGAAAGCTGCTTCTGTCTTGACCCTAGATGAGTGAAAAGGCTCAGTGTGCGCGTACACGTCTTACAATTTTGAATGTTTTAGGGACTGCTTTATTCTAAAGTGCGGTCTCGCCAAATACTTGAGTTAAGCACATGTGACAGAGCTGACTGTCTGATGGATCGTTCTTTTTATATCCTCCATCAGATCCATCTATCCAAGAAGGTGGATACAAGGGGGCATCAGTAAAGATGGTTTCACACCATGTGTTGGCATCTGAAGGCAAAACAAGGATGTGTGTACTAGGTCAGCAGTCATTTAGGAAATGAGGAACAGACGAGGCCTGTGAGACTCCAGGAACTAGTTCATAGATCCATACATTGTAGGGCTGGAAGGGACCTCGGAAGATCACCCTGCACCAAGCAGGGAAGATCACTGGGGGTCAGGTGACCCCAGCAAGGTGACCGTCCAGTCTCCTCTTGAAGATTTCCAGGGTAGGTGATTGCACCACCTCTGGAGGGAGCTTATTCCACAGTCTGGACACTTTAACTGTGAAGATGCTTTGCCTAATGTTGAGCCTGAAATGGTTCCAGGAGTTTGTGACCATTACTCCTAGTTTTCCCCAAGGGTGCCCTGGTGAACAGCTGTTTACCAAGCTCTTGAGGTACGCCCCTGATGTAGCGGTAAGCTGCTACCAAGTCCCCTCTCAGCCTTCTCTTTTTCAGGCTGAAGAGTCCCAGGTCCCTCAGTCTTTCTTTGTATGGCTTGCCATGGAAGTCTGTAATCATACAGGTGGCCTTTCTCTGGACTCTGTCATGTTTTACCACGTCCTTGTTAAAGCGTGGTGCCCAGAACTGGATGCAGTGCTCCAGCTGTGGTCTCACTAGTGTCAAGTAGAGCAGAAGAATCACTTCCTTGGTTTTGCTAGAGATGCATCAATTGATGCATGCAAAGGTATTATTTGCCCTGCTGGTTACAGCGTCACACTGGCAGCTCATATTCATACTGCAGTCTATTATTACTCCTAGGTCCCTTTCGTTCATGGTGCTGGTCAGTTTGGCACTGCCAAGCCTATAGGTGTGTAGGGGGTTGTTTGTCCCCAGATGGAGCACTTTACACTTCTCAATGTTGAACTTCATCTGGTTCTGACTCGCCCAACTTGCTAGCCTGTCTAGGTCCGCATGTATCTGTAGCCTATCTTGAAGCATGACCACGCTTCCCCATAACTTGGTGTCGTCTGCCAACTTGGCCAGTGAGCTCTTCATCTCCCACATCTAAATCATTGATAAAGATGTTGAAAAATACTGGACCAAGCACCAACCTCTGCAGGACACCACTGGCCACTTCTTTCCAGGACAACGCAGTTCCCGTTCATTAGGACTCGCTGGTCCTACAGCCAGCTTTGTACCCACCTAACTGTCTTGCAGTTAAGCCTGCAATCCTTCAATTTTTTTGAGAGGCCATCGTGAGATGCCAGGTCAAAGACTTTGGAAGTCAAGGTATACGATGTCAACCTAGTTGGTAAAGAGCATCGGAGAACAAGGAACAAGGGTGAACAGAACAAGGAGCAATGGGCTCAAGTTGCATCAAGGGAAGTTTAGGTTAGATATTAGGAAGAATTTTCTCACTAGGAGGGTAGTAAACCTTGAAACAGGTTACCCAGAGAGGTAGTGGAAGCTCTATCCCTGGAGGGTTTAAAACGGAGCTCAACAAAGTCCTTTTAAGACTTTGGCTGGGATGATCTGGTTGAGGATGGTCCTGCTTTGAGCAGGAGGTTGGACTAGATGACCTCCTGAGATCCCTTCCAACCGTAACTTTCTATGATTCTGTGCTTGCAAAAAACATAGTTGCATAGTAGCTAGGGTCAGGAGGGACCTGAACAGATCATCTAGCCTGACCCCCTGCCACATTACATGTTGAGTAATGATTCTCACTGAAAGAGACCTGGCTGTGGTAAGAGTCAGAAGGCCCAAACTAAAGGTGAAGTGCATACAGCTGTTCTTTGGTGGTTTCATTGCTTTTTTTTTTTCTCTTTTCATAGGAGCGAGGTGGCAACAACTCTTTTAACCATGAAGCTCTTACACTTAAATACAAACTGGATAATCAATTTGAGCTTGTGTTTGTGGTAAGTGAACTATAAATATCCTTCTTTACCGGTGATTTTGGGAAATGGATAGCATTGTTTATTTGCCTGAAGAATACTTTATGCTTGAAAACTTGTCTAAAATTGATTCTAACTGCAGTTTGTCCACTGAAAGTTACCACTCCTAGAAATATTATTCCCTCTTGCAAAAGATGCCAGAGCCAGTTAGCTATGGTAAGGTTTTGGAGACATTGTTGTCACATCTCAAACTTGGATTGCTTCACATGGCTGAAAAATGCTATTCCACTTTCTGTTCTGAGCATTGCTCTTGCTTCGTAACTACTAACTACAGATTGAATAAAAAAAAATGCAGGAGCCACTAGTGAGGTTTGAGGGCAGCATACTGTGAAAGGCAAGAGCTTGCATTCTTACCAGCATGGAAGCTCCCCTTTCCAGGATCTTATCTTGACTTGAGAATGTGATAAACCAGAGAACTCATTTCTAGCAGCTCTTGTCAGTCAGAGAAGGGTTTTTGTTTTGTTTTGTTTTGTTTTCCTTTCTTCCCTAGGATCCTCTTGAGGTGGGGACAGGCTTTGCCTATTATACTTTCCTGAACTCCCTGTTTTTGCAAGGGAGAGAATAGGAGTCTGTTTCCCCTGTAGCGGATGTTTTATTGTCCTCTCAAAAATACTAACTAGGCTGGTGTCCTATTCCTTTGCACCTCTTAAAATGCTGAATGCAGGTCAGTCTCCCTCCTGCCTTGACAATTTCAAACCCTGCTTGTTAAAACTAAGCAGCAGCTAAGGCACAGCAGTCTCTGTCTGAAGATTTGGCAATGCAAAATTGCATCAGTTGCATGTTGCTTGTGTCTTGGACAATTATGCCCACCATCAGTAATGGCTAGAAATGTATAATAACATTTAGAGGTTGGCTATCTTGGCCTGTTTTCTGGGAAAGGAAAGCTTTCTAATTGTTTACTGGTGAGTGGACCTTGGAACCATGGCAGTACAGGGCAGTGAGATGGCATCTTTTTGTGTGGGTGGTTGTCTGTTTTCCAGGAGTAACTGGAAAGTCCTGTTAAGTAAGGTCTGGCTGAGAGTACAGAGTTTTCTCCAAAGTTTGGGATTTATAGTGTTGAAAAGAAACCTTGGGTGAAATCTTGATATAAGTCATGAAGTCAGTGGCATTGAACTCCCAGTACTTCTCTGGACCTGGTTTCATCTTTAAGATGCTCTGAGTGTCTCACAGTCCCCAATTTCCCCCAACCCTTCACTTTTGTTCTGAAGGGACTCTGTTCAGAGGCTTGAGCAATGGTGAAGGTGCCAAGTTTTTGCGCCCTGACATCATGCTGTACTTGGCCTGGGGTGAGAGGTCAGCAGCCTTGTATACATTAGGGAGCAGATTTCTTTTGATTTATTATTTTGGTTCTTAGTGTTTGGCTTAAGTAAGTGTGGTGAGGATAGCCAAGGGGTGCAGAGCAGCAGATTTACATCCTTGGCATGTGTTCATTGTTGCATCTGTTGCTTTTGAGCTGTTCCAGTTGTTCTTGTCTTGGGGATCAAAAGCCAATTCCATGTCAGTCAGGTACCCCTAGAAGGTCACTTTGGATGCAGTTCTTACACATTTCATCTGGAGGAAATGCTAGCTCTGTGGGGGGATCCTTGGACAGTTCTAGCCTCGTGTGGTGGGCAGTGCTTCCAAAGAGAGTGTACCTAGGAATTATGAAGTAGTCTCCCCCAACATCCCTCAGCATGTTTTAAACCTGGGGCCTAATTCAGTGGGTGGAGAGATTCAGAGTTAAAGGAGATCAGTCATGGAGCCCTACACATGCTGTATTGTAGCTGTAAACTCAAAACAACTTCTGAGCAGCTTTAGGGATAAAATGCTGCTAGTTGAATCTGTGGCCAGTGACTGCATCTTGGGGGCATGATTGGGTGTGGTTCACATGGTGCTGGAGGGTGTAGTGGTTTCCAGTATTTACAGTGACTAAGTGATTTGAGGTTTCTGTCTTCATTAAGAGATTTGAATTGCCAGCATGTTGTACCCTGTGGCCATGTCCAGACGAGTGCAGCTGTGCAGTATGTGGCACACACTGCACATTCAAGTATTCTCTGCACTGCAAGGCTCTGAGCAGCAGGATTGCTGCAGCTGCAGCTTCCCAAGGCCCCCAGGACTCCAGGTAAGGCTGTTGGAGCCAGCATAGTCACTGGCCCCAGCCTCCCCTACCCTACCTGGGGTAACCTGCTGCACGCCAGAGGTCACATGGCCCAGGTGTTCCCTGAGGACAAGTAGCAGCGGCACATGTATGCCGCTGCTTCTTGTCCCTGGGGAAACAAGCATCCATGCTCATGTGGACACTGCCCGGGTGGGGGTGGAATTAAGACGTTTTGTGCTCTTTCAGTTAGTGTCATCTTAAACAGGTGCAGAATTTAAGGTAGAAATATGATTATGTTGGTGTCCGTTTAACTTAAAACATTTGCATATGCAGCTATCATTTCTCCCATTTAAGAGATTAATTTGCTGTTCTTGCTAATGAGGTGTAATCGGGGGTTGTAGTGGACCCCAAACTGGCTATGAGCCAACAGCGTGCCTCTGTTGCCAAGAAAGCTAACAGCATACTGAGCTGCATTAGTAGGAGTATTGCCAGCAGATCAAGGGAAGTGATTATTCCCCTCTATTCAGCGCTGGTGAGGCTGCATCTGGAGTACAGTGTCCAGTTTTGGCCCCCCCACTACAGAAAGGATATGGACAAGTTGGAGAGAGTCCAGTGGAGGGCAATGAAAATGGTTTGGGGGTTGGGACACAACTTCTGAGGAGAGGCTGAGGAAACTGGGTTTATTTAGTCTGCAGAAGAGAAGACTGAGAGGGGATTTGATAGCAGCCTTCAAGTACCTGAAGCAGGGTTCAAAAGAGTATGGAGATAAACTGTTTTAAGTGATGGCAGATGACAGACCAAGGAGCAATAGTCTCAAGTTGCAGCAAGGGAAGTTTTGGTTGGATACTAGGAAAAAAAAGGAGGATGGTGAAGGATTGGAGCAGGTTACCCAGAGAGGTGGTGGAATCTCCATTCTTGGAGGCTTTTAAGGCCCAGTTCAACAAAGTCCTGGCTAGAATGATTTAGTTGAGGCTGATCCTGCTTTGGGCAGGGGGTTGGACTAGGTGACCTCCTGAGATCCCTTCCAACCCTAACTTTATATGATTCTATGATCATTAGAATCTTGTCTTGAAGTGTAGATTCCTTTCAGCTAATATATATCTCTATATCTGTCTATCATTGAGAAGGCAGACAAACTTTCTCTTCTCTTTGCAGGTTGGTTTTCAGAAGATCCTGACTCTAACCTATGTAGATAAGTTGATAGACGATGTCCATAAGGAGTTCAGAGACAAATATCGCAATGAATTCCAGCAGAAAGGCACTCTGGGGCTCCTCAATGGCACCTTTGATTTTAAAGAGGATTTCTTACACCTCCTCCAGTAAGTAGACCTTTTTTACTATAGTTATGTTTGTGTATGTTTAACACTATTCCTTGAAGGCCTGATATTAAGACTTGGCTAACGGAGGTATATGTAGTCCTGCCTATATGCTCATGTTAGTGTGGGCTCTCATTCTTACTGGTTACCTTCCAATACAGAGTATTGTTTAATTGGCACTGGGTGGACTAGGTAAATCTGCATTGCAGTTGATTTATGTTGCTCTCACTGAGCAATACCAAACAGTGTCACAGTGTCCAAAACATCTTTGCCTAATCAAGTCTCTAATGTGGCTGTTGAAAATGCTCTGAAACACATCAGTGAGTGTTCCCTTGTTTGACTGTATAACTCAGAGGTCGCTGCTATGTCACAGGATTTCCAGTATAGCTGTTTTCTTGGGAGAAATATCTGGACCCAGACATTCAAAGCATCCAAGATCCTCAAAAAAGCTTTGTTGCATCAACCAGCCTATTTCCTATGTCCCCTTTCTCTGGACTGGTGGTATGCAGAGATCACCACGGAGTTGCCGGGGCAGGGATCCTACCTTTGTTCAGTTTAGAAAGCACTGAGCACTGGAAACTGAGTTGTTTCTTTCCTCCTGCTGGCTGTTCATGAATGTACCAGTAGGGGCCCAGACCAAAGAGTGGTGGTGAGACTTGAGGGTAGATGCCCCACCACCGACTGGACATGAAACATCAGCTACACTTCAGGGGTACACTTCTTCAGCAGGTATATGTAAATCTGCCTCAGAATAGGTGTGTGTGTTGTGGGCAGGGGGATGACGGGACAAACCAGATAATATAGGATGTCTCTCTCTTTTTTAGGGTTTGGGGGTGTCAGTCTTCACTCTTCAGAGCAAACCTCCATCCCCAGTATCCTTAATTATATATGTCACTGCTGTTTTAGAGATGATGCCTTTAAATACTTTCCAAGCTGCTTGACCTCAGCAATCTTTGGAAATGGAGATCACTAGATGAAGGGTCACACAAAGGGGGCAGTCAGTGGTTTATTGCTAATGCCAGAGCAAGCAGGAAGTCTGTTCCATCTCAGATGAGGTTATTAAGACCCCGTTTACCAAAGTAAATGTGAAGCATTTGGCTGAGTTCCTTTGTTATCTGTTTCTGGTTCTGGATTGATTGTTTTAAAAGGTAAGCCAAAAAAGCATCCTGCTCATTCCTTTGGCCTTGACATGGGGTCTATGTTTGTAGAGCATCTTCTGGCATTTTACTTGCTTTGAAAAGTCCCAAGTACTGAGGCTGTTGTACCTGATCTATGGCTATGTCCAGCAGAACGAGGATCACAGCTCTGAGACAGGGATGCCTTGTTCGTGAAGATGGTGTACTTTGCCTCTAGAGGACAGTAGGGAGGTTTGTGATGGTCTTCAGTTCCTGTGAGTTCACTCCATAATCATGGGCAGGCTCTTGGGAAAGCAGTTTCTTTTATTGATGAGCCCCATCTGTATTGGTAAAAAGTGCCATTGGGTCCCATCTCTTGACGTAATTCTTGGTCTTCAGCTATTTTGTGCTTTTGTTCTGTGATGGAGCACAGCCTGTTTGGATTCCCATGTGCTCTAGATTAGAGGTTTATTGGCTTTTTCCAGAGCTTCAGCGTCTGGCTGGATGTGACAGACTAATTTGTGTAATTCAGAGGCAAGGCACAGTGAAAGAGAGATGAGGTTTTCAAGAGTCCAGGCTGGAGTGAGACAAACAGGTTTGGGAGGCTATATAACATGGTATGGGATGCAGAATAGGAGGTAGCTGCTGCCCTAACTGTTGTCATGGTGTGGTGGAGAGTCCCAGGCCAGGGCTGCATTTCCAAGTCAATAACCCCATTCCTCTTTCCTCAGGGAGGCAGAGGAGAGCAGCAAAGTGCGAGCTCCCCCTGTCATGAAGACATTTGAGCAGTCTTTGAAGTCTCAGAAGACTGTCAAGTCCATGATAGAAACCCGGGGGGAGAAACCAAAGGAGAAACCCAAGAACAAGAAAAACAAAGGTTCGAAAAAGGATGGTAAGTAGATGTAATGCATGCTGGAATCAAGAGTCCAGGCAGGGTGCGTGTCCCCTAGCCTTCAGTGGCACTAAATCAGCACGTGCTTGTCTATAGGCACATCTGATTGTTAGCATCCCTTAGGCTCAAATTTTCCAATTTGGGTGCCTAAATTTTCCAGGTTTAAGGACCTAGATAAAAGTGGCCCGACTTAGAGGTGCTGTGCACACATTGACTTTTGCCCTTGGGACTAGGTGATTTGGCTGTCTGCCTTCAAATACCCATGTGAAAATTAGGCCAGACTTAGGTACTGTAGTACTGGATTGTTTCCATAAAATAAATTTTTTAGATCAAGGGTTGGCAGCATTTTTGGGCAGAGTGCCAAAACACCTGCAACCTTGACTTGTAAGATTTTGGTGTGCCAGGACAGATGGCATGGGAGCTGCGAGGGGCTCGCTCCTTGTTGTGGCAGCGCAGCCCTGGCCCCTTCCCTGAGGTGTGTGCACCAAGCAAAATGCCCTCGCATGCCACACTGGCACATGTGCTGGAGGTTGCCTACCCCTGGTTCAGATGATAAAAAAGATTGCTATCAGGAGCCTGCTTACTGCTCTGGCTTCCACCCCTGAGTTCAGTATTAACTGCACAGAGTTCCAGCCCGCAGTTTACCTTTGGTTTGATTCCTTTTAGGGACTAGTGTCAACTATCTGTTTGAGGTTACCCTAGCATGAGAACACTTGAAAACTATCAGACTGTGGGCAGAAATGTTTAAGTCGCCACTTGTTCAAGGTGACTGAGACAAATCTGGGAACTGGGGGAATTGATGCCTGTGAAGTGTATACTTGTATCGAGGAACTCCAGAAGTTAAGGGTCCTTGGGAAGTGCCAACTCGGCCATGCTATTCATGTGCCACTCTTCTTTCCTTGGTTGAGCAGGAATCTAAAGATTGCAGAAGATGGCCTCCTTGAGAGTAGGCCTATAATAACGGTGCAAGTTCTGGGAGAGAGCATAATATTTTGCCTGGCTTAGCTGATGTTTCAGGGTATCCCAGAAGCAAATTGCCCTTGCCCTTGCCCTTTGATCACCTGTTTGTGAACATTCTGATGAGGGTCCTACATACTTGAATGTGCAGTGAACATCAAGTATTCTCTGCACTGAATCTTAAGACTAAAGTGTAGTGAGCAAGCCAATTTATTGTCATTTATTCTGATGAAGGCCCTTTTTTATCCAGCTTCTGGAACTGAGGCTGCTACAGTCCCCAGTAAAGCAGCCCCAGTTGCAAAGCAGAACCCTCCTACATCAGCTGGGGACAGGGAGGAACTGACCAAGGATGAAATCCTGCAAAAGAACCGGGAGGAATTCTTCAAGAGACATATGAAAGGAGGAGAGAAGTCCAGGTGAGTGAGGGTGGCATATCTGGGTGTGCCTGTAGCTTAGGGGGAGGGGATGGAGGGTTATAGGGGCCAGAGCTCTGCTTGGGGAATATATCCCCATGAGCAGACACGCAAATCGTGACTACTTTCTGCCTTTGACCCAGTCTTTGTCCACCTGTTACTGGACAAGTAGGCTGCAGCTTGCCTTATCTTGTGCAGTAGTATCCCACTTTGTCCAGGGTGTAACTTGTGCTTATGCTCTGAACTACTATACTCTTCCTTTGGGGGTACTTTGGGGCTCTCGGGAACAAGCCTTATGCTGAGCGTTGGCTCTTCGGGAAGTGGAACTAGGGTTTTCTTGAGTTTGCTGGAAATATGGAGAAAGGCACCTATAGGCTCCTTGAGTGATTTGGTACAATCCCCCAGCAGGTTAAAGACAGGGCGAAATCTTGGCTAGAGTGAAGTTGATAGTAATTTTACCATTGACTTCGGCAGAACCAGGATATCCTCTGAAGTGGCCCTTGGACAGCTCAGCAGCAGGGGTCCTGTTTTTCTCTGTTTAAAACTTCCAAATGTTTAAAACCCCCGATGTGGTGTGAAAAGGAGAAAATCCAGATCCCTGCTTGTCAGACTGGAAAAACAAAGAGTCTTCCTGGACTCCCACACATTTCTGTTGATGTGGTGACTAACAGTAAATTGCTCCTATTGCTTTTGGTTTATTTAGGGCTATGTGTTCAGGGAGAAGAGAGAAGGAAGCACTTGTTCAGTCTGTGACACTGAAGGAGTTCTCTACACCTGCTCCCTGGTGGCATACGTCTCTCCGAGGAAATAGTATTGGTCCCAGAGTTACCTTCAGAGCAGATACAAGCCCCTCTGTGATGGGATTTGTGTGGTGGAAGCAAAGGGTACCACAGTGAGATGACCATGCCAGGTGCTAGCGAAAAGGCTTTTTTCTTTCTTTTCTTTTTTTATTGGTTTGTTTTTGGGGGGGTTTTATTTAAGCAATCGGGTCACTGCCAAGCTCAGTGCAGGATCAGAGTTAGGGCTGTTTGGGTGACTTCTGTGATACACTTCTTTTTTTCAGTGCTTATCTTTAATCTCCCATCTTTCTAACCATTAGGCTTTCAAAATTACAAGCCTTTAACACATTTCTTTTGTTGCCAGTATTTTCCTGCTGTAACCCTAGCTTAAAAGGGTGCTGTCAGCTTATCTCTCACTGATCAGTGGAACAAGAAAAGAATTCTTTCACTGCTAACTAGGGGTATTATGGAAGGCTTATCACATATTGGCCACCACAGATGAGCTGATAAACTCAGTGACTTGATCCATCTGGCAAATCCTATGTAAATGAATTCCAGGTGCCAGGGAGGTCTCTCTTTCCCAAGGTCAAAATGCGATTGTCACTGTTACTGTAAAGCTTGATTTTATAGTTTCTGCTGTCTTTCCAGCAAGTCCCCAAAGCCTGAGACTCAGAAAGAGAAGGGGAAGAAACCCCGTGTTTGGGATCTGGGGAACTCCAATGCCAAAGTACTTGATTACAGTAACTCCACTACCAACGGAAACACAGAGACTTGCCCCGCTGAGGAGTTTGACCCTGATATGGTAAGGTCCTTACATTCCCCTTCCTCTGAGAAAGTGTGACCTTGGAGTATTGTGGTCTTGGATCTGCTGTGGACATCCTGAGAATCCAAGCCCCTGCAGGGTGAGAACATACAAAGTTGAATAAAGCTGTGAGCAGTGGCTGGTCAAGCCAAGGTCTCTGGCATACAGTTAAGGTTTCGCTCAGGCTTCGCTGGGTTGTAGAAAGTTGCAGGGCTATCTGTCACTTAGTGCTTTTCAAACTCCACACATCAATGCTGATGCAGATCTAGAGGAATCTTTACTTGAGAAGACTAGGATTAGATCCCCTGCCTGTAGCAGAGTGTTTTGGAGGAGACTGGTAGAAGCCTGCTTGGCAGCTAACCTTGATCACTGGAGATAGTATGATAGATAGAGCAGGGGGCTGGGGATCTGATTCTGTTCCCATCTTTATCACTGATTTTTCGAAGATGTTTCAGCCACCTCTGAAAAGGGAAAGCCTCACTTAGCTCAGGTGCTGTGATGACTAGATCATGTTACTAAAACTCCTTCAGGATGCTGCAACTGCCACTTGTGGGCAAAATATTTTTTCTAGTCATTTGCTTTCATTTAACACCAGGTTTGTTCATGATATCTTAAACAGCAGAGTTTGGCAAGACCGCTGCAAAAGTTAATTCTGCTGTTAATACCTTGACAGGCCGCCGCAGCAGTGAGCAATGACAGACTTAAAGTGGGGATCACATGCCAGTTTACTGATTCTCCACACCCCCTATCATTCCCCTTTCTAGGCCCTCAGAGATCGGAATCGGGAGCCTGGCCGCCTCTATGATCTTGACTATGAGAGTGACGAAGAGGAACCTGAAGAGGAGAAGGTTGCTCAGAACCCTTCTAAACCAGGGTGAGGCCTCCTGTAGCCCTCCCTAACCACACAATCACCTTGCTTTCTCTTCTACAGCTTTTCTTCTAATGTGGCTAGTCTTAGCTTGCACAGAACACCTCGAATTGAAAATTAATTACTACTTCCCTGTGCCTTCAGTCCTTGTGCTGGGAGGCAGTAATGTCTCTCAGTGTACTTCATTATCCTAATACTGTTTTGACCTGCTTTAGATTTCATCCCATGCTCTGCACTCATGAGAAATAAGTGAGCCCTTCTGGGTGGCCATTCCATTTCTTTAGGCTGCTGTCTTACTTTAACTGAACCAACCAACCACCACTTCACAATAGGTCCTTTGATTCCCTGCTGGTAAGTCTTTGATACCTGTCTGCACAAAGTAACTAAGCAAATCCATACAAGGTTTGCAATTTGCATCTGATTTGTACACAAGTTATGTACAGAATAGTTTGGATTGGCTGTGCAGCTGTGTCCCAGTGCTGCCTGCAGATTGCTGATTTACACAACCTTTTTGTTAGCCAGTCAGTCCTGGGGCACCCTGACCTTCACTTTGAAACCACAGCCTGTTAATCTTATGTGTGGCACACCTGGGCAACGGTGCAGTGGAAGGTGTGTGTGAATGGTGGGGAATTGTAAGAGCTCTTCCAGTACTTCCCTGCATCTAGCTGCTACTCTTCACCATTCCCTTTGACTCTAGTATGTAACAAAAACTCTCCTTCCCCAGTGCTAAGAAGGGTGGCTTGGGAGGCATGTTCGGGATGCTGAAAGGCTTGGTGGGTTCTAAAAGCTTAACCAGAGAGGATATGGACTCTGTTTTGGAGAAGATGAAGGATCATCTGATTGGTAAGTTTGGAATGTCTCTATTATTCTTATGAACCAGGACCCTGCCCTGTGCTATTGATACCTGGGACAGGCTTGTTATATCTCTGGGCCTGTATTCCACTCTCTCTAGTCCTTCAGTTGTATTAATCTAGGGTGATCCTTCCACGCAATGAAGCTGCTGGAATGTAGCTTACCTCAGTCACTGTGCTCTGAATTAACCCTTTCAGCCAGTGATCATGGAACAGTTGCTGGTCCAGTTATTTCTGGCCCTTCCCCTATCGTTCTTCTCTCCCAGTGTTACCTCTTATAGCACCTTCTCCGTAATGGAGTCTGGAGTTCGGGTGAGGCCTACCTACCATGCTGGCTGTAAACTGTACTGAAGAAATTGCTTATCCTATTTCCATAGCATGTGTTCTGCTGTGTCTTTATACTTAGTGCTGGAGCATGATGGGGCTAATGGAGAAGTGGTTTTGGATTATGTACCTCATACATCATGAGCAGTAGTCCCTTTGAACTTCTCTGGGAGATGTTACTGGTTTTAAATCTGTGGTTCAATTTAGTGACTCCTAAATAGACGTCCTATCTTTGGAGTAGTGATAGTAATTGCTCTTGGGAATATTTGTATAGGGATTGAGTGTATTAAGAGTGACTAGCTTTATCTGTGGTGTCACACTCATAAAGGAAAGCCACAATAGTCTCATATCTGTCTGGATAATCCCATCTTGTACAATGTCCAGTTCTAAAACCAGTTGCTCATGGAATATCTGGGCTGTAAGGGTGTGTGCTTATCTCTGAACAGTTCAGTATAGATCCTACTGTTTCTGCATTAATTGACTTTGTCCTCACTTGAGTGCTGCTGGGGCAGTGTGGGTGATGGGATGAGGAATGGTGGATGTCACCTTTTTGAAAATTTTAATATTTTTACTAAGGCAGTGACTTAGTCCCTTTCATTCTGAATGGCCAGACCCATATCCTGCATACTTGTGCTCCTTGGGAATGGCCCAGGAAGGGGTAGCATCCATGATTTCTGAGCTTATGCTGATCCCTGAGAGACATGGGTAGGACAAAGTCCTTGTTTCCACACGGTAACTTTGGTGAGGCCCTGAGGGGCCTCTGAATGAATGGACAGGTTGGAGTGGCCCAGGTGGCTGGAATCATTTGGGAGCTGAATGTTGTGGAGAGACCTCACCAGCCACAAACAGGATTTGCATGGTCCCAGAGGGACTGACAATGACTTTCTGCCCTGATCTCCCCCAGAGCAGTGCCTGATCTAGGTTTCCCACCCCAAGGTCAAGCATTTGTGCTGCTGAGCTGTGGGTTGATGAGACCAGAGTGTTTGCATTCTCTCCTCAAGGCCATTTGCCCTCATAGCAGAAAATGCTGGGCAGTACTGGAAGCAATAGGATTAGAATATCATTGTGGCCAATTATCCATGGAGCTGGGTGGTTATTGAAGCTTTCTTCAGTGTTACTGTGGGAACCCTGCCTCTAAGCCCCTGGAATTTAACCTGCAGCACTAACCCCACTCCCTTTACTTTTTACTCAAAGCAAAGAACGTGGCTACAGACATTGCCGTTCAACTGTGTGAATCGGTTGCCAAGAAGCTGGAGGGGAAAGTGATGGGGACATTCACCAGTAAGTGCTGTGATACCACTGTCTGGGGAGCTGCTGTGAACTGAATATCTGCTTTGTTCTCTGAAGTGTCTGTAGTGCTATCTTGTTCTCTCCTTCCCCTCTGAGTTTCTCTTCCCTCACAGTTGACACAAAGCATGCAAGTCTCTGTAGACTGCTGCTGCTGGTGCTTTTCTACTTTCTACTTGGGCACCCTGCTCTCCAAGTGGGCATGGTACTCTGGTTCATTCCAACCTGCCTGCTGTTTGAGGCAGGTTTTTGTCCTTGCTTAAAGGGGGTTTCGAAGCTTCAGGTGCTGATTCGATTCAGAGGAGATTTGGCCTGATTTGGAGGCCGAAACTCCAAATCTGAATTGAATCAAGGGACCAGTAAAAGGGTCTGAATCGATTCGAAGCTCTCCAAATCTTTGGAAAAAATTCAGAGAGCTTTGATGATTGGGGTAGTCCCTGCTGGCTGCAGCAGGGAGCTGGAGCCGGACTTGGAGTTGGTAAGTAGGGACTGGAAGAGAGGGAGGCTGGAAAAGGGGGGAGGGGACCATGGGGGCCCTCCTGCCTGCTCCCCCCACCCTCCCCCATGGCTGCCTTGCCTGCCCCAGCTCCCAACCCTTTTAAAAAAAAAAAAAAGCCCTGACTCACTGGATGCTGCCCGGCAGGGGGCAATCCCCACTGTCCCACAATGCATGGGGGGTTCTGTCACAAGCTCCCCTACCCCTCTCCCAGCCCCCCATAGCTGCCCCACCCATCCCAGCTCCGGCCCTTTAAGAAAAAAAAAACGAAATGAAAAAGCCCCCAGGACTCACCAGCTCCTGCAGCAGCCTTGGGGCTTTGGGGGGCTCGTGGTAGGACCTTGGGGAGCAGCGAACGAAATGAAAAAGCCCCCAGGACTCACCAGCTCCTGCAGCAGCCTTGGGGCTTTGGGGGGCTCGTGGAAGAACATTGGGGAGCAGCGGGGATTGCTCCCCCGCCCCTCCCTCCGGGGCCCGGCAGCACCTGGTGAGTCTGGGGGGGGTTTTTTGTTTTTTTTTTTACTTTGAAAAAAAAAAAAAAGTGCTGGGAGTTGAGGCTGGCGGGGCAGCCATTGCTGGGCTGGGAGAGCAGGCGGGGGATGGCCCTGGCCTGAGTGATTCAGAGATTCCGCTGCCCAAATCTCCAAATCAGATTCAGCTGAATCGATTCAGGACAGTGATTCGAATAATTGAATCACCGTCCCCCGAATCAGCAGAATCCAAATCCGAAGCGAATACTAGCCGCTTCACACAGGCCTGCTTGCTTAGCCTAGTCCAGGGGTGGGCAATTATTTGGGCTGGAGGGTTACTAAGCTTTGGTAAGTGATGTCCGGGAGTGGGATGGGTGAGCAAGCTTGGCTCTCAGGGCCATGACAGCATGGGGCTGGGGCCCAGGGCCTGGGACAGAGTTGCAGTCTGCTTCTGCACATCCCTTTGGGTGCAGGTTCCATGGGCAGAGATGTGCAGGGAGCAGATTGTAGCTGTGCTATGGATCCAGGCCGGGGCCCAGCTCCAGCCCCACACTCACCACCCTGCGATCCTGGTCTCAGCCCCTGCCCACCCGTCCCGCTCCTGGAGGCTGCTCCCCACCCACCTGCGGCCCCATCCCATCCACCTGGCCGAGTGCACTGTGCCTGCAGGGGTCCCAGGCCAGTCTACATGGAGACCCTGTCTGCCCACCTGTCTGCTCCCTCTGGCACCCCCAGTAGTAGTTGTAGGGAAGACTGACAGCAGCACCTGAACAGAGTGAGTCATCACTTCAGGGGCTGCTGCGAAGCTGAGCCTGGCCACCCTGCTGCCCCTGCCTCTCTGTGTGCCTGGGTGCAGCAAGGCTGTCCATCCAGGATGTGGATAAGCTGGAGAGGGTATAAAGAAGGGCCACCCTTATGATTAGAGGCATAGAGGATAGGCCCTATGAAGAAAGACTCCGAGAACTGGGCCCATTCAGGCTGAGAGGTGACTCGATAGCCAAGTATGTCAGGGGTGTGAGCATCAAGATCTGGGGGAGTGGCTCTTCAGGAAGGCACCTTGGGATGACTAGGACAAATGGGCATAAGCTAATAGAAAGTAAATTCAGGCTGGACGTAAGAAAACACTTTTTCTCTGGAAGGGTCAGCAGAATCTGGAACACACTCCCAGCAGAGGTGGTGCAGTCACCATCCCTGGAGGTGTTCAAGATGAGGCTGGACAAGCACCTTGTTGAGCTTGTCTGAGCCCAGTAACTTCCTGCCCATGGCAGGGGACAGGACTTGATGATCTTGCAGGTCCCTTCTGGTCCTATGATTCTATGATATGTGGCATGGTCCAGGCTGCCCCTGCAGGCCATATTTTGCCTGTCCCTGACCTAGTCCTTAGTAGGCAAGTGTCTTGGGACTCGGCGCATGTATGATTGGTATGATCAGTGCATGGGAAAGGGAACTGCCAGATTACGACACTCAGCTTGAGGCAGTGCAGGTTGTACTTGACATTATGCCTCAAGACACTGTGGGAAGGAGAGGCAGTGCTCCAGCTGCCCAGCCTGGATCAGTTGCTGACTGGTTCCACTTCTACCTCCTTTCCCAGCGGTGACCTCAACAGTGAAACAGGCCCTTCAGGAGGCCTTGGTGCAGATCCTGCAACCCCAGCGCCGTGTGGACATCCTGCGTGATGTTATGGACGCCCAGCGCCATCATCGGCCTTATGTTGTCACTTTCTGTGGGGTCAACGGGGTGGGAAAGTCAACCAACCTGGCCAAGGTAGGGTGCAGCCTGCATGAGTGCTCATATTTTGCGCTAGTCCTGGAGACACTTTCCTGCTGTGGGAAACACCCTCCCCTGTGACAGCTGTAAGCACACAGCACACACTTCCTGAGTCCAAGGGAGACCCGTATTAAGACAGCTTGCATGGTCTTCAGCACTGTCAGAATTTGAGCTAGCCAGAGGATAGCTTTGTGGTGCTGCTGGCCAGTTCATTGTCCCATGTCATAAAGCAGTGGTTTTCAACCTGTAGTCTATAGTCTGCAGACTGTCTAAGGCAGTAGTCATCAACCAGTGGATCTCGATCCACCGGTAGATCTTGGAACCTCTTGGAGTCGATCCGAAGCTGGGATGGTGGGGCTGAGTGCCCACATGTGTGCACGTGTGCCCTGCAGCTCAGCAGGTAAGTCCATGGGGGAGGGAAGGGGCGGGGTCTAGATCAAGGACCCCACGGTGAGGGCCAGTACAATGGAGGCAGGAGCAGGGTTAAGTTGAGTGGGGCCCTGGCCAGGTGGGACCTACTGGGGAGGTGTGCCCCCAAATAATTTTTTCTCCCTCTGTCTCAATCTGCCCCCCCTTCCCTCTGCACAGATTTAAGATGACTACAATCAATCAAAAGTCTGTGAATACCCACACTTACAATTCAAAGGGGTTTGTACTTCCATTTAAAAAGTTTTAGGGTCCACAAATGAAAAAGTTGGAAACCACTGGCATAGACTGTCATTGTTGGTTGTTGCTGCAAGGGAGAACTGTGCTCTGTACTCTGCTCCCATGTTGAGTAGATCCTTGTAAGCATTGGTGGGGGGAGAAGAGAGAGCCCTTGCTCAAATCAGGCTGTGTTATTTAAAGGAACCTCTGCCAGATCTTTTGAAATACTAGTCAACTTTGTAAAGTGCCCTGTCTTTTAAATACCAGGGCTCATGTTTGTATAAAGCTTGCAGGCACTAGAACTGCTCATCTAAGTCACTAGCTCTTCCCTATTGAAGTGCGTGGTCCTGACAGTAATGTTGCTGCAGCCTACACTGCAATTGGCTGTGAGACTGCAGCCTGGTACGCATACACTGTGCAAGCTGTCCTCTGGCTAGCTCAAATACTGACAGTGCTGAAGCCTGTGCAAGCTGTCTGAATACAGGCCTGCCTTGGACCCAGGAAGTGTGTGCTGTGTACTTGCACGTACTGCAGATCACACCTCCCACTGCAATGAGGATGTTCCCCTAAAGCTGCTGCATGTGGGGCGCAGTGTATATCCTGCTGTCGGGATCCTCTTTCACCCTGTCCCATACATTAGGGAGGAAAGGTGTTCTACTGGTTACAGCACAGAACTCCAAGGTCTGCCATAGACTTCCTGTAGAGCCTTTTCCAGGGCACTCTTCTTCCTTGGCTCTGTTTGCCCACATTTAGATGCTAACCTGCCTCCTGGGGTGGACGGGTTAAGCTTCTCTCCTAGTTGCTCCTGAAAAATGCTGTTTCTACATGGTCCCCTAGTGCTACCTATATGGCAGTAACAATATCACTATCTAGGACAGAGCTTCTCTCCAGGTCACCCTGTGTATTTAGGGTGTCTCCTGTCTGTGCCTGTGTCAAAGCAGTTGCCTGACAGCTGTAGAGTCTGGCATTGTTAGGTGGAAGGTCCTATGGGCATGTCAGGTGCTGGTTACTACAGACAGAGCTTGATGCTACCCAGAAACATGGGTCCCATTATGATTTGGGTCTTAGGATGAGTCCTGAATTGTGGTCACTGTCTGGATGGGATGTGTCAAGGGTTCTGTGGAGGAATTGGGGGGCTGTGGGACTGCAGTGGGGCACACCCCATGTGAACAGAACACTGAGACCCAGGACCAGTTTCAGGTGAGGGTCATTGCCATCCTACTGTGCATTTCCAGGAGGCTTTGGTTTGACTGCGTGCCATGCTATTTTTTGACATGACATAGCCTTGGGATGAGGTGCTTAAATGAGGATTTAGGTAGAAAAATGGGGCCAAAGGATGGAAACAGCAGAGAGCCCTGCTGGGGCATGTTGAGCTGGGTGCTGAGCAGAGAAGAGCAACTGGGGTCAGACAGAGGATGGTAACAGGACTTCCTCCTCCCTCCTCAGATCTCGTTCTGGCTGATTGAAAATGGTTTCAGCGTCCTCATTGCTGCCTGTGATACATTCCGCGCTGGAGCTGTGGAGCAGCTGCGCACTCACACTCGCCGCCTGAATGCTCTGCATCCCCCGGAAAGCCATAGTGGGCGCATCATGGTCCAGCTCTATGAGAAGGGCTATGGGAAGGACGCTGCCGGCATTGCCATGGAGGCCATTTCTTACGGTGAGCCTGTTGTCCTCTCCATGGTAGTGAGAGGATAAACACTGGGGAAATCCTAGACACTCTGAGTGGTAGTAGCTTGAGATGCTGTATCTGGGTCTGAATTGATCTGACTGATGATCCTTCTCTTCCAGCACGTAACCAGGGTTTTGAAGTGGTCTTGGTGGACACTGCTGGCCGTATGCAAGACAACGCCCCCTTGATGACTGCCCTGGCTAAACTCATTGCAGTCAACACCCCTGACCTGGTCCTCTTTGTCGGGGAAGCCCTGGTGGGAAATGAGGCTGTTGATCAGCTGGTTAGTTTGTGATTTTTTTTTAACTTCAGAAACTACAGTTCTTCCAGGGGAGCAGCTACCCCCCTGGTGAAAGCCTCGGCACATTTTGGATGTGCTTCGATGCCAGTAATGGGTGTCTTAGGACCAAGGTTGACTTATTCCCTGGCTCTCTTCCTTTTTCACCAGGTGAAGTTTAACAAAGCCTTGGCTGATTACTCCATGGCCCAGACACCACGTCTCATCGATGGAATTGTGCTCACCAAATTTGATACCATTGATGACAAGGTAAGATGCAGGATGGAGAGTTCTTATTTAACTTTTTCTCTCTGCTGGAGTTTGTAATGTCCTGCACAGTTCCTCATGCTGAAGCAATGCTAAATTGGAGAGAAACTGACTGTAATAGGGTGTGTTCATTTGATGCTTTTCCCCAGTTCACCATTCAAGCGGAATCAACTTGGTTAGGTTGTTCTGAAGAGAAGTATCAACTTTGCACTGTTGTTTAGGGAGGGGGGAGAGGAGTGCGGGAAATAGCTGTAAAAAGCTTTCTGGATAGAATTGCATTGGTGCAGCAGGAAGATAGGATCTGTGTTGTTCTGAACCTTTGCTAGAGGTTAAATGTTTGAAAGGCTGTTCTTATGGCTACATAGAGAGCTCTTAAGTCTGTAATAAGCAGGTCCCAAAAGGACTACAAGGGGACACTACAGACCAAATATCCAAAGGAAATCTCTTGTGTGGCTGTAACATGAGTTGACATGGCTTTTGTTAGAAAACCATAAAAGGGAAACTCTGAACTCAGCAGTCGAAGTTCATAAAGTACAAAATGTGTAGCTGTGAGTAGCAACACTTTTGAAGCAGGTGGCTGCCTTGTGGGAGCCCCTACTAATCTGTTCAATTGCACTTTCTAGTTTTGCATTTGCCCCAAGGACTTCTGGTTCAGATATTTCACATTAGCTGGAAACAGCTTAGAATGTAAATACCGGCTGCCTATTTTGCTAGTGTTACTGGCCCCTGTCCAGCCTGAGCCTTTTGGCACTGTCTGTTACCTAATGGTGGTGAGTTTCAAAGGCATGAAGCCTGCTGTTGTGGCATAGTGCTGCTCCCTGGCTAGAGATGCTGTTCACTTTAGTGTTGTCCTATCCAGCCATCAAAACATTGAGGAGAAATTTTGCCCCCGCCATGCTGCTGCCCAGTTTACTGTCATTCTGACATCTTGACACTGCTACCTGCTAAATCAGCTACTGGTGTCAACAGACTGGCTGTGATCTAGTAAGACAAAGGGGTTGCTTTACAGCCTGGCCAGCACAAAGTGATTTGTTACTGTTGTACCTTTACAACTTGATAGTGCCCATCAGTGAAGGACTGTGGAGGTGCTTACGGTGGTTCTACTGCTATCAACTGTCCAGCTCCCTCAGATAGCTGTGTCTATATAAGGAATAATATTCAAATCCTTAAAAAAAAATTTTTAAAGCAAAAACAAAAAAACGCTAAATGGACCTACTGAGTTACACTTTTTAAACTGCTGTAGGCCAAAGTGGTAGATTCATTAGTCTCATGCCATCCCCCACTTACAAATCTGATTTGCCTAGACCCTGCTTCCGTTCACCTGGTTGTGCAGCATCACACTGGCACTTTTCTCTCCATTGAAAATTAAATGGAATCTGCCTCTCAGTGAAGACCTGACCTTCCTAAAGATATTTGTCCAGTTGTGAGAGGATAATCATAGCTTCTTCCTTGCAGGTGATGGAGTTTCTAGAGCTTGTCATCCTCTCCTTGAGAAGCCAAGGCAAAGGTTGGAGTACTTCCTTTTACAAGTACTTCTATTTCCTCTCTTCACCCCATCTAATGGCTGTGTTCTTTTCTGCAGGTGGGAGCCGCGATCTCCATGACTTACATCACAAGCAAGCCCATTGTATTTGTTGGTACTGGACAGACCTACTGTGATCTGCGTAGCCTTAATGCCAAGGCTGTGGTTGCAGCTCTCATGAAGGCCTAAAAACCAATTATTGCACCAAATTGCTGTTTGCAGATATCTCAGAATGTGCTTTACCACGTGACTGACTAGTCTTTTCAGTGTAGTGCAAGACAGAATGAAGGGGTCACAGAGCAAGGAGTTGCCAAATCCACTACTTGCCTGTGAATAATCTCTCATTGTGCTCCCCAATGCATGATTTTAAACTTTTGGAGGAGGTGGCTACCTTTAATCATGTTGTGCTTACTCCAGTTAGCTACATGCTTCCTCCAGTTACTGGATATACAACATATTTTTTGGCGAGGATGCGTCTCCTGCTGGAGCTCTTTAACCAGACCATCTCTGTGGCTGTCCACCAGCAAAGCCCTTTCTCCTAGATTTCTTCATTCTGTCTAAGTGACTCAGCCTTCCCAGAGGCTGAAACCAGAGCTTTGTATTGTTCATACAGTGTGAGTGGTGACTTAAGGACTCGCAGCCTTTGGGGCTGCTCTGTCACTAACAAAGCATCTATGGACTGTTCAGTTTAGGTTGTTTAAAAGTATTCTTGATCCTGTGAGCCAGTCTGGATCTTGTAGGTGGCACTGGGCTCATCAGGGACATGAGTGAGTTGCTCATAAGACAGTTCTAGGCTAATTGGCATAGGCAAGTGGCTTGCTTTGGACATTCAGTAGAGCAGGAATAGATGCTACTTAGTGACAGTTTTAGTGCATCCATCCTGATTAATACTTGCTGCTAGCTTGGACTATGGCAGCTCACCAAAGTTGCTAAACCAAAAATTCTAAATCTGCCCCTATGCTTGTCAAGCAGGGGATATAGGGGAGTTGCTGAAGTTGCCTTAAGGTCCCTTGTTTCCATTATCATGGGACTCCTAAAGCAGGGCTATCCAGATGCTATGTAAAAGTGGCAGGAACCTGAGGAGTCAGTGTGGCTCTGATACTGCAGCTCCCAGTGAGCAGCCTTTCACCATGGTCTGAGCATCTCTGATCCAGGAGACTTGCGGGCTGGAACTGTGAACTGCACTTCTGCCCACAGTGAAGGAACATTGCCTGGATTGTAGTAGGTAAGCTGGACTGCTTTAGAGGGATACATCTGATTTGTACTGCAAGATCCCCCTCTCTCCTCTCATAGAAGCTGGTTTTCTACCAGTACTGACTCTGGCTGCTTAGGGGGGATGCCTCCTAATCACCTGGAGACCGAGGCAGATGGAAGCTGTCCATACCATTAGCTTCTGCCTCAAACAGGCCAGCTAATGACAAGAAACATCTAAATGACAGTGGTGGCTGCTTGCTGCTTTCCTGCACCCTTTCCCCCTCCCTTTAGAGTGCCTCTTGAGCCTGGTCTAAAGTGCTACATTGAATAATACAAAACTCTTAAGATGTCTTGTAGCTCTGTACTGCAGATGTGCTATAGTGCAATAAATTGAATGCTGTCAGTGCTGAGAGATAATTTATATAAATAAATTTCATAAATTTGTTTTCTGTGCACAGATAACTTCCCTGGGACAGGCTTAGCATTCCCTCTCAACAGGACAAAGACTGGGAATTAGTGGACAAGAAGCATTTAACTCGCTACATTTTTATTTATTTATTTATTTATTTTTACATTCAGCAATCTACAAGGTGTATACAGCTTCAACCAGTCCCTCACCCTCATCAAACAAAGTACCAGCCAACACAGATAAGTGAACAGGTTTTTCATACAGCTTCCAACATGCAGTCAGAACAGAAAATACATTGTGTGAAATAGAAGTCTTTGCAGTCGCTTAGGAGGAACCAGCTGGGCCTCAGCCCATCCTGCTGTCGGGTGAATGCTCAGACGCTGCACCCTGTGTAAAGTCGAAGTAGGAAATTGGCTGAGTAGAAGTTAGCCAGAAGCCTCCATCCCAATGAGCACAGTCCAACCCACCCGTTTCTTAGGGCATTAGCTCTGACAGAAGCAACACCCTGAAAGCAAAGTAGGTATGAGTAACTGGTGTGGCTCTTGCAGGAGATGGCTAGCAGGGCCACCTTCAGTTGAACAGTTCAAAGCACCTGTGATGGACAACTAGGAGCTTTTGTGTGGCCACACTTTCAGGGAAAGCCATTTTGTATTCAAACCCTCTCAAATTGGGCAGCTCAGGGAAATTTCTGAAGGGTTCTGGGCTGGTCTTCATTCACATTACCAATGCTGGGTTTTGCAAACCTGCTGTTAAAGCTGCCACTACTTGTTCTTCATGTGCAGAAGCAGCAGTTACCTTTAGCACCAGGGGCAGGGAGGAGCCCTCGACTCTAGAATACCCCCTCTAACCAGGGACTCACAACATACCCCTCTGGAACAGCAGTCTCACACTCGCTTCTAGTTTACTAAGTGTCATACCTTAGATTTCCATGTGAGCTACAACAGAGTCATTGAGTTGTTCCTCTTTTGGCACACCTGGGGAACAGAGCAAATGATGCCACATGGGATGGACATAACTACTAGAAACTGCAGAACAGAACAAGTCTCAGGAATAGTTTTCTGCTCTTAGGGATTTGAAGGCGATAGGCAAGCACAATCTTGTGTCTCACTTGCAGGCAGAGGGCAGCTTGCTGTCAGCAGTGAGCACAGACACCACCAGCAGCTGCAGCTCACACCTATGGCATAGGCTGAGCTGCCAAGGAAATTATTAGGATGCACCTTTTGCTGCTCTGACAGGTAAGTGAAGCTGAGCTACTTCCACCCAATTTGGCTGCCTAACAGAAAACCCTCTGCTGCTGCAGCCACTCTGCACTTTTAGCCCCTATCTCCCCTGACACTGTAGGGCTTGTTTGTAGGCAGAACCTGATATCTGGTGGGGCATTGCAATTAAAAAGGACAGACTCTGAACCAAGGCCCTTGCAGTCTGTAGTTCCTAGCAAGGATAACACTTGTGGCTGGAAGGCTATGGCATGGTAGTAGAAGAAGAGTAGATGAGTCAAGCTGTCAGCACTTTCAAACAAAGGATACGTTTCCTTCTGCTCTCGGGTCAGTATATTTCCCCTCAGTCAAATATTTCTCGAATTATTTAACCATTTCTCTTTTCTCCTGCTAAAGATTAGGCTAGGGTCTTCTTTCCTGATCCTTCAGCTGCTGGCTCTTATTCTTTCCTCCTGTGGCTTTGAACGCACAGAGCAGGCAGTCCCAGAAAGAAAACCAACTACCAATTTCCTAGCTACCTGCTTCAGAAGACATCTCCGTGATGAAACCAAACCTACTTGTCAACATTGCACTTTCTCCTTGAATTAGTTTGAGATTTGAATCGGCATCACAGGTCTCAGAACTTTGTACTACATTAATATTAAAAGGCTCCTATGTGCCTTGTATGACCAGGAAACTTAAGCCATCATATTTCAAGCTGTTGTGCAGTGTTTGACACCTTGTGTCCCTCCAGGATTTTCACTGGGTTGTACTGCTTCTGCCTCTTAGGAGGCTCAAAGCACTGATACATTTTTAATGCCACTGACCTTCCATTCTCTTGAGGAAATTCTGAGCTTCAGGGCAACTTATATTCCCTTCTGCCTTGGTTTTTTTGGGGAAAAAAATTATATCTGTTGCTCCCCCAAAACTTTTCTGTTGTTTCCTCCCCCCTGGAGATAATGTGACGGGCATACCTGGTGGGTTGCTGTCTCCCAGGAAATTAAAGAGTGCATAAATGGTTCCCCCTTCCCTGGCACAGACCTGTAAAAAGGTCTGAGAACTCAAAGTTTATACAAAGAAAGCAGCAGTTTGTGTATGAATGAGAATATGAAGTGCACATATAAAAATGGGAAGTGTCAAAAGAAAATTAAGTGCTGGCAAATGCAGTGATTTTAATATAAAAACACAATAAATAGAACATATAATGAAGAGAAAGATGAACTATATGAAATGAAGATTTAAACGGATAGGTATCAAAAGCTATCACAGCCCACACTGCTATTGTTTATTTTTAAATTCTCACTTGCTGAAATTTTGGCTCTTGATCCTAAGAACTCCCATAAAATGCAAGTATTGCAGATTAATAAAACTGAATTGTTTTCAAGCAAAAATAGATTTTGAGTACTAGCAATAGTAGTTCAGCAGCTTTGAAAATCTTGATAATTATCTAGTTGGTTTGTGAAAGCAAGAAAACCACAAAGCTGGCATTAGCAGATGCTAAGGATGTGTCAGTGTTAGAGAGAGGAGACACAACAATTTGACCATGTTCTTTTAGGAGGAGATATGGTTTCTCACTGCATTTCAGAATATGTCAAAACTTGGGTCTCACAGTCAGATGTTGCCACCACTTTGCTCTTTACTGGTACAAGCCAAAAGATGTGGGAACATTGCTAACATTTTAATATACTGACTTTCATCATGTTTGTCTAGTACAGTGAGGATTTCTTCTTTCATGAAACGCTTGCTTTTACAACTACATAGTCTTGCAGGTCTGAAGCAGTACTTAAGCAAGTAAGTTAGAAAGGATTCTAGCTTGCAGAATTTCAGGTACTGCTCATTCTTTAAATTATAAAGTCATGTGAAGAAATCACCTTAGAGTCATAGAATCGTACAGAAGCAGGGCTGGATGTGACTTCCCGAGTTCATCTAGTCCAACCCCCTGCCTGAGGCAGTGTCATCGATATTCTAACCATCCTTTACAAATCATAACCTAAACTCCATATAAGACTACTGTCAGCCCTGACACAACACAGACCCTGGCCTGGCCTGTCACAGGCACACCCTGGCCTACCACAGGTAAAGCAGGGGAGCCATGGCAGCCAATGTCCTGCTTCTATGAAATTTTGCCAATATGTGCTCAAGAGATCCTGGGCAGATGGCCATGCCCCCTGCTACAGAGGAAGGCAAAAACCCCCACAGTCCATACCAGTCTGACTGGGGGTAAAAGTCTTTCCTGAACCCAAATATGGCAATCAATCTGACCCCAAGTGGAGGGGCAAGACCCTCCAGCTAGGAACCTCCAACTTTGCTCCCAGGAGGAGCATTAGTACACCCCAGTCAAAGCCCCCAGCCTTGGCTGTAGCCAACACCCAATACCACTAGGAAGGCTTAAAAGTACCCTGACTCACCTACCAGAAAAGGTGGGGGGTAGTGGGGCAACCAGCAAGGCCCAGAAGCATAGGAAATACCCATGGTAAAAAGGCATAGCTGTGCTTAGTAGGGCTGTGCGAAGCTTCGGGTGCTGATTCAATTCAGGGGAGATTCGGCCAGATGCAGCAGCCAAATCTCCTAATCAGATTAAGCCGAATCAATTTGGGACAGTGATTCGAATCGCCAAATCAAATCACTGTCCCCCAAATCGTCCGAATCTGAAGCAAATACTAGCAGCAGCAGCACAAGCCAAATGCTTAGATCATCCCCAACCAGTGGCTGTCCAACCTCTTTTTCAACACCTCCACTAATGGGAGAGTCCACAACTTCCCTAGGCATCTATTCCGTTGCCTAACTGTTCTAACGCTGAAGATGCTTTTCCGGATATCCAGTCTAAATTTATTTTGCTGCAGCTTCCAGCCATTGGTCTGCGCCATGGTTTGCCTGTGCCAGGACAAGGGTTCCTCAGGTAGGCTGATACAGAGGCCTGTCACTGGCCTTGCTGTGGCTATGCGTGGTAGCTGCGGCTGTCCCCTCACACCCTCCATCCACCTCTGTCCACCTACAGAGCATGGGCATTGCCTAGCCTGTTGCCCTTGGCCTTGGCCTTGGCCCTGGCAGGCACCTACTGGGCTACAGGGTGTTTCAGGGCCTGGGGTCTGCCCATGGCTCTGAGGGGCTGATGGGAGGGGGGTCTGGGGCTTGTTGGTGGCAGCTGGGCTGGGCTGTGCTCTTCTCCCTCCAGCTGCACTGAGGGGAGGCTGAGCCTGGGCCCTGATAGGCATTTCCTCCTCTCCAGGTCTGGTTTCAGAACCAATGGGCCAAGTGGCAGAAGGAGCAGCACTAGCAGGTCCAGCTGGGCAAGGTGGGGGTGAGTGGCCTGCCTGGGGCCCCATCCAAGGACCTCTGCACTGGTTGTGCTATGGCTGGGGTTGCTAGGAGTTGCTGGTCTGGAGTGAGGGCCACCA
>NW_005841989.1:2674561-2684329 GCF_000455745.1 Alligator sinensis
GGGGGGCTGCCATTAACTCTTTCACTGCTGGTAAGAAAGGGCATGGAGATGGGAGATGACACATTGGGAGTCCATGTGAGCTCTGGTGACTTCCTGTGAAGCCTTTGAGGTAACCTATCTGAGAGCATTAGACAGGCAGGCCCAGAGAATGAATGAATTTGAGGCACCTGGGTGTTAATAAGGAGCACTGGAAACCTCCTGCCTGCTGTGCCAGGGCAGAGGTGGAATTGGGGGCGTGGGAAGTGCGCTGGGGTCTTACAGGAGCAGAGCAGTGGGCTGTGCGAGGGCTAGGCAGGCTGCCAGGGCCCTGGCTATCAAGGGCAAGGGCCATGCTGCTGAGGCTTCTGGGGCAGCCTAGTGGCCCAGCTGAGTGCACTGTGAACCTCTGAGTCCATCTGGAGTGTAAGGCAGCTGGGATCCAAGACCAGGGAGCGTACAGGCCTGAAGAGTTGATTTCATCTTCAGAGTGAGCCATATACTAAATAGGAGCCAACTGTGTGCTCTTGTTGCAACCAAAGCACCAATAGGCTGGGTTGTATTAATAGGACTGTTGGTTGCAAATCAAGATTCTCCTGCTCTGTTTGGCACTGGTGAGGCCTCACCCAAAGCATGGTGTTCACTTGGGGTGTGCAAAGCGGGCCCTATTCGATTCAGATTCAAATTTGGCCCAAATCAAACAGTGATTTGATTCGTTGATTTGGATCACTGTCCCTGATTTGATTTGGTCGAATCTGAAGATTCGATGCTGATTTGAACATAGACACGGCTTTAAAAGTTTTTCCTACATACCTGGAGGTACCAGCGCAGCTCATGAATGCCGCGATGCTGGGGTGGATGGGGCATCCCACAGGAGCGCGGGGGGCCCCCCTCGTGCCCAGTGGCAAACCCGGAAGTGGACCAGAAGTACTTCAGGTCTGCCGGGGAGCGCGTGGCACCCCCCCCTCCGTTCCCCCCACAGCTTGGCAATCGGCTGCAGGTGGACCCTGGGTGTCCCCTGTCCCCAGGCCCAGGAGGCACCAATCGCCAAGCTGGTGGCGCACAGGGGACCCCCCTGCACGCTTCCCGGCAGACCCGGAAGTGGACTGGAAGTGCTTCTGGTCCATTTCTGGGTTTGCTGCCAAGTGCACTGGGGAGCCCCCCATGCTCCTGTGGGACACTCCGTGCACCCCAGCACTGCAGTATTCACAAGCTACCTAGAGGTATTTAGAAAAAAACATTTAAAGCTGTGCCTATGTCTGAATCTCCAAATCTTTCCGAATCTCTCCGAATTGATTTGGAGAGATTAAATGGTCCTCTGATTCGATTTGGATTCAGAGATTCGGCCACCGAATCGAGCCGAATCTCTGCCGAATTGCATCAGGGACCGAAGCTTTGCACAGCCTTAGTGTCCAGGTTTGGAAGTTCTCCAGGGCCTTGCTATCCAGTGTAGACCTTGCGTTTAGCTAGAATCCTTTAGCTCATTTATAATAGTTTTAGTAAGCTTTTAGCTGCGTTCACTTCAAGTTAGGTCATGTTAGCATAAGTGAGGCTATGGGAAGTAGAATAAAAAGAACTGAATAAAAGGAACTGAATCTTAGATGCAAGAAGCTTCTTGAAAAGATTAGCCAGTCTTAGGACATCAAATCTGGGTGATTTGATGTGCATTCTAGCTGACCAACAGTGACAAAAGCGTCTCCTTTATGACGCAGGGGTGTAGGTTGTAGCTGTGTTGGTCTAAGGACATAGGCAGACAAGGTTCCTTGGGTGAATTTGATATCTTTTATTAGACCAACCCAAATAGTTGGAGAATAATTACTAAGCAAGCTTTCGAGTTCAAAAACCCTTCGTCAGGCTAAGGAAGTTTCAGCAGTTTGTGTGTGCTCTTCCAGGAACAGCACTTCCAGTAAAAGTAGATTGGGATATGTACTGTTACTCTTATTACTCTTTATTTGCTGATAATATTCATAATTGGAAAATTCTAATCAAGCTAGCTTTTGCATTCATTGAAGGACTTGTTTTGCATGAGAATAGGGGCTATCAAAAGAAATCTTTAGACACCTAAATCTACTCCAGGGGTCAGCCCCAGGGAAGGGGGGTGGGCAGCTGGGAGAGCCTCTGGGGGTTGCTTCAGTCTCATCTTCATCCATGTCTTCATCCTCTTCTTCCTCGTCCTCACTGCTGGAGTCAAAGTCAGGATCGTGTTCCAGACTTTTACCAATGAACACCACCAGGCCAAGCAGGAGTCCGCAGCCCCAGGCCTCCCACCCTGCGGGCTCTGGCTCAGGTGCTTTCGGGAATCCCACTGCCTTCTCCCCCTGGCTTGGGCTCTGCACCTCCACATGGACCATCTGATCTAGCTGCAGCTGTGTCATTTCCAGGTTCAGCTGCTGCTCCTGCTGCTGCATCCGTTCCTGTGTGGCCAAGTCTAACCTGTCATTGACCATCAGGGGGTGGTGGACGATGGCCAACACTGCCAGGAAGAAGAGGCTGCCCAGAGCCATGGCTTAGAAGAGGTGGAAAGTACTCAGCCAGCCTTGCTGGGAGCCTTGAGGCAGCCTTGCTGGCAGCCTTGCTGGTGACTCCTGGGCTGAGTGAAGGCCAGTGTCCAACACCTGCTGAGATCCAAGCTCCTGTTGTAGCCTCTGGTCTGGCTGGACCCACAAGTGCCGGCTGCCTGGCCCCTTGTGCAGCTGCCCACTCTTTGTGAGGTCACATCCTTTTAAAGGCACAGGACATACATGCTCTCTAGACCCCAGACCACAGCCTCTCACTGTGCTGGGGTCTGCTCTGAGTCTCCCACCTGAATCTTTGGGCAGTGCAGGGAAAAGGGAAGCCAAAGGCTGTTCCCATTACTCTGGCATCTGTGTGTCTGTCCCTGGCCCTACTGGACAGTTTTCAGCCAGGTGCAAGTGTTTCCAATAGCACCTGGGCCAGTGCAGGACGATAGGAGGAGTGGGAGAAGGTGGGTCTTTCGGGTGGATACAAACTTGGGGAACACTGACGCAGTCTCAGTGTTTCAACTGTTTTCATTACTTCTTTAATCCTTTCTGATCCTAGGAAGTCAGTTTGTATATTTACTTTAGATTTTTAAACACAGCAAGTTCCTTGCACATGTGCTATGCCTACCTAAAATTATAGGTGCTTTGAATGCCATTAAATACCTCCAAGGAAGGGGACAGCACCACCTCCCTTGGAAGCTTATTCCATATTTTGGCAATCCTCACTGTAAAGAATTTTTTCCTGATATCCAATCTGAATTTGCTGTCTTCCAGTTTGTGGCCATTATTTCTAGTTACCCTGACAGGCACCCTGGTAAACATTGTATCCCCTATTTCTTGCTGCTCTAGCCTGATCTCGGCGGCCACGAGATCACCTCCCAGCCTCCTCTTGCGGAGGCTGAAGAGGTTCAGGTCTCCTAATCAGTCCACATAGGGTTTTTTCTGTAGGCCTTTAACCAGATGAGTGGCCCTCCTCTGAACCCTCTCCAGGCCATCCACATCCCTCCTGAAGTGCGGTGCCCAAAACTGGATGCAGTACTCCAGCTGCGACCTGACCAATGCTGCATGGAGGCGAAGTATCACCTCCCTAGACCTGTTTGTGATGCAACTACTTATGCAAGAAAGGTAGTGCTGCACCTACTTATGTTGTTTTGTTGCATTAAAAATCATGGCCATGCTTTGCAGGATGGACTTTGAATTTGGCAGGGTGCTGGCCTTTCTGGCAAGGATGTGACTTTTGTCCTCCCCAAGAAAATCTTCCCAAATTTAGCTAAATTTGTGTTTAAATTTAGCTAATTTATGTTTTTGAGAAGCACAAGTTTCAAATGCCTAATAGAGGTTTCTAGGTAGGGACTGTGGAAGACTTTTCTGGTCATTTCAACAGTCATTTCATTATGTGAACAAGATACAGCATTAGTCCTTGATATCAGCAAGCAAGAAATCAAATATGGCTCTGATCATCGAATGTGTTCTGTATCCTTCTGTATAGCAACTACATCCTTCCCTATCGCACGGTACATGTATATAAATGCAAAAATTCTTTCACACTGGCCTGCCAGTGCTTTCCTTCTGGGACTTCTGCAGCATAACTTAGCTTTCCCAGCTGCCAGCAAGGTTCCTATTCCTGCAGCAGAAGATGGGAGCTTCAGATAATTTCTCATTCAACAATGTGAAAAGCTTTCTCTTGAACTGCAATGCATTTGAGAATGTTTGACAGCAAATGAAGGACTACAGGACTCATCTGCTTCTTAAACCTCCCTAATCTTAGACAACAAAGGTTCCCTTAGGGGTGCAGTTGAATGATCCATCCTGGCTGCAATGAACGGGGAGAGTCAAAGCAGTTGTTGGAGAGGCAAGTATAAAAACTATTTGAAAATAAGGAGCCAAAGTGAAAGAATCTCAACAGCAAGCTCTCTTGTTAATACAACACTACCATCTCCACTGTTGTCCACAAAGCTTACATTTAATTTAAAAAGCCTTTGAAATGAGCTGATTTCTGATTTGGGCCCAGCTAGTGTCAGTCAGGAAGATCCTCAAATGGAGAACAATGGTAATTTCCCAGTTACTTCTGAGGTCCCAATAAACTCAAAGTATTTTGTTTCAGGAGAAAGGTAGGGGGTGTATCCTCACTGCATACACGCTGGATGGGAAGTTGCAGTGCACAAGGACTAAGCCTCCAGTTCAGTCAGAAAGGCTTGGGGGTAAAAAGCGTTGATGGGGACAGAGCAGAACTCCCACCGTGCCTCCACAGCAGGTTCTAAAGGGAGAGGACGGATGGGACACTGGCCAAATGACCCTGTGCTATTCTCTAAAGAATATAGGCTGGCTTGTGTAGTGCTTTCCCCACCAGATTGTTACACGTGAACCGCAGGCTTGTCGCCTGCCACCACAAACCCAACCCTCTGCCACCCACCCAATGCACCCCCCACTCCACCCTGCATCCCATACAGGGACCTCCCTGAAACCCGTTATGACCCCGTTATACAGGACAATGTTTTATAAGATGGATTTTATTCAGTGATAAACTAATATGAAACGGAATATTAATGATAAAAAGGATCAATTCACACAATTACAGAGCACATTCCCCCCGCGCAGTGACACCTATGTGTGCCGCCAGACAATTTCTGATCACAGCACCCCTCCCACTATTTGCCTGTATCTCTAGCCCCCCCACGCTCAACTGCTTCTCTGCTAGTGAAGGTCGTGGCTTGTGCCAGTTCTCTTAACTGATCTCTCCAAGTGTCACTGAAGACCTTACCCCTGGTTTCACAGATATTATTCAGGACTCATGCTGCCACTACGTAAGGGCAGCATGTTATCAGCATCTACTTCTAGCCTGTAGTTGAGTGATCTCCAGTGGGCTTGCAAGTGCCCAAATACACACTTCACACTCATGCGGCACTTGCCTAGCTGCTTGTTGAACAGCAATTTCTGTGGGTCACTCACTTGCCCCACATACGGCTTCATGATCCAGAGCAGAAGCAGTTAGGTCGCGCCAGCTAGTATTGGGGGGGGGGGGCGACTGAGTTGTGTTGGGGGGGGGGGGGCACTGAAACACCCCGGATGACATCCTTCTCCAGAGCTGGGGCATATTGGCCCTTGTCCATTGTCTCAGGCAGCAGTGAGTTTCAAAACACACAAGCATCATGTGCACTTCCTGCCCATCCTGTGTAAATGTTTGTAAATCTGCCTCAGTGGTCCATGATGGCTTGCAGAATCACAGAAGGAAACCCCTTTCTGTTTATGAATGAACGGTTGTCCTAGGACCAGTTTTGGATGGGAATGTGTGTGCTGTCAAGTGCTGCCATGCAGTTAGGGAAGCCCATTTTGTGGTATCCTTCCACCACGTCACAGGAGTTACTTAGACATACGAATTTGTTTGCTGCCAGGTCCCGTAGCAGTTGGCAAACCTCACTGATGGCCCTCCCAGCAGTGCAGGGAGCCACGCTGAACTGATTCACAATGTGGCACAGGCTTGTTGGAGTGGCCAGTTTCATGATGGCCATGGCAACATGCTTCTCTGGGCTGATGGGCTTCCACATGACAGTCCTCTGATGCTGGATGTGCGGGTTTGGCAAGTTAATGATGTGGAAGAACATTTGCTCATTCTGAATGTTTCCAGCCACTGGTCATCTTTCCACTTTGACATGACTATTCTGTGCCACCAGTCTGAGCTACTTTCGTGTGCCCATATCCAGGGTCATCCGGGGGCGGGGGGGCAAATCGGGGCGACTGCCCTGGGACCCATGCTTTGGGGGGGTCCCGCAAAGCTGGGTGGAGTGGCGTGGCAATGCTGCACTGCCACCGGCTTCACGTCCGGTTGCTTGGCACGCTGCCCCCACTGCTGAATCTGCCACTGAAATCGGTGCCACCGGCCACTCACCAGCCCCCCTCCGACAAAACTGCTGCCGGCTTCCTCACATCTAGGGGTAGGGCCCGCACAGGTTGATTTGCCCTGGGCCCTGCACCCTGCTTGGATTTTTTTCTGCCCGTATCTCACGAGGCTTGCCCTGAATGTATGGCCAGGAAGCAGCTAGAGTCTTTAGCAACCACGCTTTCTGTTTGTTGCAACATGAGAACAGCTTCCCCACTTCAAATAACAGCATCCTCCTCATGGCAAACCTGTGAAGTTGGCTCTTCATGAGTTTTAAAATACCAGACCACAGGTACATCAAGTTGATGAATCCCATCGGTAGAACCTGCGATGTGAATGTTTGACAGCCTTCAAGATTAACCTCTGCTTTCTCCTTAGTCCCTCGGGATTTGAGGAAGACATTGTATTTAGCAAGATTTTGGCCTGTGGAGTGACTTCTGCCTCAAATGTCTGCAAAAAGTCACTCTCCTAGACCAGCATGAAACCACTCCTGTCATTTACATGTAATAGCTGCTGAAACCATGTGCTCTCTGCAGCTGAAGGTTGCCTGCATTTCTTGAAAAGAGCTGAGATGTTACCACATACCAAAAATGGTAGCCTGTGTGCTTGAACACTCTTGGACAAACCTGACATGTCCCGTACATGAGAGAGAGAGGTCTCCTGGACCACGACCCACTGTAAGAGCAAGCCCTAATCACCCTTGTGGAAAATGCTCGGAAAGGAGTTGTTTTGGTCCGCATATCTAAAGGAAACAAGTGGCACTGAGCCATTTGAACAGTTTCATGGTTTCTCGCCTGAAGTGATCACCCAACATTTTCAAGAATTTCCAGCACAATAGTAGCGTGAGTATGCTTCTGAATACCATGGGCTAGACTATTAAAAGTGAAGAATTGCCTCAAATGTCTGGAGATTGGACAAATCACACTTCTTTTATGCCTCTCTTGATAAAAGGTTCGCACGTCCCAGAACAGGTCCCAGAACAGATCCTAACAGCAGATGCAGGCTGTAGTGTGTATCATCTGCTCTGTTTTACGTTTTGTTGGCCATGAAGGGGAACAAGAAAAGGCAGATTTTGGAAGACGTGATAGATCCTTCTCAAGGACGGGGCCCAAACTGGACTTATGCAGAAGTTGAGGCACTGATTGACATTTGGAGTGAAGGGAGTGTCATGACACAACTGGGAAGCCGCAGGAATAAACCTGTTTATGTCTATTTGTGAACAATTAGAGCAAGTTGGCATCAAATGCAACTGGGAACAGTGTCACAGTAAGATGAAGGCCTTAAAGTGCAGTCCATTGCGTAAAGGACAATAATTCTCGGTCCGGTGCCTCATGTAGAATGATTCCATTTTATGACAAGCTGTCTATCATCCTTAAAAGAGATGCTTCAGAAGCTTGCGTGGCCAAGTTTGGGACAAGAGGTATGCATCACAAGGAACCAGAAACTCCCCGGTGCCAAAGTACTTGTCAAGCCACAGCTACTTTGCAAGTTCCACGCAATCAGCCTCCTCCTCAGGAACAGAATCAGTCACAGACCAACGACCTTGCTTGGGACTGCCCAAGGGACCTCTTCTGCACACAGCCAGAAATGAGCTCCCCCTCTACTCTGGTGAACCCATGTGTTTTGGAACTGGACACCCAGGAGGCTCAACAGATGCTCGAAAGAAATAACTCTCCTGTTCATGGTGAGCAAGAGGACTCCAACTCAACCGTCATTGTGTCGCAGGACTGGTCAGGTTCCAAAGGGAGTACTGTGTCAGGGAGGCAACGGCAGAGTCCCGAGACAGAGACTCTGCTATCCTCGTGAAGGGTGGCCTGCAAATAACAGTACTGGTATTAGTAGTTCTGGATTTTCAGTTTTATAGATGTACACATAGAAATTTGGGGTGGTGGGGACAGAGAGAGAACACAGTGCCGCTCCCTGTGGCAGACGCTGAACCCAGGCACTCTGCACGTGCCCACAGGGCTGTAGCCGCTTCCATGGGGTGCAGAGCTCCAGGCTCTCACCCCTGGCGGGGCTGCTGCAGCAGGGGCTGGCTGCCACAGCCACCTGCGGAGGTAGCTGATTTTTGGTGTGGGGTGGGTGTATGGCTGGAGGGGGGTGCAGATCTTGCTTCAGTGTGCACCCCAGGAAGTGGGGTACATGCTGTGGTGCTGGGACAAATATTTTTGGGGTACAGCCTTAAGAAAATGGTTGGGAGAGAGATAGTAGGCTGTCGGTGGTAATCCTTGAAGTGGCAGTCCTGTTAAAATAATTTAAGAATGACTCACTGTTCTTTACAGATGTTCAAGAACTGATGAGAGCTTTCTTTTTGTCTGTGAACAGGCGCTCCTTCATCTTCATCTTCAAAAGCAGCTGCTAATGCTCAATGTCAATGTAATTATTGAAAAAAATAAATGAGAAGCTAAGGAAAGTATTCTTCTACTGACAGACACGTCTGAAAGCATGGCTACGTCTGGTGTAGAAATGACATCTGAATTGAAAGATGTGTTTGATGTGTTAAAGTGTAGTGAGCAAGCCAATTTGGAGGTTATAAAATGCACTAGTAATGACATGGTACAATGTTTTAAAGGAGTTAAATCAAAAGGTTGATCTCATTTTGAGGGGGGATGAAAGGTTCAGACAGGAGTTTGTAACAGAGTTTCATGAATGCTGATGTACTGAGAGCAGCATTGAGAGTAGCCCACCCAAAAAAACTCTCCAATCTCTTGCAAAAGAGAGCTGTGCCTTGTGTAGCTGCAAGAGGAGAGCCCCAAAGTGCTTCAGGTATGGTGATGAGGAGGAGAGGGACGCTGATGTGACCTGCGGGGTGGGGGGTGGATCTCATGGGGGAGCAGGTTCTCATGACTACAGTTTTCTATGACCCCCCAGGATTGGTGTGCTTCTCCCTCCCTCATGTACTGCCAACCCAATATTCGCAAAGCAGATTGCACTTCAATGTACTGGGGGCTGTGTGGGGTCTGTGTGACCCAGGTTAGGTTCACAATCTATATCTCTCTCTTTTCTCTCTACCTACTTTAGGAATGTTTTCAAAATCTCTGATAGAAATAAAGTATCACAAAAGGACTTTGAAAAGTGCTTTTTATTTTCCATACAAGAGGCTGGGTGAAAATCTTTTGTGACGCTGGGTGGAGGTCATATTGGGAGGCACCTGATAATATGAATCCCAAAGCTGGTGACAGCCAGCTTGGGGCCAGCAAGACCAAGGCAAGTGTCTTGTGGCTGAGGGCACTTATCAAGTGCCCTCACCCACGGGCGACAACCTGGTGAGGGGGCTGCGGGTGCTTGACCCCCTGGGCGACAGTGACCACTGCCTGCTGGAATTCACCATTCAGCGCAAGGTGGCAAAGGCAAGCAGTCAGGCTGTGGCCCTAGATTTTAGGAGGGCGAACTTCAACGAGCTAAGGAGGATAG